>NC_080082.1:29654010-29954010 GCF_949987535.1 Balaenoptera acutorostrata | reverse complement strand
CTTTTGAATAGAGTCCTCCCTAGGTTTTCCCCCAACTCCCATCTCAGCCTCATTTTATCTTTTCTCATGGCTTTTATGACAACTGGCCATGTTTTCATTTATTTACTTTTTTGGGTCTGATTCCCCGACTAGAGCCCAAGTCTCTGTTTCTTCATCTGCATCATTATGATAACATTTCCACTCTGCCTGTTGCTGTGACAATTGAGACACTGAAGGCCAACCACCCTCACTGGTCTCCCTTCCTTTGACTCAACAGGACTGCTAGTCTGTTTCACAGAAACAATAAGCATGGAGAGTTCCCTGGAGGTCCAGTGGTAAGGACTCAGTGCTTTCACTGCCAGGGCCCCGGGTTCAATCCCTGGTCGTGGAACTAAGATCCGACAAGCCATGCGGCACAGCCAAAAATTTAAAAATGAAAATAAAATAAAAAATATGGGGCTTCCCTGGTGGCGCAGTGGTTGAGAATCTGCCTGCTAATGCAGGGGACACGGGTTCGAGCCCTGGTCTGGGAAGATCCCACATGCCGCGGAGCAGCTGGGCCCGTGAGCCACAATTGCTGAGCCTGCGCGTCTGGAGCCTGTGCCCCGCGACGGGAGGGGCCGCGATAGAGAAAGGCCCGCGCACCGCGATGAAGAGCGGTCCCCGCACCGCGATGAAGAGTGGCCCCCGCTTGCCGCAACTGGAGAAAGCCCTCGCACGAACCGAAGACCCAACACAGCCAAAAATAAATAAATAAATAAATAAATAAATAAATAAGAAAATCCTTTAAAAAAAAAGAAATATGATCAGTTTTAATTTAAAAAAAAGAAAGAAAGAAACAGTAAGTACGGTGGCTGCCAAAGGCTGGAGGGAGAGGGAAATGAATGGGTATAGAGTTTTAGTTTGGTAAGATGAAAAAATTCTAAAGCTTTGTTGCACATCAGTGTGAATATATTTAACAGTACTGAACATACACTTAAGATGGTAAAGATGGTAAGTTTTGTGTATGTATTTTTTACCACAATTTTTTTAAATTTAATGTATATAATATGCTAACTTTTGTGTAAGAAACATGAGGAAATGAGAACATATATATATAGTATTTTTGTAAAAAGAAACTGAGGAAAGATAAACCAGAAGTGAATGAAAATGGTTTTCTATTATGATGGGCTGGTAAAGGGCAAAAGAGAGGGGGATGGGAAGGAGACTTTACTGAATACACCCTTTTAAATAAGGCTCTGACATCTGAACTTTGTGAATATTTTAAAAGAACAGAATTAAATTTAAAAGGGTCTAGAAAGCAAACCCTAACATTGAAATCAAAGAGAAATGAATGAACTGAACTATATACCACAATAATAATATAGCCACACACCCACACAAAAAGTACTTCTAGCAACTTCTGAACGTAATATTCTGAGTGTTCACGTATAGTGGGATATAGTCTAAAAACAAAATAAGTATAAAGAAATCTTGAACTTTACTTAAAGCATCTTTTGTCCATAGGAGTATCCATGTAGTAAATCTGAAATGATTTTGTGTGTATTGAAGATAGGGCAAATGAGTCAATATATCAATATTGTTGGGAGCCAGTGTTCTCCTTGTGAGAGAGGGCAAATGTATAGAGGGAATGAAGGAATTTAATTGAAGGTATCACATAAATCCAAGAATTGTAACTGGGAGAGAAATCATATGAGGTCAAAATTGTTTGGAACTCTTCTCCCTAAATATGGTTCCCAGAAGAAGAATTCCATGCACACCTGCTACTTGGATTTTAGAGAAGTCCTTGATTCTTTCAGTGTGGCTTTTCCTTTATTCTTGGAACTATTCCATGCCCTTCTCTGATGGTCAATTTTATGAGTCCATGTGGCTAGGCTATAGTCTCCAGTTATTTAATCAAATATTAACATCAGTGCTACTATGAAGGAATTTGTAGATGTGATTAAGGTCCCTAATCAGTTGACTTTTGATAGGGAGATTATACTAGATAATCTGGGCAGGGCTGATTCAATCAGGTGAAAAGCCTTAAGAGCAGAATGGAGGCTTTCTAGAAGAGAAGAAATTCTGCCTGTGGACAACAGTTTCAGCCCATGTCTGACAGTTCCAGCCTGCCCTTCCTGATGGCGATCCTACAGATTTAGGACTTGCCTAGCCAGCCAATTCCTTGCAATAAACCTCTTAATATATATCCTCTACTGGTTTTGATTCTTTCATTGAACCCTAACTGATACACCTTCTAATAGATTTCTTTTGTTTCTCTTTAATTTATTTTATGTTACTTATCGCCAAGTAATGGAGCCCCACTTAAATCACAGTGTTGAGAAAGTCTCCATCAGTCTTCCTCTAGAAACTTCTGGCCATGGAGAAGGTCAGCCATAACCTCTACCCTTCATAACCTCTACCCGTCATCAGAAAGAGTGTGACCAAGGCTTCCTCCTTCCAGATTTGGGGGCCCCACAAGGATTCAATGCATAAATAACTAGTTCTATTGCAACAGCCTGTAAGGACAGCCAGTTCTGGGTTTCTTCTTTCTGTGCTCTTCTAATCAGACTCGGGATTTGTCTGAGGCCCTGAAATATTCATGAACAACTTCTTTAATGATTTTAACAGCTGCACAAATAGAGATGGGGTCCACAGGGGAAGCAGGAAGGCAGGGATACTGAGGGTTTCATGTCATCTGCTCACTTATTCTCAATCCCATCAGACAAAGAAAGAATTTGGGAAATCCCAAGGAACTCTGATAGCCAGATAGTGCCAGGCTTCAGGCAGGAAGCTGCAAGAGCCCAAGGGCCAGGGCATCAGTATCCCCCGAGGGGCTTCTTAAAATACAGGTTGCTGGGCCCCACTGCAGATAATCTGATTCAGTAGGTCTGGGGTGAGGCCCAGGATTTTGTATTTTTAGCAAATTCCCAGGAGGTGCTGATGCTGCAGATCTGGTGACCTTACTGCTCTACAATATTAAAGCAATGGCTCAAAAAGACAAAAATGTAGATGGTCGATGCTTTACCTGTCTAGTGAAAGCCAGCGTGAGTCTTATTCTTATCTGAGTCTCTTCTCTGAATTGCAGGGTTTGCACTGAACTGCTAGGAGCTGCCTGGTCATTACGGGATGTGGTCAGAGGCCCCGAAGTCATCAGTGTGAGTGCCGCTCTGAGCAAGACCTATCACACTGTCCCTAGATTCCAGTCACTCCTATAAGAATCAATTACACTACTTTCTACCTGTACGTCTTAGTAAATGATTTAAAATCTCTGTCCTTAGTCTGTCATCTACGAAAGGGAGATAACAATAGTCATCACTTCATGGAGTATTGTAAGGACATCGTGAGCTGATGTGGATAAAGTAGTGGCTCATAGCAAGCAGTTGTATCAGTCAGGATCCGAGCAGGAAACAATTCACTTGGGAGGTTCCAATGAGAAAGCTACAATGAAGGAACTACTCACAGAGGTCTGGGCAGGTGTAGGAACCAAGGTGGGATGTTGAAGCACCTAAAGACTAGCAGTAGAGAAAAACTCATCCATCTCTTAGCCCTGAAAGTCAAAGAGAGGAAATTGTGCTAGTGGAGGCCAGAGAGGACTGGGGCTTGGAGGAGGGCCAACCTGGCAAGAGCTGTAGCCATGGAAGGAGGAAGCCACGGCCAGAGATGCTGCACCAGTGTAGGGAGGGAGCAAGGAAGAAATACTCCCACTTCTCTCTCCTCCCAACCTATGATCTCCTGCTGGGCTTCCCACTGGCTGAAGCCAAAGGGCAATGCAACGCAGATATGTGGTACACAAGAGCCCACGTCCTGGATCACAGAGCAGGGAGAGAAGGCAACAAAAGGATGGAGCACAGCAGTACCAAATGGAGACTCAAGAACACAGTGCTTGATAAATGTGTACTGTTGTTATTGGTACGGTGAACACATATGCTAGCTTCCTGGGACAATTCCAATTTATGCCTGTTGTACATTTTTACTCTCAGAGGTTTCCCAGTTGGGAAGATAAATTATATGGTCACCCTAGTTATTATCACAGTATGTGAGAATCTGATCTGCAATGGGAAGAGAGTTCCAAAGCAATAATATGTGTCCAAACTAATGTTCTGTTCACTGATGCCAGTGGGGGTTACACGGGTGTATTCAATTAGTGAACATGTATATATATATATAAAGGTGCACATTTGTGATTTCCAGAAAGTACTTTTCTGTATTTATATTATACCTCAATAAATAAGTTTATTGTTTTGAAGTATCCAAGCCACTCTCAGAGCCAAGAGCACAGAAAAAAGCTATTTCACTACGGCACTCTAGAATGCTCTGTAAAAAACCCTAACCCAGGAAATAGGGTAGCAGTTGCACTAGGTCCGTGTATAAGAAATACCCCAAGGAGGCTATAAGGAGCCAGGACAGCGTGAGGTCTCTGTCTCCGAAGAATCTACTACACATCCCTACCCACTTGCTTTATCTGTTTAGCAAACTCACCCCACATCTTGCCTCCTCTTTGCGCCTGACATCTAGCAGGATCTTTGAAATTTATTTTCTCCTTTTAGCCTGCTGTATTTTTAATGTCTGAGTGAAAGAACAAAGGAAGGCGAACACCAGACAAGATCGTTTCATTCCTCCAACGAGCTGTTGTGTAGCCCAGCTCAAGCTCAGCCAACATAAATGTTTTAAAATTCCGCCTTCGCTCGGAACAAGTGCTGGTCTAGTCATCAACTCCAAAGTCGGGCCCCTTGTTTCTGCCTTTCATTTGGTGACATAAAAGACCCCCGCATCAATCATTAACAACCTATTAACACAAGCAGCCCAGAGAAGTTTTCCTGGTCCGGTCAACCACAGTGGAAGAAATTCCTGTCGCCCAGCTGGCCAGCCATCCGCGTGATGCGGGCTGTTTTCAGCTTTGAAAAGGGCCTGCTGATCCTCTTTCATCTCTCTCCGAGTAACAGATACCTGGTAGGCCTGCTTTCCTTCTCCCCCAGTGCAAAATTATCCACCTGCCTCCTCGGCTTCTGGTGTTAAGGGACGCTAGCACAAACACCAACAACATTGACTAAGTGCAAGCAGCATACCGGGCTGTTAGGAAGTCCACTCAGCATGCGGGCCAGAATCAGGTCTGTTTCATCCACGCATGTCAGGGCGAGGAGGGTCTTGAGAAGGCAGTCGTCTGCCTGATGTTTCTGACTCTTGTATCTAGTTGGTTTTGATTTGAAGCAAAACCAATCAACATGAACCTGGCTTTTTAAATAGCCTGTGTGGCTTGGATAAGACACATCCTGGAACCTTGCAGACCCACAGAACTAGATTCATAGTCTTGACTCTGACACCTATTCACTAAGTGGCCTTGAGGAAGCCACTGGTCTGTGCCGGACTGGTTTCTTTGCCTAGAAAGGAGGGGTTGGTCTCCTCTGACTCTAGAAATCTTGAGCACAAAGTCCCCACCCCAGCTCCGACACTGACCTTGGCTGAATGTCCTACTCCCTCGGTGCCTCTGCTTCCCCATCTTGCAAATAAAGAGAATACGACTTGCCTTTTCTCCTTCCAAGAGCTGCTGTGCTGGTCAAGGATGGGGCAGCAATTTAAAGGACTTTGGAGGAGTAAGGAATCAAAGTTCCAAGGACTTTAGGGGAAAATGCACAGTTACTTCTTGCAGGTGCTGAGTGGGGTTCCCCCAAGCATTTTGGGCCTGGGCGTGACAGCACTTACCGTGGGCCTTTCTCCCTATGCAACTGTGAGTTTCTAAAGAGAATAGATCACATTGTATGGCCTATTACCTAAGCCAGGAGCTGGCGCCTAGTAACTACTCACCATATCTGCAGACTAAACCGCAGGAGGAATCTGTGAATAGATAAGAGCAATGGAGAGCAGATAAATTAGCCCATCTAAATTAAGTCCTGATGTGGATGAACCTAGAGAATGTTATGCTTAGCGAAATAAGGCAGACAGAGAAAGACAAATACAGTATGATATCACTTATATGTGGAATCTAAAAAATAAAACAGGGACTCCTCTGGTGGCGCAGTGGTTAAGAATCCGCCTGCCAGTGCAGGTGACACAGGTTCAATCCCTGGTCTGGGAAGATCCCACATGCCGCAGAGCAGCAAAGCCCATGCTCCACAACTACTGAGCCTGCGCTCTAGAGCCCGCGAGCCACAACTACTGAGCCCACGTGCCACACCTACTGAAGCCCACGTGCCTAGAGCCCGTGCTCCGCAACAAGAGAAGCCACCGCAATGAGAAGCCCGTGCACCGCAATGAAGAGAAACCCCTGCTCGCCGCAACTAGAGAAAGCCTGTGCGCAGCAACAAAGACCCAACAGAGCCAAAAAAATAAAATAAAATAAAAATTTTAAAAAAACACGAATGTATATGCAAAACAGAAAGAGACTCACAGATAAAGAAAACAAACTAGTGGTTACCAGTGGGGAGAGTTCATAAGGGAGGGGCAAGGTAGGGGTATGGGATTAAGAGATACAAACTACAATGTATAAAATAGACAAGTTACATGGATATATTATACAGCACAGGGATTTATAGCCATTCTCATGTAATTCATTTTAATGGAGTATAATTTGCAAAAATACTGAATCACTATGCTGCACACCTGAAACTAATATAATATTGTAAATTAATTCAATTTTTTAAAATTAATTAATTAAGCCATGAGAAGAGAAATGAGGGGAGGAGAGTGGATTACTCACCACCTGCTGATTCCTCTGTCTCGTTTTAGCTCAGCAGTCAAGTATTAATTCTTTTTCCTGCCTTTTTAAATTTTTTTAACTACCAAGGCACTGCTAAAGTCAATATCAAAAGAGTTATATTTTAATCTTTAAGCCTGCCAAGGAGACAGGATTGGACAGGTGCTAGCATTCCAGTTTGGGAACTAATCCATCTACTTCTACAACCAACTCACCTTTGGCATTATCTCTATTCCCACCCTCACCTCCTTCCTACTCAGTTGGCTCAAATGAAAACTCTTCCTTTGGAAGGTAAGGACACTGTCTTCATTCATTTATTAATCTGGCAAATAGTTATCAAGGGCCCATAATATGTCAGGTACTATCCTGGATCCAGGAGCTAGAAAAGTGAATAAGGTATGAATATCAGTCAGGAGATGTTGGATTATGCTACAAAAACAAGCATCTCAGAATGGTAAAACAGGGAGTTGACTTCACAGGTCAGCAGAGGCCTCTGCTCCTCTTAATTTCTCAGGGACCCAGGCTGGACAGAGCTTCTGCATTTCTGCAGGAGTGGGAAAAGGATGTAGTAAATCACACATTCACTCTTTAAGCTTCCTTCTGGAAGTGACACGTGTCCCTTTTGCTCACATGTCATTGCCATGCCTACCTTTACGGGGGCCTGGAAATGCAATCCTACCACATGCTGGAAGAAGGGAAGAACTGGAGCGTTTGTGATCAGCACTAATGACCCAACACAGTTCCTGCCCTCCTGCATGTGAGAGACTCAGATGTGTAACCTACAAAATACTGGAGTCTGATAAGTGCAGGGTTCAGCAAAAGGCCACCCCGAGAGTCATGGGATGATGGGGAAGAGAGGCCCTGCCCATGTCTCTGCAGCTGCAGGAGGGGAAATAATCTTTCTCTTTCCCTGTTTAACAGAGATCTCTAAAGTCAACTGAGATAAAATCTATAATAGTCAGTAAGAGTGAAAGGGAACATTATTTTGGTCATGCAAGCAAAAATATTTTTAAATACTTTCTTGTCTTTCAATTTTATTTCCAATATATTTTCCCTTTTATTCCAAAGTAAGCAAAGTTTTCTCTTTTAAGATCAAAGCAATTAGAAATTCTGAAAGCCCACCTGAACTATCCATAGTTCATTTAACAAAGTTTTCATGAGCGCTTATTATCTGCTAGGCCCCGTGCTAGCACAATGTAGTGGGCTCAGCCAACTGCTGCTCCGTGCTTTGCTCCTTGAGGATAAAGAGAAAAGATAGACCTTAATCAAATGAACATGCAAATAGCTACAACGATACACTGTGACAAGTGCTAGGCAAAGAAGAGACTCCTGTAAATTGTGTCAAGGAAATAGAAGACAATCCCTCCAGTTTTCAGGCTTGTGGAAAGCTGATCTTGTCTACCATTTCTTCATTAAACCAACAGACAGGTAATGGAAACCTACTCTGTGAAAAGCCCTGGACAGGGCAGGATGGGAGAAGAAGGCTCTGATCTGGGAGAGGGTCCAAAAATCAGGAAAACAGGTTCTGCTCATTTCAAGTTCACCACCTGGTTGGAGAGGCAGAGAGATAAATCGCTGAATGGCAATCCAGTGTGGATGGTGCTACAACAAAGGCACTTCAGTCAAATAGTCTGAGTATTTAAAACAGAAGGAATTTAATACAGGGAATTGGTTACCAATGGTAGAGAAAGTCAAACATGGGATTGTGAGGCAGCTGAGATCTTAACAATAGCAGGATGCAGCTACCACCCCTAAACTGGAGAGACAAAGGGAGGAGGGGGGTTATGTGACCCAGGGGCCAGGCATGACCCAGAGAAAGATGGAACTACTGAAGGTCAGCCCCAGGGAAACTGGAACTCTGGAGGAGACACAGCTGCTGCTGGAGACCCCACCAGAGGCAGAGAGGGAGGGGAGAAATACCCTGGCTTCTCCCTTCCTCCCACCCTCCAGGGACCAGCAGTGCCTCCCATTGGTTGAATCCAGCTGACTCAGGACCTGGGAAAGGTAGCCTGCAGGGCTCTGGCCCCACCTCTCCTTGCCTTGTAGTTCACAGCAGGGGAAATATAAGGAATGGATCCTCAGCACAATCATTATGAACCAAATTCCAGGAAGCCTTGAAGGATGAGGAATGCAGCCTAAGAAGAGGAAGAAGAACGCTCCAGGCGAAGAAACAACACGGGTAAAAGTTTCAGTGTGCAAAAACCATCTTGCCCGGTCACATAGTGAAGGCATCCAGTCTGGCTAAGCAGAGGTTGCTCTCAGCACACACCTCCACCCCGGCTACACATGCACACACACTTACGTACACACAGGTACACACCACAGCACTGGGTCCCAGTCTTCCCGGAATATGCTCCCCAGTCACGTCTTCCCTCCACCTACGTCTGAAGTCTCTTTGGTCCTCCCCGGGCTCATCTCTGCTCTCCCCTTGTACTGTCTGTGCTGTTGACTGGGTCAGGCTGCCAGAGCAGACAGGGCCCTTCGGATCCTCTAGTCCTGTCCAGAGGCATGGAGCAGGGTCCTGAGGTGCCCTGCTATGCCAGGAAATAATACTTTACTTGCTGGATGCAAGGCAGGTTCAGGGAGTCCAAGGAAAGAGACAAGAAAGCCAGCGCAGCAGAGACATTCAGAGGGTGTCCTGTGTTAGATAGTGCCCCCCCCAAATTCATGTTCATCCACAACCTCAGAAAGGCAAACTTAGTTAGAAAATAAGGTCTTTGCAGATGTGATTAGTTAAGGATCACAAGATGAAATCATCTGGTGCCCTTCATAAGAAGAAGAGGGGACACGGAGACACACGGAGAAGGCCACGTGACGATGGAGGCACGGACAGCATTGATGCTGCCACAAGCCGAGGAACATCTGGGGCCACCAGAAATCGGAAGAGGCGAAGAAGGACTCTCTCCTAAAGCCTTCAGAGGGAACGAAGGCTTCAGGGTGTGACCCTGCTCACACCTTGATTTTGGACGTCTAGCCTCCAAAACAGTAAGAGAATACATTTCTGTTGTGTTAAGCTTCCCAGCCTGTGGTTATTTGTTATAGCAGCTCCAGCAAACCAATAGAGGGGGCTTTTTTTTTTTTTTTTTTTGGCCTTACCACAAGGCATGTGGGAGTCTTAGTTCCCCGACCATGGATGGAACCCACGCCCCCTGCAGTGGAAGTGCGGAGTCTTAACTTCTGGACCACCAGGGAAGTCCCTAGAGGGGGCTTTTTAACAAATAGTATTTCAACATTTAACACCTTATACAGCAGAATCACAGCATATCAGCCCCGATTCAGTCCAAACTCTATTCAGTATGATTCTGAATACTGAATAGCTAGGAAACCGGAGCCCAGTGTAATCAATGGGATGCAGATAAAGTTGGACCTCAAAGTCAGTCCCACTTTACTTCCCTGAGGGGAACTGAGAATACAGTGGAGGGGGGGGTGTCCCTTCTCTGTCCCCTGCTGTTCCCCCTTCCCTGTGCCCCCCACCTGGTCTGTTTGTGTTTCTCAGGCACCCCACGCCACCCTGCCTTGTTTGGCAGCTGGAACCTTTGCCAAAACCCATATTTAGTTGTTGAAAGTTATTTGCCTGGGCGCCTCTGAAGTTAATGATGGAATCTTTGAAAATGACATTAGAAGCAAAACATAAGCAGCAGAAAACATGAAACCACCTCGAGTCCATCTGTTTGAGCACGATCCACCTCAGAGTTCCTGTTTCCCATGTAAAACAGAAGATATGATTTATAATTTATATCTCACCGGTACAACCCTGATTGAAGCAAACCACTTTGATGAAATGTTGGTTTCATGCTAGTGGAACACCATTCCAAATCAGAGGATATTTAGAACTCTAACTCCTCTGCTGCCACTTTGAAGTAGAAAGATTTGTATTTTATATGCTTTTCTGAAGAAAAAAAAAGAACAAGAAAAAAGAAAAATATGTACACTCTAACATGCATGTGGTGGAAATATGAAAACATTTACGTGTGAATCAGCACCAAAATGTAATTACTGCTTTAAGGATTGGAAATATTTATAGACTCATATCTCGTGTTGAAGACCTGTTTCCAATAATTCTCAGAAAACTGCAAAATTAATACTTTGTTTTCTCGGGATGAGCTTAATTTATTTGAAATCTACAACACGTGAAGAATGAAATCAAAGAGCGTCAACTTTCCACCACCGCAGCTAATGATCTAATAAAGTTGTTCTGAGGAGATGTATGTGTATATTTGTATAAGACTTTTGGTTGAGAAAGTGAGAGGCAGAGTCAGAAAGAGAGACAGAAGTGGAAAGAGAAATAGATTGAAATTTGGAAGACAATCCCAACTATTCCTACAAGAACAACTAGAAAATACCTGTTACACTACAACCAAAATATCAAACCATCAAGTTCAATCTCTTAATTATTTCCCCCAGTGACAAAACTAGACAGTTAGTTGACATCATAATTAATAAGCATTCATTCATTCACAGGTGTTCATTGATCCCCTCTGTGCCAAGCACCATTCCAGAGGCTGAAGATGTTATGATAAGCAATGGCTCCCACCCTCATGGACTATACATCCCAATGAAGGGTCAGAAAATAAATATTTATTTCCTTATATTTATATAACATGCCCTTATAAAAGCTGTAATAAACAATTTAGAAAGAGAGAATGACTTAAAAATAGAAAAAAGGGTGTGCCGTTTTTGATTAGGAAGACTTGTCTGGAGAGATTTGAGTAGTTACCTGAATTAACTGAGGGAGACAATCATGCAAAGACCTGGGGCTAGAGCGTCCTTTAGAGAGGGATGAATGGGGTGAAGAGGCAGAGATGAGGATGAGGTCAGGGAGACGGGCAGAGCCAGACCCCGTGGGGTATGACAGGGACACCGTGCAGACTTCCTTCTGCATCAAAACCAGAAAGGGTGAGTTAAGCTACTTCAGGTCTATTTAACAACCATATGCTAAGTATCGATGATGGGCAAGGCTCTGAAAGACCTAGGCACCACGGGAGAAGGAGAGACAAATTCACAATGATTGTAGACCAAGGAAGCATAAGATAAACATCATAAGGAAAGTACACAAAGGGATTTGTCTTTGACCTGAACTGGATATTTGGGCAAATAGAAATGGGAGACAAACTTGAGAGAAATTCATGCATTCATTTGTTCATTGAATCAATCAATATGTATGGAGTGCCAAGCACTATGCGATTAGGCTGTGGGAATACACAGCTGAACAAAAACAAAGCAAGGCCCATGCCCTTATGGATCTTAGAGTCCATGAGCTGCATGTACAAATACAGTTCTGACTGCAGGGAGTGTTATACAAGAGAGCCTCATGGTGGGCTTGCCAAGGGTCTTTAGAGAGACTTCTCTGGAGAAGGCATGCCTGACTAGGAGATGAAGGATGATTGGGTGTTTCCTGAAGAAGATGGATCTCTCCAGATGGAGAGAATGGCAAGGGCAAAGGTCCTGGAATTCAAGGCCATAGAAAGAGAGTGATAGGAAGTGTGACTTGAGATGAGGCTGGCAGGGAGTGGTGGGGGGTGTCTGTGTTTTGTTTTGTTTTTTAATTGGGGTATAGTTGTTTTACAATGTTGTGTTAGTTTCTACTGTGCAGCAAAGTGGAGTTCCCTGTGCTATACAGCAGGTTCTCATTAGTTATCTATTTTATACATATTAGTGTATACATGTCAATCCCAATCTCCCAGTTCATCCAGCCCCCCCCTTTCCCCCCTTGGTGTCCATACATTTGTTCTCTACATCTGTGTCTCTATTTCTTCCTTGCAAACTGGTTCATCTGTACCATTTTTCTAGATTTCACATATATGCGTTAATAGACGATATTTGTTTTTCTCTTTCTGACTTACTCTGTATGACAGTCTCTAGGTCCATCCATGTCTCTACAAATGACCCAGTTTCATTCCTTTTTATGGCTGAGTAATATTCCATTGTATATATGTACCACATCTTCTTTATCCATTCATCTGTCGGACACTGGGCGGGAAGGTCTGTGTTTTAAGAGCAATGGATAGCCAGTGAAATGGTTTAACTTGAGGTGAGAGCAATGAAATCAGATTTGCATACTGAAAAATTCACTCGGATTGGAGTATGGACAGCAGATCGAGAGAAAGAAACAAGGGTGAAATTAGGGAAATCAGATAGGGACTCCTGCAGAAGTCTAGGCAAGGAGAGAGGCTGGTGGGTTTGATAGAAATGAAGAGGAAGGAAAGTGATCAGAGAGAGATTTAGGAGGTCGTGACAGGTCTCAGGCTTATGAGAGATGTGGCCATATGACTTGCTTGCCAATGAATTGTGACCAGAAGTGACATGTGCCAATTCCAGATGGAAGCTTTAAAGAACCAGTGTGTGATTGCCCACACTCTCTCTTTTCCTTTGAATGACATGTGTCGTCATTTCAAATGCTGGCCACACGTACATCTCGGGTCCCTTTTGCAGAGGAGAAATGGAGCAGAACCCCAGGTGAGCCACTGGATATGTAGCATGAGTCAGAAATCAACTTCTGACATCTTAAGCGTTTGCAATCAGGGGATTGTTTGTTACTGCAGCATCATATACCCTATCTTGCCCAAAAAAGGAAATAAGAGGAAGACATGACTGGGACACAACTGAGAGGAATTGAGATGGAAATGACAATTATCCTGAGAGCTCTCCAGTGCTTATTTTCAGCCTGTTTTCAAGCACAACTCAGCACTTTAAGGCAGTCTCCTGCTCCTTGTCCCCTCTAAATTCAATCTGATGTGATTCAGCGTGACACAAAGGAAAGCGAATCTATCTTCAGCAAATGTGGCCTTTAATGGTAGCAGAGTGCTTTGAAGATGAAAAGTTCTCTTGTGAGTGCTAAGCATTATTATTCTGCATCAGATGTGAGTATGCAGTTAAAAAAAAAAGGATTCAATTAAACTGCCTTGCCATTGTTTTATGACACGACCATCAGACATTTTCAAAGGGGTCAAGCCATGACAGGAATATTTAACTCCTAGTAGGAGCAGAGAGTTATTGAAGTGAACCAGAGGATGAGCCAGGAACTGAAAGACTGGGTATTAATTTTTAGCAGTGGGATCTGTAGGCAAGAGTGTCCGCATAAGAGAATGGTGGAGTCAGTGTACTCACTTAAAGAGCCTAAGAGCACAGAACCTGTGAGGGGATGGTTGGATGGAGCCAAGGCTCTGGCAACTGCACATGGACAGGTGAGGCTGAGACAGCCCATCTTGGACATAAGGAAGGATGGATGGATGCAGACACACACACATCCATGGTCGCTGGTGTTTCCTGTGCCTCACTGTCTCGGGTAAAAGAGTCTGGGGGCCTGGGAAGCTGAGCTGGAAGACTAGGAACCTGTTCAGCTCAGCCCCAAGACCCCCACTTCATATTTGCTGTTGGACTTCTGCAGTCATTCAGTGCTGGGCATCGTCATTGCAAAAGGGATGGAAGAGGATGAGGAGGCAAAGGATATCACGGAGAAGAAGAAAACAGGCTTGGAATTGTTGGGTGGCTGGGATGGTGCCAACAGGCAAACATCTTTCGGTGTAATATTAAGGCCAACCTGAGGTTCTACCATTACAGGGTGTGGAGGCGGGGGGCGGGGGGTTGCCATTTCAATCATACTGCTACTCAGATGTACAAAGAAAATGTAGCAGCTTTATTTTGTATAACTGATCTTCTCCTTTCCCCAAACCTCTTGCCACTGGGGATGCATGTTGGGTGGTGGGTTCAGGAATGGATATTTTAAGTTTGCTATTTCAAGACGACTCCGTTTCCTCAGTTTGAAGCATCTCCTCTGAGTTCAAATAGTCCTGTCTAGTCTTCGTGTTTATGACATTGGGGAGAGGGGACCCCTTGTCCGCACTGTGCATTCTGAGTACTCGCTAGTGTCTTCTGCAAGGCAGCTGCTGGTGTCTGCTTTGCTCCCAGAACCACAGCCTCCCAACGATCTATCCCATCTGGACATTCACGCTGTTGCTTATGTAGAGGCGGTTGTCCCAGCCCTAAGGAGGGTGGTCCTCCGGTGGTACATCGCTCGCATCCCCTACGCGACCACGTCCTTCACTTTCCTCTCACCTCTCACCTGCCAGGAAGGGGCTTTCTCCTTCCTCTTCTTGCCCAGTCTGGGCATTTCCTACCTCATAGCATATTCGTTCCCAAGGTGACATTCACCCTTCACTGGAGCAATCACAGGAGAATGGCTGTAGACAACATTATTTATAGAGGAGTTGGATGAAAACCACAGGCGTTTAATATTTTTAAAATACTCTCTCCATTACAAGAGGAGCATTCTTTTAGCCCAAGGTTTACTTCATCTCATAAAATGCAGATATGCCTAGGGAGTGTCAAGCAAAATCTCTTCTTTCCGAAACACTTTTGGAAAATATGAGTTTGTTGGTGGCTCATCCAGCCCTAAGACTGGGTAACCCCAGCCCATTCATTCATTTGTTCATTCAGTAACGGGCCATTGAACACATCTCTGTGCTGGCCCAGTTCCAGGAAAAGGGGACCATAAACTACTGAGAGGGAGAGAAAAGGGCAAGAATAAGGAATTCATGACAGCGGTGAGAAGGGCCACACAGGACAAGTACAGGACGCTGTGGGAATGAATAATTTAGGCCAGGGGCTCTGGGAAAGCTACCTGAGCAGGTGACAAGTGGCACAGGAGGACGAGAAGGAGTTACCGAGTTGGGGTAGGGCGGAGGCACAGGCACTCACAACACAAAGGACAGTATGTGCAGCGGCTTTAAGTAGGAAGGAGCTTGGAGGGTCCCTTCCAAAGTGAACTCCGGAAACAGGCTCTTAGAGGGAAAGGAGGAATCATCACCGAGAGAGAGGCTGGAGGGAAGGTGTGAAAGGAGGAGGGGGACTCAGGCAGTCAAAAGTCACCTTGAGGGGCTTCCCTGGTGGCGCAGTGGTTGAGAATCTGCCTGCCAATGCAGAGGACACGGGTTCGAGCCCTGGTCCGGGAAGATCCCACATGCCACGGAGCAACTAGGCCCGTGAGCCACAATTACTGAGCCTGCGCGTCTGGAGCCTGTGCTCCGCAACAAGAGAAGCCGTGATGATGAGAGGCCGGCGCACCGCGATGAAGAGTGGCCCCCACTTGCCACAACTAGAGAAAGCCCTCGCACAGAAACGAAGACCCAACACAGCCAAAAATAAATAAATAAAATAAAATTAAAAAAAAAAAAAAGTCACCTTGAGAAATTGATGGGTAAAGTCATGGCCACTTTTTCACTGTTCGTTGCAGAAACGCCACCCCACCCCAGATAGTTTAAGCCTTATTCTCATCACTTACAAACTGAATTTGGATGGCCCTCCACTTTGGCCAGCTCTGTTTGTTGTCAGGTTCTCTCTCCTGACCCTCTCGGGGGACACTGGCTTGAAGGGACCCTCAACGCTGCACTGACCCTGCACCTGCTGTCAACCAGGTCAGGAGCGAGGTGCTGGGGAGGGAACTAAGCTGTGGTCCTTACCAACAGGGCACCTGTTCCAGCAGATCCCAGCAGTGTGAACTGCCAAGGCTTTCACCCTCCTGCCAGCACCCTGGTTGCCCTTCATCTGGGGGCACAAATCCCAAACCTCAGAGGCATTTTGTTGCCTTTTTCTCCCTTACACCTCCTGCCTCATCTTTCTACCAAGTCCTCTCAATCCTACCTGCAAAATATTCTTGGGTCCATCCACCAACCTCAGGCCTCCCTTCCTCCACTCTCATCAAAGCAACTATAATTTTATTTTTTTTAATTTAATGTAGTTAATTTACAATGTTGTGTTAGTTTCTAGTGTACAGCACAGTGCTTCAGTTATATATATATATTTATATATATATATATATATTCTTTTTCATATTCCTTTCCATTATAGTTTATTACAAGATATTGAAAATAGTTCCCTATGCGATACAGTAGGACCTTGTTGTTTAATCTATTTTATATATAGTAGTTTGTATCTGTTAATCCCAAACTCCTAATTTATCTCTCCCTCCACTATCCCTTTTGGCAACCATAAGTTTGTTTTCTATGTCTGTGAGTCTATTTTTGTTTTGTAAATAAGTTCATTTGTGTCATAGTTTAGATTCCACATATAAGTGTTGTCATACGGTATTGGTCTTTCTCTGTCTGATGTACTTCACTTAGTATGATAATCTCTAGGTCCATCTATGTTGCTGTAAATGGCATTATTTCATTCTCTTTTATGGCTGGGTAGTATATATATATATATATATATATATATATATATACATATAACACATATATATAACATATATAACACACACATACACACACACACACACACATATATATATAAAACACATCTTCTTTATCCATGTCTTGGCTATGGTAAATAGGGCAAAGCAACTATAATTTTTCAGCTTGATAACTATATAATAACCCCTTAACAGGTGGCCCCAAATCTACTCTGATTCCCCCTCCATGGGGGCAGCCAAAGTGATCCAGTCCAATTGCATATACGATTGTGTCATTCCCTGCTTTGCCCACTTCAGAGGCGTCCTTGCACTCAGGAGAAAGGAGGAGCCCTACCCAGCCCACAAGGTGTGGGGAGCCCCAGCCCACTGTTCCAGCTGCACATGCCCGCCATGCTCCCCTTCACTCTCTGACCTGCAGCCACACTGGCTTCTCTGAGCTCCTAGAAGGGGCCATGCTGCCACCTGCCAAAGGCCCAGCTTTTTCCTCCACTCCCTCCTCAGGCAGCCTTCCCTGATTGCCAGACCGGCTCAGTGTCCCTTAAAGCCTCTTCTCCCCATCACTCTCCAGGGCAGTGGTCTGACTTGGGAGGGTTTACTGAATGGATGCCTGTCTACCCCGACTTGATTTTGAGTTCCTTGAGAGCACAGAGTGGGTGCTGTGCGGATATGAATACTGGATGAAAGAAGAAGTAACTGCAAAGGGCATGAGCGAAGGCTCTGGCTGCCTCCCAGGCGTCCTCGGGCATGAAGGCCTTACAGGGACCTACAGGGCCTAACACGGTCTGCACGCCTTCCCCAGCCTCGTCCTTCTCCGCTATCTGTTCTACCATCTCCCTTTAGGACGCTTAACTCTGGCCTCATCACATGTTCCTGGTGTTCTGGCTCCCACTGTGTTCCGGTTACAGGACAACTATGTTCCAGCCTCAGCGCCTTTGTACCCCTGCGGCTCCTTGTGCCTGGAATTCTCTTCCCCCAAACATCCACGTGGCTGACTCCCTCCCTCCTTGCATTCAGGTCTCTGTTCATAGAACACCTTCCCAGTGACGCCTTCTCTGATCTCCCCACATAAAACAATCATCCCCCTGCAGCATTTCCTAACCCTCCCTACTCTGCTTTATTTTTCCTGATAGTCTTGTTCACATTCTGACATATTAGGTATGTCCTTATTTGTATGTGTATCATCTATGTCCCTCCACTAGAATATGAACCCGTTGGGGGCAGGGATCTGGTCCATTTTGTACTCTGCTGTGTCTTCAGTTCTTATTATAGCGCCTGGCATGTTGTAAACCCTCAATAAAGGTTTGTGAGTGAGTGAGGTAATGAATGAATGCATGCATGCATGCATCTTAGGCCCAGAGATGCCCTGGGCTTTGTGCTCAGAGACCCCCTTCTCCCTTGACCCTGTGGCAAAAAAAGAAATGAAGTTCTATCTCCAAACAAGCTCTTATCCAAGCAGGCCCTAAATTCCCAGCTGCAAATTAATAACATTAATAATAAACCACTATGAAGGGCTAACTGTATGCCAGATATTCTGCTAAGTGTTGTATCTGTATACATCATTCTTATAGTCCTACTATGAGAAGGGTAGTTATAAGCCTTATTTGATAGATGAAGAAAATGCTGATCAGAGAGGTTAAATCACTTGCCCAATGTCACACAGCTAGTAAGTGACTAAGCTGGCATTTGAACCTCAACAGTCTGTCTCTCTTGGGCAGGGGGTGGCAAAATATGGCTCACAGGCCAGCTCCGGTCCTCTATATGTTTTTGTATAGCCTGCGAGCTAGGACAGGTTTTTACATTTTTTAAAAGTCGGAGGGAGGGACTTCCCTGGCGGTTCAGAGGTTAGGACTTCGCCTTCCAATGCAGGGGCTGCGGGTTCGATCCCTGGTCAGGGAGCTAAGATCTCACGTGCCTCGGTCCCAAAAAACCAAAACATAAAACAGAAGCAATATTGTAACAAATTCAATAAAGACTTAAAAAAAAAAGTCGGAGGGAAAAAGTATGCAACAGAGACCATACATGGCCCACAAAGCCTCAAATGTTTAAGAGAACAAATACATCAAATTAAGAATTCCCTGGGCACTCCCCATGTGGACACAGGAGTCACAGAGAAGAGATGCATGTTTAAGTGGTATCCATCAGGCTCCCCTTTTGCTCCAGGCTCCAGCTAAGCACCTTCGTGGATATTACCTTGTTGAGTCACCTCACAACCTCCAGCATAGAGATGATTAAAAGGAGGCCTAGAGATGGTGACATGGCCAAAGTCATATTTTAAGAGACAGAACCGGTGTAGAATCACAAAATCATGGCTGAAGAGGCATCTAACATTCATCTGTTCCCAGCTCCCTGTTTTATGGATTCAGAACACAAAGTAGCCAAGTCCCGGGGAGGCCGGGGACACTCGGGGTTAATACCGTAGCCCCTCTCCAATCCCTTGACCAAAGGTTTACCCTCTGCTCCATCCTCATTTCCAAAATCTCCGGGAGTCTTTACCAGCCCCAGCCTCCAGCCCGTTTCCTCTCCCCCTCCTGACCTTCCACTTCACCCACCGCTGCCCTGCCTGCAAGGACGACTCCAACTACAAATTAAGTGAAGGGGAAAACTGAATTGATATGATCTGAGCAAGGGAAGCACAAAGGCCCCAATTTCCTCTCCACATTATACAGGAAGATCTGGGCCTCGTGGGGAGACGGCGCAGGGCCTTTTGATGTTTGCCTTCCTGCAAGAAGGCAAAGCAGAAAGACAGGAGACGCCTTCACCTCCTCCATGCAAACTCACAACATCAGGTTTCCAA
This sequence comes from Balaenoptera acutorostrata, assembly GCF_949987535.1. Lineage (NCBI taxonomy): Eukaryota > Metazoa > Chordata > Mammalia > Artiodactyla > Balaenopteridae > Balaenoptera > Balaenoptera acutorostrata. Next base: position 29,934,375 of record NC_080082.1, on the reverse strand, counting down.
TCATGCTTGAAACAAATGCAGAGATGAAAAACCGAGAAAGGGAGCAAAGAAGGAAGAGAGAGACATGGTGGCTGAGAGAGCTTTAAGGACAACGAGACCCTTTAAAACTAACAACAGCACGTGTTAAAGAGCTTACGAACACTCTCCCAACACAACCCTGGGCTGAGCTCCTAGGGATGTATCAACAGGGGAATCAGCCTGAGCTCGGGCCTTCCTGCAGCTCAGCTGGGCCCATTCAGGATGGAGACGCCAAGGCCTCCTCCCTAGGCTGGGATTTCTAAAAGCCCAGGGCCAGGATGCTGCCACCGGCCAGAGTTTAGACTCCAGTTCACATAGTCAATTCCACCAGCCATGGCGCTGGGTCTGTAAATATACCTTGATATCCTCACGCCCAACTCAGGTATCTGTGGTTCAGCTTGGGACATGTGCCAGTCGTGGTGGCATTTAGTGAAGCACCAGTCAATCTCTCTTTCTCTCTCTTCACTTTCTCATTCTCTCAAACTTTTTGTTACAATGAGGTGGGTAGTTAATTTCTGTCTAAATCACCTTGGGCTTATCCTGTAGCACTAGTAATTCTGGGCCATTCCAAGGTACCAGCTGAAGATCAAAGGTCCTATAGCACTGAAACACCTTCCTGCCTTCACTTACCATATTGCCACCACAAATTATTTAGGAACCGTGGAAGAAATATATCCAGACAAGAAATCGCAGTAACTTTTTCCTTCCAGAGAGAGGGGAATGAAGTAAGATCCCTTTTCTTAATTGAATCCTTTATGGCATGATTTTTTTTTTTTTTTTTTTTTAATTTTATGGCTGTGTTGGGTCTTCGTTTCTGTGCGAGGGCTTTCTCCAGTTGTGGCGAGCGGGGGCCACTCTTCATCGCGGTGCGCGGGCCTCTCGCTATCGTGGTCTCTCTTGTTGCGGAGCACAGGCTCCAGACACGCAGGCTCAGTAGTTGTGGCTCACGGGCCCAGCCGCTCCGCGGCATGTGGGATCTTCCCAGACCAGGGCCCGAACCCGTGTACCCTGCATTGGCAGGCAGATTCTCAACCACTGCGCCACCAGGGAAGCCCCATGATTTTTTTTTAAATCATAATATCCCAACAATTCGACTGTCATTATTTTATAGATGGTGGAACTAAAGGCTCAGAGAATTTAGTTGACTTGTCCGAGGACCACATGCTACAAAGTGATGGAGCCCGACGTCCAGCCCAAGGCTGTCTGATTTTAAAGCCCGAGCCCTTTCAGATAATATCCACACATATTCATCTTAAAATGGCCATATGGGCCATCTGTGAAAGCAGAGTCATGTTGAGCCTAAATGTTCCTTGAAAATGATATCAGAGTAACCTGGATTTGGCACCTGCCTGAACTTGTACTTGTCAGTGTTGTTCATGTTGCCAGCAAAGCTGGAAGGTGAACGTCTCCAGCTGCTGACATACCGAAGTACGGTCATGCTTTGCCTGAAACTGGGGACCCGTTACTATGTGGATGGGATAAGTCATTATAAAGGCAATCAAATGCTCACCTCCATAGCTAGATGCCAACGTGTAGGCCTTCGTGCACTGATAACTTAGCTCTTTGAGCAGGGTTAAAAATCTTTAGTCATATTTTCTCCCAAACCTAGGGGTTACTCAAGAAGTCAGCTCTGGTGACTCCTACACAGAGGCCAATGTGTGTGGCCGTTGCCCGAAACTGGGGGGACAATGGCACGTAAAGCACATTGTGGCGACAGGCAGCCATTGAATCCGATTTTAATATTCTAGTCCATGAGCCTGCAGTTTCACTAGAGCCTGGTGTTGCTTTTTTTTTTTTTTAAAGGCAGGCAAACGCCACACACATTCTTTCAATTTCTAAAGGGAAATTTGACTCGAGCTGTAGAACAAAGGACGAAGAAATAGAAGTAAAAGAAAATCAAAGAAAAAGTGATTTGGATTCAAGGGGATCAGATGTTTCATTTACTGCAGGTTGAAGACCTTCAATCAGTCAAATGAAAGGAACATTTGTATTAAAATACCTACGAGGCAGAGAGAAAGCCTTGATCGGGCGCGGGAGAGTTAAGTTACAGCAATCTTGCTGAGAGATATGAACCCACCTTCGAGGCTATCTGTTCCCAATATTGAAGGTTTTCTGTGTTACAAACCTGAGATGAAAGGTAGTTGTTTTGACGTCTGGGTCTGGAAGCCAGACGCTGAAATTAGCAGCGTTCTCAAAGTGTGTGTTGCAGGGACGGGGAGCCCGGGATGGAGTGAAAATGTAGCTGCTTTATTAAAATGAAAAGATCTTTAATGCAACACTGAGGGTCCAAGTCATCCATGCAGGCAGGGTATGGACGGGAATTATGAAAACACCTCCTACCGGATGGGAAGGGGCAGGGAAGGAGCATTAGACAAGGAGTCAGGGGACCTGGGATAGAGTCCCTCCTCTGGCCCTAGGATGGTAGCTCCATGGTAACAGGGACTGGGCCTGTCTGGTTCACAGTGCCAGGCATATTGGAGGTGTTCCGTAGATAGACGTCAAATGAATGCATGGATGAATAAATGAATGTGACATTGGGTAAACCCTTCTCCTCTTTGAGCTTAAGTCTTGTAAAATGAGAGGGTTGGACTAACGGAGGATTTCCCCAATGGGATGGGTACAATGATGGTTGGGTACCATATGGATGGGATTGGGTGATAAACATGAACACAGCATTAAATCATACTGAGGCACAGAGGGAGAAAGGTATCACTTCTGAGCTCTCTTTCAAGCTTTCTGCTTCCCCCCAAGAGAAAGTCGCCAGTCCAAAACTAGTATGTCTTGAACACCTCTCTTATGTTCTTAGACCTCCCTTCATAATAATAAGAGAGGAGGACTCAGGCTCCCATCCCTCCACAGGCAATGGCATCCAACTAAAGTTAATAACATGATTTCTTTCTTTTGTCCTTATTTTTACAGTTACCCATTTATGGCAAGTAAAAATAGTTTTTCCTTTACAGAACTGATTTTTTAAGGCTTCTTTATCAGACAAACGTAGATAAGTAAACATGGATTGATGTAAAGAAATAATATTTCAAGAGGGATGCAGGTAAGGCAAACATCTTGACAGTGAGACCAAACGCCTTTGCTTTGGGAACTCCTGTCCCAACTGACCTCCAAGGTTCCCTCTAGAAACACTCAGCATCCGAACTATGCTCCTCTGGTTTGTGTAGAGCAGATGCAGCTGTCTCCAGCAAAGAGGCAGCTGTAGCTCGAACTTTGGGATGATGGGCCCATTCATTCATCTATTCTTTCAATAAATATTTATTGCGGGCATACTATGTGTTCTCTGCTTTTCCAGGTACTGGCGATAGAGCAGGAAGAAGAAAATAGACCAAAAAAAAATTCCCTGCCCTCCTGGAGTTTCCATTCTAGAGGTCTGAGGCAGGGCCAGGATCAGGCGAGGCAAATGAGGCACCAGGGTGCAAAATTTAAGGAAGTACCCACTATCAGGGTCATGTACAACCTGGCCCTGGCTTGAAGACAGTGCCCCATCTTGACCATAACTTGACATAGTTTGTCATCAATATGGGAGCCATGGATTCTTCCTCCTGAGTATCTGCTGTGTGGTCTTAGGTGAGCCTCCAGAATCAGTATTTTGCCAGAATTCTCCAGATGAGTCCATGAACATCATGATTGAGAACCACTGAGTTATAGACCTAGACCAAGAAACCTTGAAAATTTATAGTCTGGCATTTTTCAAAAGCATCTACCAATAGATGTTTACCAAGCCAATTAACTAGTAAGTGAATGTCAATATGTTACCATGCATCACAGTGACAAAAATAGCTCCTTTCTTCTGTGCACTTGCTAGTGACCAGGGGCTCTTCTGAGCTCCTTACACTTCTTGACTCATTCAGTCCTCACAACCACCTCCAGGAAGTACGATTATCATCATCACCCCATTTTGCAAAGAGGAAACAGAGGCAGGGAGAGTTTAAGGAAGTTGCCCAAGTTCACCCAGAAAGCCATGCTCCTAATCACTGTGCCCGACTGCCTCTGTGGGAGGGGCCTTGATGCTTGGGTCCTTAGGAACAGGAGTAACAGTGAAAGTGAGGGAAATAGGGGGTCATTAGCATATTAAAGATAGCACATAGAAATAGTCATTACTTCCACCAAAAAATATGTATGTCCTCTCTCATCCTCTCCAAACACAAGGCCCACTCCAGCTTCATTTTGCATCCACATTTGTTAAGGCCATGACTGTATAATAATGTTCCTCTATGCAGGAAAAAACAACAACAACAACAATACAATCGCAATACTACATAGCAACTGTCTTCCCTCCCTAGTGTTGGGGGAATCTTGGGGAATGGTGGGGAGTGTGGAAAATTGGGAAGAGGAAGCCTGTTCAATGTCTCCAGATTGTCTGACTTATCCAAAGAAACAAAAAATTCAGACCTAGTTGTGAAAACTCCCAATTTCCATGTGGGCGCTAACTTCTGAATAACTGTGTGGGGCAGATAAGTGTTTTGTAAAATGTGAATGTGAAGTCACTGGGAAAGACCAAAGCTGGAGAAAAGTCCCTGGGGATCTGGTCTAAGATCACTGTGTGATCTGGGACCAGTGACTGCATTTCTCTGTGCCTTGAATCCAAAGCTGTAAGAAGGATATAAAAAATATCATGGATTCATTCTTCAACTTTTAGTGACGATTTCTATATATTTAACCCTGTGCCAGATGGCAGGTTTAAAGATTAAATCAATATGCTCATCACTGAGAGAGAGTCAGGGACAGTGAACTCTAGGTCCATGGAACGAGGTCTGCTATGAAATCAGAACCTGGGAGGAGTTCTGCCTGGAACAGATGACATTTTAGCCAGGCCTGGAAGGCTGAAGTGATGTTCCCTAGCAGCAAGGGCAGAAAGAAGAGGACTTTTCCTTGATACCAAAGTGCTCTGTGTGCCAACACAGCATGAATCTTTCATGAGTTCAAAAATCACACATGCACGCCCATAAATAGCTTGGAGAGTGTGCAAATTGGTACTACAAATCCAAAACTGCATCTCTGTTTTATATATGAATTACTTATCTAAGTGTAAAACCAGACTCACTGGGTTTTCCCCTGAGCTACTCCCCCTCCTTCGTCTTACTGGAGTCACGATGTCCAGGAGCCCAGGTCAGGCACGTTGGGATCACCTCCAACTCTTCCCTCTTCCTCCTCCTCCACATTCGATCCAGAGAAGTGTCCCTCCAATCAAGTGGGTGTCCTCACCCACCACCCGCCATCAGGCCACCACCATCCAGTTCAACCACTGTCTCTTGTGTGGACACTTGCTGTTGTTTTCTCTCTGCTTTTCTCGTCTCTCTTCCAGTCGGTCCATCGTTGTTTCCAAAAACCAGATCTGACTGCATTGCTCTGTGGCCTTAAACCTCCAATGGTTCCACTGGCAGCAGGACAAAGTGTAGCATGACATCCACGGCCCTTGGCACTCTGGGCCCTGCATACTCTTCCTCCTTCACCATCCTTTAGGCCGTAACCCCCTAAAACAGATGCCCGCAGGTGCCTTAGATTCCTCCCACCACATGCTCCGCAGAATATGCCTGACACTTTCCTACCTCCGTGACCTGCCACAGGCTATTCTCTTTTCCTCACGTGACTCACCTGCCATGTTTAGCAGTCGACCCACAGCCATGGCCAAGCAGTCCCTCCTCTGGAAGCCTTCTCTGGCTATCACCCCCAGCCATCCCTCTCCGGCCCCCGCTGGGGCACAGCAAACTGGGGACAGAGCTGGGGAGTTAAGACAGGCAAGGTAGGAGGGGTCTTGAAAGTCAGGGAGGGAAAAGTCTCTCCGAAAAGTCATTTTTGCAAAAGCCTTAACCCAGAAAGTCATTTTTTGCAAAAGCCTCAATCTCAAAACCCCTTCAGCAAGCATGGAGACCCACCTGAGGAAAAAAAGAGAATGCAATTTCACACGTTGGAAAAAGGCCCTGGGCAGGAGACATGAAAGCCACGAGTTGGCGGTAGGTGCTGCAAGGTTGAGCAGGAAACCCATATCAAATGGGAGGTTGGGACGTTTCTGACACGCATATGGGCCCCAGCCCTGCTCAGGCTGATACTTGCTTCTGAGGGGCGGGGCAGCCAGTCTTCCAAAGGGCTCAGACAGCCACATGTCCCCAGCCTTGTTCACAGCCAACAAGGGAGAGGGGACTGGGCAAGGCCGGCTCTGGGATGAGGCAGGTAAGCCCACCAGGTTAAGGCGGAACACACTCAGGGCTGTGCCCTTACCAGTCACCAGGGAAGAGAAAAACACTTCCAACTGGGGTGTCTCTCTTTCTGCCTTGAGCATCAGACACTCTCCTTGTAAAACAAAGTCTCAAACTCAAACACCTAGGCCGGGTAGGTGACATTAATGTCACCTAGTAGGGACAAGGATGAACAGACTATGGCCGTGGCAGGCAGACTCAGTTCCAGCTGATGGTCTCAGATCCGCTGATTTTTGTAGAGATGTCAGATATTGGAATTTTCATGGGAAATCTTGTTATTCAAATGTTTACTCGGTTTTAAAAAATACCATACACTGCAAAAGAAAGAAGGCCTCCGCTGGCTGAACTCTGATGTCTGGGTTCAGATTAAGCTCATTAACTCAGAGCAAAAAAAATATGACCCTTAAGTCTGCATGACTCCCTCCCTTTGGCTGATAACTGAGACTCTGTCGAGTTGGATTTTTCTTACTGTCTAGGTATTTGGCCCTGCAGAGATGGGGCTTCAGTACGCACTAAAATTCACGAGGATTTCTCTGTGCATTCTTGTGTATCTGTATTTTTATCCAAGAGCAGTATCCATATCATTAAAGAACAAGAAGAGTTCTTAGACATCAACTAGACTTGTCGCCCCTCCACAAGTTTACAGTTCAGGAAACTGAGGCCCTGCGGAGGAGATAGACTTACTGCAGCGCACAGAGCAACTTAGAACATCTGATCCCAGGCTCCCCTTCTACCCCTTCTTGGCGCACCGCGGCTGTATTTATACAGCGTGCACACTCGCGCCGCTGTGTTTGTTTTCCCTGGTCCCGAGAAAAAGCCCACCAGGTTGCCAGATGTGCCGAGCTCAAGGGAGCCCGAGGAAGTGGTTTGCCAGAGATGAGAAGCAGGCCTGGTCTGGGTATAATCGACACTTCGCATCAGCCTCGCCTTTCTGCCCGCAGGAGATAAGAGGCCGGCGTGGAGGAAACTGACGTGCACGCACGCACCCCGCACCCTGAGAATGGTTTCCTCTGCCCTCTTACAATCTGCGGGCTTTGGCCACCCAACCCACTCCTAGGCACGTGCGAAGCCTCAGGACCTCTCAGCCCACGGGGGAGGGAAAGGCAAGCCCCTTGGGTAGGTCCAGTCCTTTGCCCCTTCCTTCCATTTCTTGGGGTCCCCCCTTTCCCAGAGTCGCTTTTGAAAGAAGGCACCTGACACACCCATTTCTGCTTTATGTGTTGGCTCTTGCATTTCTCTAGGGAACCTACAGAAGCGAGGCCAGAGCCAAACTCAAAGGCGTGAGATTCCAATGGTGGAATTACAGGCTGTTGGCCATGAGGGACTTCCTGGTCCATGTCAGATGATCCCTCTTGAGGGACCCCTTACTCCACCTTCTGGTAAGGTTGCCCTGAAACTCAAGGGGCTGTATCTGCCTGTGTCTTTCTTGTCCCACATGTCACATTTATTCTCATGTGCTCAACTACAAAATCCCTATTTTCACTTAAAACAATATACACACTTATGTGTGTGTTTTGTGTGTACGTAGAGAGAGGAGGGGAGGGGAAGGGAGGGAAGACGGAGAGTGAAGCACGTACTATGTGCTCAAATCCTCCCGACAATCACCTATCCTATGAAGTAGGGAGGTTTTTTAAATTTATTTTATTGAAATATAGTTGATTTCCAATGTTGTGTTAATTTCTGCTGTACAACAAAGTGATTCAGTTATACATATATACATTCTTTTTCATATTCTTTTCCATTATGGATAAAGACGATGTGGTACATATATACACCATGGAATATTACTCAGCCGTAAAAAAAGAATGATATAATGCCAAATGCAGCAACACAGAGGGACCTAGAGATTATCATACTAAGTGAAGTAAATCAGACAGAGAAAGCCAAATACCATATGATATCACTAATATGTGGAATCTAAAATATGACACAAATGAACTTATCCAAGAAACAGAAACAGACTCACAGACATAGAGAACAGACTTGAAGTAGGATTTATTATCCCTGTTTTCCAGATGAAGACCCTGAGGCTCCTCTCCTCCTCTCCATCCCTTGCCTTCATCTCCTTCCCCCTCTGTCCATTCCTCCTCTCCTGCATCAGTGTCATCCTCATTCGCTAAGTCTGAGGAGGTCCAGCATTGTGCACGTGCATTTCTGTCCTGCACAGGCAGAGCTGCGGGTAGGCACTCTGTCTCAGCACGGGGCCCTGTACAGTGGAGGTTGTGCTTGGATGGACGCCTGGCCTAGGCAGCTCCTGAGGAGTCACAGGATGCTGCCAGATGCTCTTTTCCTGGGCAGATGTAGCCATGGAACAGAACACCACTGTGGTCAGGCAGCCTGGGGGAGAGGAGCCCCAGCTGCAGAGTCAAAGAGAGCAGGGGTGTCCCTGCCGGCTATGCCACCTAAGGCTAACTGAGCAGCCTCTCTGTATCCATCAAATGGGGTAGTAGTAACTAGTTCTAGTACTAACTACTAGTAGTACTAACTTGTACTAGTGTTAACTAACTACTACTAGTACTAACTGCTACTAGTACTACTAGTAATACTAACTAGTACTAGTACTAACAGCATAGGGTTGTTTCAAAGAGGAACTGGGATAATGGAGTATTTGGAGATGCACAGAGGCCACAGATGACACCCAAAAGGGTTTTAGATGATGCTCAGATAAGACAGTAAATATCATTGATTCGCACAGTTAGTACGTTATGTCCTTGTAAACTCCCTTTTGACCCTCCTCATTACATCAAGAAAGTCTCCATTTGATGCTAGTGTGTCTTTAACACCTAACAAGTGTTTTCTTTGAGTTTTAACAAAGAGAGAGAAGACTTAAGGTGCTGAGTCTATTCTAGGCAGCAATACCAAGGTAGAATTTAAGAAAAAATTTTTGATGGAAGTAATTTATATGGTTATTGGCTTTCTATTTACACTGGTGATATAAATTTTACTTTGTAAGTAAATGGATTTAAGTTTTAATAAAAGCAGGTCCATTTAAGGGGGGGTGGGAGCACTAAGTAGGTAAGTTTCAATGACACTCATATATGGCCAAAGTTATAAAGGGCGCCACAAGTGACGGAAGTTTGGAATCATTGAGAAAACCCACATCAAGGGGTTAACACAGTGACCGTGACTATGGTTTTGGTGTCAACCCAAGAAGTGACATGGGTTCTGAGAAGCAGGACATGATCCAAATCCAGACCCTCTCTCCCATTCCCTCCATCACCAGGATGCAGATTGAAGAAGAAACCATTGTTGGTATAAAACTGTGAGGATGGAAGCCTAGACCAGCACTCGAGCTGGTGCCAGGGCACTGGGGCTCACCAGCCTGGCCTCAGCTCTTCTGTGTGCCCTCCCCATGCCTCAGTGTCCTCATCTAAAACAGGTAGGACAAACTAGATGGCCCTTCCCACTCTGAGGATCTGACAATCCTTGTTTGTTTAGTCCGTCATTTTTCTCTGTCAGGTTCAAAGCCAGATTCTCTGAAGAGAAGTGATCTTCATCTAATGCAGCCCTGGGCTTCTCCTAAGAAACATCGCTACAGAAAGATGTTCGATGCAAAAAATTTCTGGGGTCAGACAAGTTCACCTTTCTGAGTCTTAGTTCCTCCTCTGTAAAATGCTGTTCCTGATAGTACGAACCTCTTAGGCTCTATAGATTCACTAAGATTATGTAATGTCTCACAAAATGTGGGAAGTTACCTTGAGATGTATGTGGATGGTATGTGGACAAAGCATTAAGTGATATCGACTCATAAAGCAAGTTTCCTCATTGCACCAAGGAGGAGTCTCAGTTTGGTACTAACATGGCTTGAACGCTTCTCTGATACTTGCCTAATAACCCCTAACTAAAGCAGAGAGCTAAGCCTCAGGCTCTTGGTAGGCAGCAGGGTCCAGCTGGGATGCTAGAGGGATGCTTGGAGGGATATGAAGAATTTATCTCCAGGTGAGCCTTGGGGACAGAACAAGAGCCACAGGCCAGTGGCATTTGAGCTGAGCCCTGAGGAGGGAGGAAGATTCGTCCAGGTAGAGCAGGCTTGGGAAGATATACAGATATGAAGAAGGGCAGTTCCCCCAGAATCAGAGTGTCTTAGCCTGGTTTGTACCATGGACCCATCCAGTGAGGCCCATGAACCCCTTTACAGAACAATGTCTTTTTTTGAATGTGATTCGACTCCTCTGGGTACCTCAAATAAGTAGAATCATATAGTATTTGTCCTTTTGTGACAGGCTTATTTCACTTAACATCTTCAAGGTTTGTTACAGATCATGTTTTTACAGGCATAAAATTTAAAAATAGGATTACAAAGAAAAAACATATTAAATGACAGTTATTCAAATAATTTTAAAAGATATAGGAATTCATGTGCTTCTATTAACCTTTAAATAACAAGACATAGAGGTGGATCTAATAGTTATTATAATTTCAAGATATAATGAGTCTATTTTAAGATATCCTAGAGCAACTATAAATGTGACATTAAATATCTGTGATTTCTGTTGATGACAGAAGCCACATGTAGTGCCAATATGGTTATGGTTTGTTACCTACATTCAAAATTGGAGGAAATGCTAACTTTCAGTTAGGAATTAGAAAAAAAAAAGTGTATGTGTGTGTATGTGTGCGTGTGTGTATAAATTTTTCCCATCGAAGTTCACAGACTCCCCGAATTCTGCCCCATGGATCCTTTAAGGGGCTTCTGTTCCATGGGACCCAAGTTAAGAAGCCCTCCACCCCAAAGAAGGGGCATTTTAATTCTCCACCAGCTTATGTCCATCTTGGTTCAGAAGTGAGGCAAAGGCCAGATCCTTCCAGCCTCCACCTAGCCCCAGAAACCGGCCCACTATCCACACCAGTGGCTCAGTTTCCGATGCACTGGGGTGCAAAATGGGGCTGATTTCTGGACACCAAACAACCTTCCCTAACCCCACTCCCACCCCAGGCATTGTGTTTGGGCTGCAGCCCCTGAAGGGGAATGATCACCAGAGAAGACAAGCCCGTTTTTGCTCTGAAAGCTCCTCCCTTTAGCCTTGTGGTTCATTTCTATTTGCTGTACATACAGCATCCGATGAAGATGAGGGGATGGCCTGAAACGCGGGAGAGCCTCAGCATGTGGACTGGGGTTTTAACCGACAGAGGAGATGCGCTGCCCCCTTCATAGTACTTGTTTAATTTTTCTCATCTGCAAACAGGCTTTGGATTGCCAACCTTTAATTAAGATGCAGTTTTCTTTTCAAAAGCAATGTGTTCTAATAAATACCATCTGAGCTGGGGCAGGGGGTGCTACAGAAATTATAACTGCAGCTGAAAAACCATGAGGCTTGCAGCAGACTAACCATGAAGACGTTCTGGAAGGCAATAGTTTCCATGTGCTTCGGAAAGGAGGACACGCCTCGTGGACAACGTTCCCTGGCTTCAAAGCCAAGCCACTGTGCCGTGGGTTCTGCCTTCTTGTGTGGAGGGAAGACCGGAAGAGGCAGTGTCTTAGCTTACATGACCTCTGCCCTGGCATTTTGACTTCAGAATCAAGAAGGTACAAGGAGTGAGGTTAGAAGGATTTCCTACTGCCCTGAGACCTATGAGCTTCTGAGAAGGGAGCTCCTAGAAAAGAAAATATTTCTGCCCTGAAATGTCTTGGCATCTCTGTGACTGTTCCCTCACCCCCGAGTTAGATTTGCCAGATAAAATACAAGATGTACAGTTAAATTTGCATCTCAGGTAAATAATGAATAATTTTTTAGTATAACTCTGTACTGTGCAATATGCTAAAATATGCAAAAACATTAAGGCTGTTTCTCTGAAATTCGGATTTCACTGAGTGTCCTGTATTTTCATTTGCTAAATCTGGTAGCTCTACACTGACTCAAACTGGATTCCGGAACACCTCCTTGGGATCTTGGGAAAGAAACCCTGGGCCACCCTGGGACTTACTGAGGTCAGCTTACAGACATCTCTGCAGTCAACACGATGGTTAAGAACGTGAACTTTAGGGTCTTAAAGACTTAAAGTGGCTTCCAACTCAGGCCTGTCACTGCCTAGTGGGTTGTCCTTGAGAAGGTTACTTGGCCTCCCAGAACTTCATCTCTGTCCAATGCAGAATTTGGAGACTGAAAATCAGGGCTGATGTTCAACCATATGCAGATATGGTGAGTGGTCCAGCTCGTCCTCGTTGTTTAAAACAGAAAGCCCTTCCCAGGTCAGTTGTTAATTAGCCTCCCAAGCCCCCCTCCATCTTACCAGCCACCCTGGCTCCCACTACCTCCTCCAAAGCCGCACCTCTTCTCATCTTGCAGTGAACAGCTGACACAGACAAGGGCTTTGCTCAGTGTCCTTTCTGTTTGGCCCCTATTGTAGTGTATTGATAGTTAAATAGATTGACTATCACTCCCATTAGGAAAACCCAGCTCAAAAGGTTGTTGTAGGATTAAATGAAATGATGTAGAAGAACTGTGGGATACAGGACCTGGCCCACTGGGGACAGACACACATGAATGAATAAATGAATGAATGAATCCATATACCACTTATAAGTGAGACCCTTGATTTTCTTTGTACATAGAAAAGTTATTCTCTCTCTCTCTCTCTCTCTCTCTCTCTCTGTGTATATATATATATATATATGTAATTTATATATATATGTAATTTATATATATATGCAATTTATATATATGTAATTTATATATATGTAATTTATCTGTATATATATTTATATGTGTATATACACACATACATATATATGTGTATGTGTGTGCCAGAATCACTAATCATACCTGCTTTGAGAAATCTTAAAGATCATTCTAGTTCCAATTCAACTCCTTCCACTTTACACAGAGGAAAACTGAGATCTGGTTTAATTTACTGACTTATCAAAACAAGCCTATCTCTATGCATTGGAGAATAATTGTTTTGAGGAATCGTTGGGACGATTTTTTTGTTCAAAAACATCTCTTTCATCCAACGGCCACAAAGCCTAAAATTTCCCCATTAGCATTTTCGCCATCTTTTAAAATTGAACTAAGGCTTATCATGGTATTTCTCAAAGTCCACTCTCTTGAAGCTGGAAATGACCCAGGGTCAACCTGAGAGACTTAAGTGCTGGGCTGGGGGGGAGGGGTGTGGTAGAAAGGAGATTCTAAATGAAGCTGAAAGGGGACCTAGGACTTGCCAAAGACACATGGGGCCAACTTTAAAACTTTGTGACAGCCTGGCTATGCATTGAATTGTCCCACTATGACAGTTGTACCTTTGTGCTATTGCATAATACAGAAGGACAAAATGCATAAAGACTAACTGATTATTTCATTCAAAAGAACTCCGACAAGAAAGCCAGACCCCTTGATGTAGTCTTATGCTAAACAAAGCTAAAAGTCTTTCTTATATTGTTGGTCAAGGGTTTTTCAACTGGATGGATGGAAATGTTTTTCACAGATCTACAAAGCATGGATGGTAAAACAAAACCTCAAAACATCCAGGGGCAAAATGTGGCTGGGACTGTATCTGTTCATATACACAAATTGGTTCCACCACTTGGGTTAATGCTAACTGTTGGAGTTCAGCATCGCTTGCGTTTGAATGTGGCTTTCTCTGCTGTCAGTTAAATTCAGTCCACCTACATGCTATTTTGGGGATGGACGGTTGCTGGTACAGACTAGACTGTTTTCTCCAAAACATAATAAACACAACCTCCAATAATTTGATTGGCTTAGTTTGGAAGACCAGAGTCTTAGGGAAATGAAGAAGGAAACTTCTGGAAAAACAGGGTTTCAAATTCTGAACTTTTCTCCCAATATCAATATTGGTGATTTATTCATTACCAGTAGATGATCACTAAAACATCTCTGGGGGCGGGGGGGAGGTGGTAGAAAGGAGATTCTAAACGAGGGATTTTTCCCATCAGAGTCTAATTACTTTCATTGTCCTTTCTCTGAATTCTGTTGTATTCCACTCTACCCACTGGCTGCCTGTTTTAATTAATTTTGCCCTGTATTCAAAGGTTTTGCTTTTGTGCCTCTCTGTTTGATTTAAATTCCTTTCTGCAAATAAATAAATAAATAAATATCAAAGCTAATGAGGCTCTGAAGATTTGAGATGTAAATATCATATGCAGATTCTTTTTTGGGGTCCCAGCTCAGCGGAAGACCAAAAATAACACTTGGAAGTTTGATTAAGAAATCTCAGGCCCCCCCCCCTTCCCTGTCTCCCTCCAGACACTCTTTCTGCTGGCAAATCTCAGTTATTTGACAAAAAAAATCATGCCCCACACATGCAAAAGCCCAGAAGCAAGTTTCAGAAGCAAGTTTCTTTCAAGAATAGCTCAGCCGGGTACAAGATTGTGCTGAGCTTTTTGAGATGCATCTCCCACTGACAAATTCATGTCCATCCAGAGAGGTTTCCTATGTACACACTCACACACTTGTGTAAACTCACACACCTACACACACCAGTGCTCTCCAGACATATGCTCCACTTATGCTCACACATCCAACACACACACCAACTCATACATACACACACCCTCATACGTACACCAAACACATGCACACACACACACAAGATCATGCGCGCTCTCACACAAACTCACCCACATTCCTGCACACAGGCACCCACACACATATTCTCATGCACACTCATAAACAGCGCACACATTTTCACACACAAACTTGATTTCATACACACACTCACACACATGTTCATTCACACATAAATACACATACACACACACATTCTCACACCCAACACATGTATCATGCTTCGGCCAGCCCAGGTTTCCCATCTCAAATCTATGCCACCTAGATTTGACCCATATCTCCAACATCCTCTCCAAAGACATCTTTGCAGGGCATCTCAGGAACCCCCCTCCTTTCGGGTGTACATAGGGCCTCCTGGGGCACAGTTATTAAACTGTATCTGAAGAGCTCTTACACTGCAATCTGCTTTTGCCCGGGATATGTGTATCCTTTACCGAGAAAGTCTGATTCATTTCCCAGAAATTTTCATCTCTCTATTAATCTTTCAGGATATGGTTAGTGTTGTGATATTTTCAGATATTGTCTTCGGGTGGCTGGGGGGAGGGGAGGGCGGATTTCACGTGGCTGTCCCCTGGCAGTTTCTGAGATTATTCAGTGCTCTAAGCAGCTCAGAATTGTGTGACAGCATTTCCATGCAAGGGACTTACAATCATGTTTCATTAATTCGACGTGAATGAAGCCTCATTTCTGGCCTTGAGGAGCTTAAGATTTATGTGAAATTAATAACAGAACAGATGTCTTCACAATTTGGTTCCTCTGGAAAAAAAAAAAAAAAAAAAAGGAACCTGATTACTTTGAAAACTTCAATGCTGGAAAATGCAGACCCAGGGAGTTTTTACTCCAGGGTAAAGAGTTACGCCTTGATATGGTCCACATCTCAGAACTAAGTGGAATTTAAATGTCAGATTTATATTAAATAGTCATATTCCCCATTATGACATATATAAACAACAGCTTATTACTTTCATTAACAAGATGTGTTGGGCATTTAAACTAAAGCTTCCGGGCTTCCCTGGTGGCGCAGTGGTTGAGAATCTGCCTGCCAATGCAGGGGACACGGGTTCGAGCCCTGGTCCAGGGAGATCCCACATGCCGCGGAGCAACTAGGCCCGTGAGCCACGATTACTGAGCCTGCGCGTCTGGAGCCTGTGCTCCGCGACAGTGAGAGGGCCGCGCACCGCGATGAAGAGTGGCCCCCGCTTGCCGCAACTAGAGAAAGCCCTCGCACAGAAACAAAGACCCAACACAGCCAAAAATAAAAATAAAAATAAACTAAAGCTTCCAAGATAAAGCTGGCACCTCACAAGCAGGAGACACTGGGGAGGTGTGGGGGGATATGCAGGCAGCCTGGTTTTGAGCTTGGTTTCTGATAATTTAATCATCGATTCCTCCTAGGAAAACAAAATGCATCTGTGCTCACACAAAACTCACCGCTTTCCAAAGGAGTCATCTCCCGCAGACGTTTGTGCTGAGGGGCCAATGCTCCCCATTTCACAGGACATTTTAAGTCTTGCCTCTTTCTTTTATTTTTTTCCTCTTGCCTGAAATCCCTTTTTTTTTTTTTTTTTTTTTTTAATCTATGCTTCTATCTCACTAGGTGCCTCTCCAGCTGAGTTTTAACACTCCTCCGGGCTCAAGAGTGACTGCACAACAGCGGGGGCTCAGTTTTTACTTCTCAAAGTCCAAAGAGGGAAAGTGTCATGGAAAGATCACCCATGGGCATGCTCTGGAGGAGGGGGCAAAAGAACAAAGACCCCCAGGCACGCATGGTTGGACGGATGGACAGACCAGAGTTCCCCTCCCTCTAGCTAAGCAAGTTAAAGAGGTTGCAGGAGGAGGGGGATATTAAATGGCAAAGTCCAGAGTTAAGGTCCCTACTATGACTACGGTGACCCTTTCCTCTATTCCCAGCCTGCCATGTCTCCTTTAAGCCACCACCTCCCCCATTTCTTCCATGGAGAAAACAAGAGCATTGAACCAAACGACCGGAAAGCTCCTCACGTTCACATCCTCCATTTACTCTAATTTTGGGCTTTCCTGGCACTGACTCTATTCCTCTCCCTCCTTTCAAACCTGGACCAGGTCAGGGGGTCCCCTGCTCCAGTCACTTCTCCAGACTGACCCATAGATGATGGTCAAGGGAAGCTCTCGGGTCCAGCCCCGGCGCTTCCTAAGGGCGTGGCCTTGGGCAAGACACAGAGTATGTTGGACCCTCTGTCTCTTCACCTGAAAGTGGACAGAATAACGCTCGCCCAGGGCTGTTGTGACAGTGATATGAGCTGATGCTGGAGAGTGGAAGAGACTGTCCAGCTCTGCTCCTAGTATTCCACAGCTTCACAGGGATGACAAACAGTGGGCCTGAGGGACACAGAGGTACCCAGGAATGACATTAGGAAACTGCGGGCTGCCACGGTCCCTACCACCACCCCACCACCACCCCTTGAAAGAGGATTGTCCGAATCTTCTCTAACCTTGGCTGATCTTGGGCTATGGGTGCACAGCTGTGGGGACCAGGCCAGAATGCAGAGGGCAGGCCCCTTCCAAGGGGGCAGGGGCCTCTCAGAGTTCAACAGTTGTCACCCCAGGGGTGCATGCCAATGGCACTGTGGGGAAAGGCTGGCCCTCCTTCCACCACTTCTTTTTTTTTTTTGGCCGTACTGCACTGCTTGCAGGATCTTAGTTCCCCAGCCAGGGATCGAACCTGGGCCCTCGGCAGTGAAAGTGTGGAGTCCTAACCACTGGACTGCCAGGAATTCCTTCTTGCCACCCCTTCGAGGAAGCTGGAACTATTGAGTTTTATGTGACAGTCTTCCTGGGGGTTTTTTAATGCTTTTTTATTGTGGAAAAAGTCACATAATATAAACATATTATTTTAACCGTATTTAACTGTGCAGTTCAGTGGCACTAATACATTCATATCGTTATGCAACTCTCACCATCATCCATCTCCCAAATTTTTCACCTTCCTAAACTGAAACTCTGTCATACAGTGTGAAGTAAGTCAGAAAGAGAAAAACAAATATCGTATATTAACACATATATGTGGAATTTAGAAAAATGGTACAGATGAACCTATTTGCAAAGCAGAAATAGAGACACAGACGTAGGGAACAAATGTATGGACACCAAGTGGGCAGGGCAGATGGCTTGGGAGATTGGCATTGACGTATGTACACTACTATGTGTGAAGTAGATGGCTGGTGAGGGCCTACTGTATAGCACAGGGGGGAAGAAAAAGGTACAATCTGTTTGCAGGACATAGATTAAGTTAACCTTAAAAATACTTCCTGGTTTTGAGTAGAGGTCACTAGAAGACCACAAACCCTTATCTGAAACTGCTGGGGCCAGAGGTATTTCAGTATTCAGAAATTTTCAGATTTAAAAAGATTACATGGTGCTACTACCACTTGCTACCTGACCCTCCCAAGTGGAGCCTAGCGCAGCATGTCACAGGCAAACTCATGAATATCCCTGCATCATAGGATGCCTTACCACTTCCTCTCCCCAAGGGGCACCCAGGGCAGGCAGTCCCCACCATGCTGGCAGAGGCAGGAATGCAAATGACCCCCAACTGTGTCTTCTGATGAAGTGGGGCAGCCATGGCTGAGGCCTGCGACCCAGTTTCCTTCAGCCAGCCCTGCTCATTATAGGAAGGCTCCTAGAAGCCATAAAGCTTTGGGATTCCTGAACTGAAAGACCCATAATGATCATTGCGTAAGTCAAGACGCTCAGCTCTGAGTGACGAAAACCCAAGTCAAATAGGCTTAAGCAAATAATAGCACTAAAAATCAAGTTTCCTAGCTCACGTAACATAAAAGTACAGAGGTGTCTGGTCAGGATCAAATGGATCCAGGTGTTCTGACTATGTCTCTAGGACTTAGGTTGTCCTATCTCTCTGCTTCACTTTTTCTTTTTTTTTTTT
Organism: Balaenoptera acutorostrata; assembly: GCF_949987535.1. Lineage (NCBI taxonomy): Eukaryota > Metazoa > Chordata > Mammalia > Artiodactyla > Balaenopteridae > Balaenoptera > Balaenoptera acutorostrata. Next base: position 29,915,707 of record NC_080082.1, on the reverse strand, counting down.
AATAGATTTATTTATTTTTATTTATTTTTTTTTGGCTGTGTTGGGTCTTCATTGCTGCGCATGGGCTTTCTCTAGTTGCGGAGAGTGGGGGCTACTCTTCATTGTGGTGCGCAGGCTTCTCATTACGGTGGCTTCTCTTGTTGCGGAGCACAGGCTCTAGGCGCGCAGGCTTCAGTAGTTGTGGCACACGGGCTCAGTAGTTGTGGCTCACGGGCTCTAGAGCACAGGCTCAGTGACTGTGGCGCACAAGCTTAGTTACTCTGCAGCATGTGGGATCTTCCCAGACCAGGGCTCGAACCCATGTCCCCTGCATTGGCAGGCGGATTCTTCACCACTGCGCCACCAGGGAAGCCCTCTGCTTCACTTTTTTTTTTTTTTTTTAATATTTATTTATTTATTTATTTATTTTTGGCTGTGCTGGGTCTTCGTTTCTGTGCGAGGGCTTTCTCTAGTTGCGGCGAGCAGGGGCCACCCTTCATCGCGACGTGCGGGCCTCTCACTGTCGCAGCCTCCCTTGTTGCAGCGGAGCACAGGCTCCAGACGCACAGGCCCAGCAGCTGTGGCTCACAGGCCCAGTTGCTCCGTGGCATGTGGGATCCTCCCAGACCAGGGCTCGAACCCGTGTCCCCTGCATTGGCAGGCAGATTCTCAACCACTGCGCCACCAGGGAAGCCCTCTGCTTCACTTTTGATTGTGTTGGTTTCATACTCAAACAGACGCTCCCCTCATGGTAGCAAAATGGCTGCCAGAGCTCCAGCCTTATGTGTTTCTGGGATTGGGACCCCTGGGAAACAGCTTTTGCTTTTGCCCAGAAGTCACCAAAAAAGCCATTGGGCACCTCTATGGCTCTGATGGGGTCACTTGCCCATTCCAGAGTCAATCACAGTGGTCAAGGTTACATATCCACCTGGAACTGAGGACAGACTCAGTCAGCTACAATGGTGATCTAGCTAAACCACCTCATTTCAGCAGAGGGAATGGTAAAACTAAGTGAGGAGGCAAGATCTGGCCAAGATCGCACAGTCAGGCACTGGGAAAGCCAAGACACTGACCCAGATGTCTCACAGTTCTGGGTCCCTTTATGACACCACCAGGCTGCCAGAATAGGTGGTGGGTGGCACTGAATCCCCAGGGCTCCAACCACCCCAGGCTGCTCAACGGAGCCTGCTCCAAAGTCCTTTCCCCACTTCCCAGGTTTCCTCACCCTCAGGCTGTGTTGAAGGGGCAAGAGGTGAGGACAGCCCACAATCTAACACACACACACATACACATGCACACGCCATGAATGGGGGTCAGAGCTCTCCATCAGCATGTTTGTTCTGAAGAACCCACAATTTATCTTTTCTTCTCTTGTACCTCTCACACCTCAAGACAGGCCTCTGCTGAGACCAGCACAGAGTTAGCAAGGAATATATGTCACTAATAATAATATCATTGTTGTTACTGTTATTATTATTATTTCTCCTACTATTATTTATTCTTACCCACATTCTCCTTGGCCAAACTTCTTCATTTACCCTGAGGCACAAAGGATGAAGCACAGAGGAAGTATGAACAACAGAGGAGAAGGACCAGAGGGTTGACATTTTGAACGGGAACCAAAGCCTGAATTCAGCCAAAGGCATGAAAGCCTTAATAATTACTCATATGCATAACTCTTTCCAATGTGCAGACCACTTTCTCCTCTATCACCTCATTAGATTCTTAAAAAATAAAAAACCATAAACAACAAGGATTTACTGTATAGCACAGGGAACTATATTCAATGTCTTATAATAACCTATAATGGAAAAGAATCTGAAAAAGAATATATATATATGTGTATATATATATATGAATCACTTTGCTGTACACTGGAAACTAACACAATATTGTAAATCAACGATACTTCAATTAAAAAAAAAAGCTCAAGGAGTAAAATGAGGAGGGAAAATTATGTCCATTTATGAATGGAAAAAACAGCTCCTTCCCCCTAAAGAAACATTTATGTAAGGTTTTCCAGCTACTAAGTAGTGGAATTGGGACAGAATTTGAGTCCCAGTTCAGAAGTTTTTCTACAAAACACACATGTATATGCTTGCAGCACACCCACACGTACTCATACTATTAGAAATACAGATATCTAGAGATATAAATAAACAGATGGATCTAAAAGCCACCAAAGTCACAAACCCTCGTAGGCCTTACATGACCCCTGTCTTGAGTCAACTTTACATAGAAGTATCAAAAGCTCCCTGGACCACAAATCTTTAAGCCATGTATCAGATAGCTGCCCTCCCTACCTCCCTCCAATCTTTCTACTCTCTTTTTTTTCATCTCCCACCCAAGGGCCACCACATTGGCCATTTATCCTGTCCCCCACGCTTATTTGTCTCAATTGTGACCAGAAGTTTCTCTTCCCTTTGCTAATAAAAACTCTATTCAATTCAATTCACATTTACTGATCTCCTAGGAGGTTGTTATTATCTTCATTTAACTGACCAGGGAACAGAGACTCAAAGAGTTTAAGTAACTTGTCCAAAGTGGTACAGCTAGACCTGACCATTTCTTCCTGCCATCCTTTGGCCCAGGTGGCCTGTCATTTGATTCTACCCAATTTTTCCTCTTTCTGAAACTGGGGAGAATGAGTGTTCAGTTCCTACCCTTGAAAAAAGTGGAAAGGAAGGGGTTCCTCCTGGTCCGTCTTCAGGTGGAGTCATGTTCATTCATTCATTCTACATTTACTGAGTTCCTACTATCTGTTAGGCCTGATGTTGTGAGGGGTTTGAAGGGCAGAGGAGGAAGGAGAAGGGAGAACAGTACTTGTTAAGGTATAATTGGTTCTAAAATGTTTGTTCTTGAGCTAGAACCTATATTAGCAACGATTCATGGAAAATCAGCTAGCAGAAAAAAAAAACGTTCTGAAGAACCTAGGGGCAGGATAGGAATAAAGACACAGATGTAGAGAATGGACTTGAGGACACAGGGAATGCAAAGGGTAAGCTGGGATGAAGTGAGAGAGTGGCGTGGGCATATATACACTACCAAATGTAAAATAGATAGCTAGTGGGAAGCAGCCGCATAGCACAGGGAGATCAGCTCAGTGCTTTGTGACCACCTAGAGGGGTGGGATAGGGAGGGTGGGAGGGAGACACAAGAGGGAGGAGGTATGGGGATATATGTATATGTATAGCCGATTCACTTTGATATAAAGCAGAAACTAACAACAAAAAAAAATCAGCTAGCAGTATGTAGATATAGAGGTAAATGTAGATGCAGATCTGGATCAAGATCAAGATCTACAATAGTGGGTAATACATGCATACACTAAAAAAAAAAATTAGGTATTAAAGGTAATAAAAGTCTCTCTTACAGTCATCACCCAGCCACCCAGTTTTTCCCCTTAGAGACAATGACTTTAGTTTCTCATGAGTCCATCCAGAGAAAGGAAAGCATATATCAATGAGACCACTTATTTCTCCAGAATCCCCCCAAAACAATATGTTAACAAACTTTGTCATATTTGCCAATCTAATCAATGAAAAACAGTATCTCATTTTTCTTGCCTATTCATAGTCTTAGAACATTTATCTGTTCACTTGTTTGACTTTTATTGATTTATAGAAACTATATATTCAGTAAATCCAACTTTGTATGATACAAATTACAAATAGTTTCCCACGTTTAAATTGCTTTTTCATGTTTTTATTGTTGCTACTGTCATTGTTGTCATGCAGCCTTAAAAAATATTTCTTTGTAGGCAAATTGATCAATATTTTCTTTTATGGATTCTGGTGTTTCAGTCATATTTTGAAAACTCCTACCCATTCTGAGATCATTTTAAAGTTTCCCCCTATCTTCTCCCAATTCTTTTAGGTTTTATTGAATGCATAAAAACATTGATTCATTTGAACTTTTATTTTGGTGTAAGTTGTGAGGTAGGGATCCACTTTCTATTTTTTTCCAGATGAGGATCCAGTTATTCCAAAGACACTTATTAAAGAAACCATCTTTTCCCCACTTATTTGAAATTCTCAAACCTTGGTAGCAGCTTCTATTTCAGCTTTCTTCAGTTATTTTATTGTTTGGAGGCTAGATCATTATTTCAGACTGATAATATCACTCACCTTGCTTGCGGGGGTCATTTGCACCAAATTTAGGTGATTAAAAATAAAACGACGTTGGTACAGAACAAGGGCTGTAAACATATACCCATCAGAGAGCTGCATCACACTGATGCCTGGTGCGAATACTTCCTATCATGAACCTCTGATTGTGTTCAGGTTTCAGCCACCAAGAGAAAAAAACTTGGATACCAAAATAAGACATAAAAGTGCATAGTTTTATAAACAAAAATTTGTAACATGAGGGTTCAGGAGGTTCTCATGTGAGGGCAGCTTCAGGAACATGCTGTTAAGGTTGTGATTCTACAGTCATGATCACACCACTGCCCCCTTCCCCCTACACACACACACACACACACACCAGAGTCCACCTCATCCTTTACAGCAACAATTTTAATTCCTGGGGCCTGCCTTGAGCTTGAGGTGAACCTAGGACCTCCTTTCCACCGGAGAAGGTCTGGGTGCCCTTTAATCTTCTTAAAGCAAAATCCACTGAGCAAAATTATAATTTAATATGGGCGCACTTAGCCAATAGAAACTCATACACCGTCTTAACATCATAATGCATTGTGAAAAGGAATCGCTAAATACCATGAAACATATGAGAACCTCAGGCTTCCATTCATCTCCAGCTTTATACTAGGGCAGCATGTTAAAGTGATTTCAACTTCAGAGCAGAGCTCCCCAAAGAGTGCTCCAGTCTTAATTAAAATGTCAATGAAATACAAAAGTGCATTGGGGACTTATTCAGGAATCATTCCCTTTTCACTTTTGGATGGTTGGCTGTTCCTTCTCTCAAGCCTGCTTGCTTGTCCACTCAGGGCAGACACTCGACCCACCCTTTTTCTCTGCCATGGGGGAGCCCTTGCCCAGACCCTTTACCATCCCCTTGGGAGACTGGAGGAAGGTGGGCTGCAGGTGCCTGCTTGAGGCTTCCCTGTATCTTGAGTTGCCTGAGTTAGAAGGCAGGGATTAACATCACCTGGGTACGTAGCCCAGAACTGCAGAATGAGGGGTGGGGTGGAAGAGGAGGGGGAAGGAAAGTGAGAAAACACAACCTCAGAGTGACTGGGGCAGCATTGGTGAACCAAGGGAAACAGGAGTGACACAGGGATGTTTTTAACTCAGAAGATGAAAATGCAGATACCTATGGGGCTAGACAAGGGACATAACTGAGAATGTGGGGAAGATGCAGGGTAGTAGGGAGTGGTGGGGATTGTGGTGAACTCAAAATCAGTCTCCCCTTGAGAGGGGCAGCTGCTACTCAGCTTCAGGATTGTTTATATGTGGGATGCAAGCTGGGTGTCACCACATCTTCTGATTTTTTTTCAAGAAAATCCAGAAGTCTGTATTTTTTTAATGTGAAATCGCCTGGTTTTGTAGTGGCTACTTATTATTTAAATATTTAACATTTTTAAATATTTAAAGCCCTTGTGTGGGTCACCTCTATGACCAAAATAAAGCATTTGTGTGGATGAACTTTGGCCTTCAGTCCTAGGAGGCAACTATTAGGTCTCAGTATTGTCCGTTCGTTAATTTCAATATCCATCCATCTATCCATCCGTCTGTCCATCCATCCATTTATCCATCCAACCATTTATTCATTTATCTGTTCATCTATCCATCCATCTGTGCATCCATCCGTCCATCCAGTGAATATTCAGTAATGCTCCCAGGTATAAGGGAATGTGATAGAAACAGAAATAAGTCTACCCCCAAGTCCAATCTTATCTCCAGCCCCATTCTGGTCTTATCTTGACTTGACAGAGGGAGGCAGCCAGATATAGGTTTTAAATAATAGTGTGTGTGTGTGTGTGTGTGTGTGTGTGTTTTAAGCACAGACCAAGGATCAAAAGTTAGCATGTGGGATCTTAGTTCCCCAACCAGGGATCGGACCCACGCCCCCTGCATTGGAAGCAAGGGATCTTAACCACTGGACCACAAGGGAAGTCCCAAAAGTCAAGTTCTTGAGGCCTATCCTGGCTCCTAAGCTGCATGTGACCTTGGGCTCATGCCTTCCCTTCTTTAGGCTTCTTCTTTCCCATAGCACAAGCTGGAGAATCTTCTTTGATACTTGAAGCTGTCACCTGTGACCATTTCTGGTCTGTTTCTTTCTTTCTTTCTTTTTTTAATAAAATTATTTTATTTATTTATTTATTTTTTGGTTGCGTTGGGTCTTTTGTTGCTGTGTGCGGGCTTTCTCTAGTTGTGGCTAGCAGGGGCTACTCTTCATTGTGGTGCACTGGCTTCTCATTGTAGCTTCTCTTGCTGCGGAGCACAGGCTCTAGGTGCGCAGGCTTCAGTAGTTGTGGCTCATAGGCTCTAGAGCGCAGGCTCAGTAGTTGTGGCGCACGGGCTTAGTTGCTCCGCAGCATGTGGGATCCTCCCCAACCAGGGCTCAAACCCGTGTCCCCGGCACTGGCAGGCAGATTCTTAACCACTGTGCCACCAGGGAAGTCTTCTGGTCTGGTCCTTAACCTCATTTCAGGCCCAAGGCCAATGCTAACCTTTGTGCTGACCTTTGTGCTGACGTCACCTGAGTCTTAATAGGCTCACCCATTAAGCTGGTCTTAACAGGCTCACCTGCCTGAATCTGCCACAACTTCCTCCCTGTGCCCCGCCTGGACCATAGCCACAAGAAATGTCTCCATAAATGCCTCCCCAGAAGGAGGGAAGAGACGCCTGAGACGGGGCCTGAAGATACGGGCTGATCTAAGGCTCCATGGGACTGCAAGGCACTCTGGGTGGGCTCTTCTCCCAGGGAGCCCTTCCTCTCAAAAGGTACCCAGGTTCATGCTAAATATTTGACTCTCATTCAAGTAGCATCTCTCAGGAAAAATTGTTACCTTGGCAGTGATCTCCTGGACCTCAGGCAGAGGTATCAACCTGGGAGGACATTTCCGCTGATGGGGAAAACTGTCCTGTCATTCTTGAAATCCCATCTCTGAGGCAGTGTTTACGTCTCTGGAGGCATGAGGAGGGAACACACACTTCCACAAGTGCATCCAGACTTGGCCTTTGGCTGAAGAATGAAACATTAAGTCATTTAATGCAACATAGCTTCTAGGCTATCCTTTATTAAAAGCTCAAGATGGTACCTTTAAACCACAAATGCATACTCACTCTGTGTCTGTTTCTCTGAGCTCAAGGTTCCCATTTCCTTTATCTGCTTATCTTTTCCTGTGTGCTTATCCTTCCTTTCGTGGATCTGTATGTTTCTGGCATGTATTCGCTGATTTGGGGCCATTTCAGGTCTGTTTTCTAGGGCTTTTACTCAACTGCCTTTCAAAATTTATGGGTCTCCCGCAGATCATTTGGCCATAATTTAACATTTGGGTTTTCTCAACTCTTTCAAACGTTCTTCTTTTATGGGGTTAGCAGCCCTAAAAGGAGGCAGGGATGAGAAGACATGCTTGGGTATGTTCTGCCTTTGTTTGAGCCTGTTGCTGAGAAATAGTGTATACTTTGTTCACCATCTTATCTTTCCAGCTTTTGATCGATAGCAGAGTGTGTTTTTTATATAAGAACTAACCAAATTTATTCAACAGATTATACATTCATTTTACCATTATGACATCAGACAAACAGATAATCCACACACAAAAAAAAAGCTTTGGATTTCTTAAAAGTGAATTTAATTATAAGTAGTCATGTGTGCTGGAGAATTATAATTATGAAAAGTCGTGTTCTGTAAGTCTGAAATGACAGATTATATTTCAAAGGCTTATTGCAGAGGAATTAAAGGACCCAATTTATTAGTTGTAAATGTACGATTATTGCAGATTTGCTTTTAAAAAAAACCCACACGCACACACACGACCACAGTATATTGTAGCTGGATTTACTACGTCTAATCCTTTCGACAAGAATCATATTTGGCACCAAAAGCTGCCACTTGGTTAATTTGTTTGTGAGACAGAGACAGGCAACTAATCTTCGTCTTCTGATCCCTGAATGGCAATAATTTCAAGGACTTTGCGGGCATGTTTTACTTCCCTCATTCCCATCCTTGCAAAGTGATTAAGAAGTTGATGTGGATCAAAGAACAGAAATATTGTTGTCAGGGAAGAAATGGAGACAGTCTCGTGGATGTTGGTAAGGAGGGTGGGGTGGGAGGTGCAGGAGCTTCAAAGAACCTGGAACTGGGCTACATTTGTTTCTGCAACAAACATTTTTGGGGACGTCTACTATGTTCCAGGCACCGTACTAAGTACATTCTGTGTGTTTTCTCAATAAAAACTCTCAGAACAACCCCCTGAGGTCGCAAAATTGTAAACATGTCTTACAGATGGGGAAACTGAGGCTTGGAGAGATCACCAAGCAACCTACCCAGGTAACTGAGTTCCTGAGTGATGGATCCAGGACCTGACCACAGATCTGTCTAGCTCCCATGTTTATATTGTCACCCCAGGCCCCCCATTTCTCTCCCACGTGGGACTCACAGGCTCACTGGAGAGAGAGTGGTGGGCAGTGTGCATGTCCCAGTGGCATTAAGCGGGGTGGGAGGGCTGTGTTTATAGCACTCCCCAAGACACAGAAAGGGAAGGAGGAATTAATCATGTAGATGGGGATGGGGAGGGGACATCGGGGAAGCCCAAAAGGATCAAGCAACACTTTGTAGCCATGACATTGAGCCAGGCCCTGGAGGACAAGTAGGTTGCTCCAGGCAGTGGAAAAGTATTCCCAGCAGAAGGAACAGCCTCTGGAGGAGACAGATTCTGAGGTGTACAAATAAAGTGTCTTGTGTTTGCAAACGCTTGCATGATGAGGGCTTAGGGTATAAACAAGAACAGGAGAGAGGGGTTAGAGGCAGGAGGTAGGCTTGGAATAGAAACAGGGAAGAGCTTTTAATGCCCAGCTAAGGAGCTTAGACTTTCTTCTGTAGACAATGGGGAGCCATAGATGGTTAAGGAGCATGAGTTGGTGGTATTGGGGGAAGAGGTCACCAATCACTTGTCTACAGGTGCCAGGCGGGTAATGGATATGAGCGATGCAGGCCTGGAGAGGTTGTATAAGCCTGAGAAAGCACACTCTGTCTAAAGGGGTGAGCGCTACTTGGCCCCAGTCGACGGTGGACAGGGAGAACCAGATCCCCGAGTTCTTAAGAGAAGCTAGAAGTAGCAGCAACTCGGTAGATTGATTGCAAACAAGCCCCATCTCTTTCCTTATGCAGGCCCGTCACAAGGTGAGTCCCCAGCACCTCCCGTCATGTGTTGGAGCCTATTTCCCACCCACTGAACCTGCTATGTCCCATTGAATGTGACAGAAAGGAACGTGTGTCTGTTCTGCGTCTGAGCTCAAGTGGCCTTGAGGACTAGCCTGGGCCAGCTTGCGGAGGATGGAGACCACGTGCAGTGGAACCATGTCATCCCATCCTGGCCCACCTAGACCAGACCAGCTCCAGTGAGCCACCAGCTCTTCTGGAAAAAGAGAAAGCCCAGCCCAGAACAGCAGAACCACCCCCCAACCTGTAGACTAATGTAAAATGATCAATGTTTTTTGTTTTAAGCCACTAAGTTTTGGAGCTATTTGTTAGGCAGCCATAGCTAACTGATACAGTAACTGATTTGTATTTTTAAGAACTCTGTGCTGATGTCTCCCCCTACCTCACCCCCCAAAATGGAAGGATCAGAGACTCAATACTCAGCATTTCTTGTTCAGCAAGCATCAAAAAGTGTTCAGTTCTAAGTTGCAGGATGGGGCAGAGGAGGGAAGACCTAAGAACATCTCACACACTGCCACCTGCTCTGTCCTTCCCACAGGAGGCTGTGCCAACAGTGGAGTCCACCGTGGTCTCAGGATCCCCCACTAGTGCATGACCACCAGGCCCTCCTGCTCCCTGTTCAAGCAGCTCCCACAGCCTCCACCCAGCTCCCCACCTGTAGTAACTGCACTCAGCAGACCCTAATCCAGCCATCTCTTCCTCATCCTAGACCCCCAGCTCCGTATGTCTGAGGCTGTGACACCCAGGAGCTTGAAGCCCCCAGCATTTTAATCTGAAGTCACTCCCATTTTAGTTCCAACATGGTTTGCACATTCTGTGGACACACCAAGCCATCAGGCAGGCTGCACAGATCCCCCAGCCTCCAGACAGCCTGCTCCCTCCAGGCCCTGCGTTTGTGGCTCAGGGGACAGTGGTCACAGGGCTTGGGGTGGGCTCTCGAGCTGGATCCTGCTCTGCCACCCTGGCTTTGCTGCCATGGGAATTAGAAACAGCCTCCTCCAGCAGGCATGGGCAGACACAGGAGGTCAGGGGCTTGTCTTAGCTGGATGTGAGCCCCCCTCAACCCCCAGTCAGGGCCCCTGGTTCAAGATGAAACATGACATCCATCAGAACTTGAACCAGCCCAGGCTTTCCCGACCCTTGTCTCCAGCTAGGAATGCTTTTCCTCCTCGGCCTTCAATGCCTCCTCTGGGAAGACCTCCCTGACCCCCTCTCCTGACCAAGCCCCTTGACGCCCTGGGAGTCCCCCCTCATCAGCTTCTGCTTTGTCCTAGGGGTCTCTTGACACCTGGCAGCCACCCCCAGTAGACCGCAGTCTCCTCCAAGGGCAGGGAGGTGTGGAGTGGGGTCCTCTGGGAATCAGAATTAAGGGGAACCTAGAGGCTCAGAAAGGAGGCTGGCCTCCCTCACCTCTACTCTGCACAGCTGGATGTGCCTGAAAAATGAATATTCCCTCAGGAGCCTGGGGCACTGCCCGCACGTGCACTTTGGAAACCTCCAGCCGTTTTCCAGGCCTTCCTGAAATCCCTCCTAGCCGCCTGCCTGCAATTCCGCCCTTAAGTCTCTCCTGGATTCCATGACAATGAGCCTCCACCAGGTGAAGGAGTCGGCAGGGACCTCCCTGTCAACCCCTCAGTGCTGGTCACCGAAGTGGGAGGCCAAGGACCAGTTGAGTTTGATGAGAGTGGAGATGGGACATGGGGAAAGTTCCAGAGTTGGAGACTGACTTGGGCATCACCGTTGGGACTCCAGCCTGCGATGGCAGTTTTCAGGTCTCTGGGCTACAGCTGGGAGGGCAGCAGACAAAAGCCAAGCTGTGGGTTTTCCTCTTTGAAGGGTTTCGCTGACCCGAGGGCGAAGGATGGGGTGGTACTTACAGGAAAGAGGATTGACTGGATTCTTAGAAAAACAATAGCCAGAGCTTACTGCTGGGGCAGAAGGATTGGGGTCACCAGCTGGCTGTTTGATACAGTGATTGGTTCCTGCTGCTTTGGAATTCAAGGGCAGGAGGCACTTTGGGGCCTCAGCTCAACCTCGGGCTCCCTGGCCCCCTCCTGAGCCCCCTCCCTGGATCCTATAATATGTAGGATGTTCTGATTGTCCATTTCTCCTTCCTTCTCACTTGACTTTGCTTTCACTGGAATGTGGCAGGGGATAAAGTCTTAGAGGCATTTATCTGAGCCATGGAGGGACCTTTGGCGGTAGTGGGGGTGGGGGGGGGCACAGGAAACAGATAAATCATCTCAAGCTCAAAGCCATTGGCTTTCTGCTCTCTGCCTGAGGGCAGCTGCTTGCTAATGATAGAGAGGGGTAGGCACCTGGCTTGGGTGGGGAAGGGAGAAATTCTGGATGAGGGCTGTTAGAAGAAAGGTCATCCCTGAAGGTAAGAAGCCACCTACACATAATCAAGAGATCTCAGAAGGGCAGTGTCAGAAGAATCCACAGGATCCCCATAGTCATTAGAACACAATCCAACTCCTTAGCTTGGCCAAACAGCACGATCTGTCCCCAACTTCATCTCCCTTTACTCCTACACTGATTCGTTAGGGTTATTTGGGTGCAAGCAACAGAAATTAATGTTGGCTAACTTAAAACAAGTGGGCATTTATTGGAATAATAATAGGGGTGGTGGCAAAAGCTAGACAACCAGAGCAGGCACCAAGATGGGAACACCAGGTCCGTGGGACCCCACAGTTGGCATGCCTGGGCTCCCAGTGTTCTGTTTATATGTATGTCATTCAAGATTCCCTGAGTGTCCCATTGGCTGAGCCCAGATCACAAGCCCACCCCTGCTTGTAACAGAGGAAGGGTACCCAGAGGAAGGGCCTGGCCCAAGAAGGCACCAAGGACCCATGTGACTTCTGAAGAGGGAAGGCAGGTACCCCAGTCTGTCTTCCCAGCAAGAGAGAAGTTCCCCAGCAACATTGTCCTCAGTGGAAGGAGAGAAGTATCCCCAAAAAGGGGGGTGGGCAGATGTTTGCAGACCAAACCCATGAATGTCTCGTGTGTCCTTCACTCTGCTCCCACCACAGGGCCTTTGCACCTGTCATCTTCTCTGCCTTGGACATTCTGCCCCTGGTTCTGCACATGTCTGGTTCCTTTTCTTCCTTCGGGACTCAGATCTCACATCAGCTTCTCTGAAAGGCCCTTCCTGCCCACCCATTCTCAAGTTTTCCCCATCAGATCATCTTGATCCTGTTACGGAGTCCAAGCTTGCTCTGCTCACCACACGACAGGCCAATAAATCAGGAGACAAGGTGTTGAGACAAGGAATAATGACTTTATTTGGAAAGCTGACAGACCGAGTCCTAGTGTCCACAAAAACCATCTTATCGGGGGTCTGGATGCCAGTTTCTCTTATAGAACAGAGAGGGGGAGGAGGAGAGGAAGTAAAGTAAAATGGCCATTAATCTTGCAAGATATCTCCTCGCTTGGCCCACATCAGGGAGGGGATGTGTTAATTTCTTCTTTTCTGCGGCCATTCACAGGTGGGCAGGGATCCCTGTGGCAGGCCATCATGTATGTTTACAACTACAGACAGCATCCTTTTAGTGATTATAATAACAAAAGCAATAAAAAGCAAAGGTTAAAGTAAAAGAAACAGAGCCAACATGGAGTCAGATTTTGCTCTTCCCTGTTACAATCCCATCTTCACAGGTCTTCCAACCATCGAACATTACCTTGTTTATTAGTATATTAATTTGTCTGCTTTGTATTGTCTGTTCCCCCCGCCACCAGAATGTAAGCACCCTGAGAACAATGACTGTAGTTAATCACTGCTGTATATCCAGTGCCCAGTGCAAGGCTTTAATAAACATTTACCAGGGAAACAAACAAATAAGGACAAAGAGACCCAGACAGAGAAGGTTGCTTGGCCAAGGATGATCAGAGAGAAGATGTTGATATCCTCAAAAATGCAGAAGCCAAACCTTGCCTGCTCTGGGGCACTGGATGGCCCCTGGCTAAAAGCATGGGCCCAGAGCAGATTGCCTGGGGCAGTGCTCACTAACTGTACCTCAGTTTCCTCTGTGCAAAGGGATAACTCTCTGTGTAAAGGGATAATCATAATAATATATTCTCAGGGGTGTGTTTGTAGGATCAGATGAACTAATACATAGAAGATGCTTAGGGCAGAGCCTGACATTATCATAATGCAAGTTGTTACTATTCTAGACCTTCTGTGTCCTTATCCCTGACAGATCAGTGCCCCATCCCACCCTCATGCCAACCAGGATGAAGAACAGGCAAGCAAGATAGTTATAGTAATAATCCAACAGACAGACAAACAAACTGCAGCATCATAAGACCGGAGGCGGGGAGATCCTGCCACAGTGATCCTGCTCACCTTGGCAGAGCCCTTCATTTATTTGCAAACAGCAGGTAACAGATGCCAGGTCTCCTGACGGCAGACATGCTTCCTTCCTGCTCACCCACATGCCCTAGAGCTGGGAGGGGAGATGTCTGCTGGCTCGCTGTGTGGTCATGAGTGAGTGACTGCCACTTTGTGGACCTCGACTTCCTCCCCTTTAAATGCGAAAATGAGAATCTCATATACGAAGTGGGTTGATGATTTTATTACCGAACAGGTGGGGAGCAGGTACAAATACATTGGTAGAAGTCCCTTTACAGTCCTGCTTCTCAAACTTAAACTTTCCTTGAGTTCAGAATCACGCCCCCAAAATCTGGCTCATTAGTTCTAAAGTGGAGTCCTGGAATGTTTAACGAACCTCCTCCGGTGATTTCTGAGGTTGAAGCTGATAGAGTGTGATTGCTCATTAATGCCACTAGATAGAGCCACAAGCCTAGATAACGGTCTAACCCAGCGGGCTCCGAGCCCTGAGGCTGCTTCACCAAGAGTGGCCACCGGATGGCGCAGCCCATCTGCAGAAGGAGCCGCTGGCCTGCCTTTCTACTTGGGGACCACCACACCATTCCCACCTCTGCTTACTGGGCCTGCCCTTCCATCTCCCCACATCTAGGGGCAATTCATTAACGTATTCAACCATTTATTTGACAAGTATTAATTCAATACCTTCTATATGCAAACCCTGTTCCAGGTACTAGGGCCACAGCTGACATTCTAGTACAGGAGTCAATAATCAAACAAGAAATTAAAGTTAACAAGATTGTTTCAAGACAGTTGTAGCTGCTTGGAAGGAAAAAACACAGGGGGTGGATCCTTTCTGTGGATGGTCAGTCAAGGAAGGCTTCCCTGGGGAGGCAGCATCTGAGCTGAGACCTAACAGATGAGAAGATTTGCAGGCCAAGAGGACAGGCATGTCAGTTGGGTCCTCCAGGAAGTACATTCTGGGATGGGGTCAGGAGTTCAAGGAGTTTTGGAGGATAAGGCCAGAGAAAGAAAAAGAGTGGGAAGCAGGATGGAGCAGAGAGTCTCAGCCTCCAAGACAGCTCCTCCAAAAAGATCAAGTGGCCCCAGAGGGGAGCTCTGGAGCCCTGGAACGCTTTGTGCTCAGTCATCGTCTGGGGCTTTGGCCAAACGAGCATGGTGTAGGCTCAAAAGCTCAGGCTGATTCCTACAACTGTAGGCAGTCAGCTCACTGGACTCTTTGCCACTGAACAGCATGTTCTTTCTTGAAAGAAGATTTATGGCTGTCACAAGAAGGTTGCCATCTTTCAGGAACACAGAGAAAGCCAGCATAGCTGCAGATAAAAAGTGCAGGAGGGAGGAGACGGCGGGTGTGCTGGTCAATTTCCATTTGCTCCTCCAGGTGGCGCTCCACCTCCCTCCCCCTCGGACTGCTGGGGCCAGCTCCTCCTGAGCTGGGGAGCCCCACAAAGGAGCGGAGGGAAGGAAGAGAACAAAGGAGGGTGTTTATTCCTGGATCCCGCGGCAGGAGGTCTCTCGGGCTGTCGTTTCGTTAAAGGCACCTGCTCTCCCATAACTGCGTCCTCCGGTCAACCTTCTGGGCCAGATGATCACGGTCCTGCTTCTGGCCCATTAGTCCCCACTACCTTCCACCCACACACTTTGTATTTAATCCCTTCCTCACTAAGCACTCCTGGAATCAGCCTCCTCCAAGAGTGCCATCTGCTCCCTCCTGGGCGGAGAGGACATGTCTTGGAATCTACAGGCCTGGGCCTAGGGTTGGGGTCCCAGCAGGAAACCGAAAGTTACCTGGGGTTCCCTGGCCCCAGAGAAGGTCCTGCTATGCTCCTCTAGGATGGAGTGTGTTGGCACACTCCTGTGCCCCCAGGACTGCTTCTCAGATGTCCCTGGGACCAGAGACAGAGACAAAATGAGGGAGGGCTGTGACCTCAGGCAGAGGGTCTGACTGGTGCTGATTTCTCAGCTAAGTCTTTCACTGTATCAGTCAGGAATCTCAGGTTGCAAGCAACAGAAACTCAACTCAAACAGACTTAAGCAAAAAACAAACAAACCACATACAAAGTTAGGAGGAGAGGCTATATTGACTCACAAACTAAAAAGCTCAGGATACTTTGGCTGCAGGCAGGGCTGGATCCAGGAGTTCAGCCGATGCCAGCAGGAGCTCAGCATCACCATTTCTGTTCTCTTTGGTGTAGTTTCAATCTTAGGAAGCCTCTGTCCTTAAGGGCTCCTCCACCATTGCATCACACCATTTATAGCTGAAAGTGTAGGCTACATCCCAAATACCTCCAGTGAATGTCCCAGAATTACTTTCCATGGGCTCCAATGGACTCATAAGCCTCCTTCTGGACCATCATCTAGCCAGTGATATTGGATTTGCTTTTTAGCCAGGCCTGGGTCACATGGACCCACGATCCAAGAGGTACGTCACATCCACTGAACCTCATAGACCAAGAATTGGTTACAGGAGGTTTCCTCAAAGGAAAATTAAGGGGCCGCTACCAAAAGGAGGAGGATAGGATCTTGGGAAGCAATAAAAAACAGATGGCCACTACCTCCCCCAGGGCCCAGTCTTCTCATGCTTGGTATCTCCCATCCTTGTTTTCCCTCTTCATCAACACAAATTTTATCTTGATGTTGCTGTACCCCAGCACCTGGAACAGTGTTCATTAAAGTTTTCCTGAATGAATGAATAAATGAATGCATGGCAGAAACTGATGCCATATCCTGGTGTCACTTAATTGAAGCCTGTATTAATTTCCTAGGGCTGCTGTAACCAAGTAGCACAAACTGGGTGGTTTAAAACGTCAGAAATTTATTCTATCATAATTCTGGAGGCTAGAAGTCCAAAATCAAGGTGTTGTCAGACCCATGCTCTCTCCAAAGGCTCTAGAGAAAAATGCTTCCTCGTCTCTCCCAACTTCTGGGGCTCCTGTCAGCCCTTAGGATTCCTTGTCTTGCAGCTGTGTCACTTCAGACTCTGCCTCCATGGTCACATGTGTGTCTCTGTGTGCAAATTCCTTCTCTTATAAGGACACCAGTCATTGGATTAGGGCCCACCCTAATCCAGTAGGACCTCATCTTAACTTGGTGATATCTGCAAAGACTCTATTTCCAAATGACGGCACATTTACAGGTACTGGCGGTTAGGAGTAGAAGATACCTCTTGGGGGGGCCCACAATTTTTACCTGTATTAGTATTGGCTGAAAGATGCTGCAATACCAACTGTATCCCCAGATCTCAGGGGTTTATAGTATTATGTCAAAGTTTTTTTTCCACTTACCAAGTCTACAGTGGGACTGGTTGCTTTCATTTTGTGGTTCTGCCACATCACCATGGGGCTCCCGGGGTTACCATGGCTCCCAGGGTGACCATGGCAGGTTGCCAAGGCAGAGAGAGCTAAAGGGATACACAGGGGTCCTGGAGTGTATCGCATGCACTCACCGACAAGTTCATTTCCACTAGATACTGTCTATGCTCTCCTGGTCCCCTGGGCCTTAGTCACTACTGGGCGCTGCCACTGCTCTGCTGGGTATAATGGACAGCTGCTTCTGCAGCTGTCACCATCTCTAAACGGGCACCAAGCACCTACACTGGGCACCAATGCCTTTGGAATGCCAAAACTACACAGATTGTGAAGAGGCACAGTCAAAGCTGCCCTGTGCCAGAAGTGCCCAATGTCTTACAAAGGTTTTCGGGAAAATGTTAAACCTCAAATGGGACAAGTGATGTAAATGAGCAAAACTGAGCTGAGTCACATGCAAGGCAATAGAGAATGGTGGGGACTGTGGCAAACCAAAGTACATGCCTCATCTAAAGGATGCAGCTGCTGTTTAGCCTCAGCTAATTGTTGCCATGTGGACATTGGCACCCAGTATTGCCAGATTTGCGGGAATTTCTGAAAGAAAACCAGAAAGTCAGATATTTAGATGAAGTGTCCCAAGTTTCAAAGTGCTGTTCAGGCGGGATTCAGCCCACAGGCCACGAGTTTGTAAGCCCTGCTTCAGTGAGACAACTTTTTCCATTTTCACTCCTAGCTCTCTGCTCTCCAACTTGGCTCTCTGGTTATCCAGAGGACGTGGACCTGAGCCAAATGGGGCCTAGCCAGGAGGCAACCCCCTCTCCCATTGACCTCAGACTCACCCTCCCCCAAATAGCCAAGGCTTCTCCCTGGGTCAGGATGATGGGCTGGGCTCCTCCTGTGGAGCGAAGTCCTTCCCAAGGGGTGCCTTTCAGGTTGACTTCTGGCCAGCCAGCAGCACATGCCTGCCAGGCAAGCCTGTACTTCTCTGAAACCCACTGACACCCAAGCTGCAGAAGCTTTTCTGGTTCTTACGATACAGACCAGATTCATCACCTTGACTTCCAAGGCCCTCACAGGCAGATTGTTGCTGACCCTTTCAGCCCATGACTTTGCTCCTCAAATTGGTCCCTGCCCACCCCCAGTCCCATCTCCTCACCCTCCCCCCTCACCCCCAGTGTTCAGATAGAGGGAACGTCCTTCTCCAGTGCATCTTGCTGTCCTTCATCTCTGGACCTTTGTAAATGTTGTTCCTTAGACTGTGCCTTCCACATCCCTCCCCCCACCCCAATACTCTCATGTCTTGTAGCTCTTCAGGTGTCAGCCCAGAAGTCCCTTCTTCCAGGGAGCCTTCCCTGACCACCTATACTAGTTTAGGGACTGAGGTCAGGTGTTCCCACACCTGCTGGAGTTCCCCATCACAGCTTAGCACCTAATGAATTCTCCTTCCTGAGGGAGGAAGAGGACATTCCTCAGGGACAGAGACCAGGACTGCTGGGTTTCCAAGTGTTTATCTAGCACCTAGCATTATGCCTGAGGCCAAGTAAATGCTTAAATAGTCATAGAAGGAAGAAAAGGAGGGGAAGGAGAAGGAAGGAAGGAAGGAAGAAAGGAAGGAAGGAAGGAAGGAAGGGAGGGGGAGGGAGGGGAGGGGGAGGGAGGAGGGAGGGGAGGAAGGAGGGAGGGGAGGAAGGAGGGAGGGGAGGAAGGAGGGGCCTTCACTTTGTTTCCATCTCTGTATCTCTTTCCATTTCTGCCAATCTCTCTCATCTCTCTGTCTCCATCTCTAATCATCTAAAATCTCTTTCTCTGAGGATCTATAGGTGCAGCTGATCATCTGTTCCTGACCCTTCCTCCCCATCTCTGACCTACGCCCCTGGGAGTGCAGGCCGTCCGGCCCCCCTCCGCGTGTCCCTCCAAGAACCGCTGCTCTCCAGCCTCAGGACGTCAAGTGTCTAGAGTGGTCGCACCAGATGTTTCCCAACAGAGGTTCCATAGGTTTTGCGCCCGGATTGGGGAGTAAAGGTTGGAAGGTCGCCACACTGATGGTTCTCGCAGAGGCCCAAAGCTCTGGCTGAGGGGAAAAGAGGCGGAGAAAGGAAAAGAAAGGAGAAAAGAGGAGGAGGGCGAGAGGGGGAATGGGGCGGAGAGGGGCGGGCCTGAGCGCTCCCCCTCCACCCGGCGCCGCACTGCCAGCGCCCTCCCAGCCCAGCCGGCCACATCTGGCGGCTGCCCTCCCTTATTTCCGCTGCATCCAGACTTCCTCCGGCGGTGGCTGGAGCTACGCATCTGGGGCTTTAAACATACAAAGGCTTTGCCAGGACCGGCGAGAGCTGGCGGCGGCGGCGAGGGCTGGGGGCCGGACCATGCGCCGCTGAGCCGGGCAAAGCCGAGGAGACCGAGTGGAACAGCCCCTGGGGGCGCAGCGCTGCGCGGGGGAGCAGGCGCCAGCCAGGCGGCGACGCGGCCACACGCACCGAGCCAGCCACCCCCGGGCGACGCGCGGGGCCCGGGAGCGCAATGACCGAGGCGCGAGTGGCTCGGGGCGCGCTGGCCGGCCCCCTGCGGGCGCTCTGCGTCCTGGGCTGCCTGTTGGGCCGCGCCACCGCCGCGCCGTCGCCCATCATCAAGTTTCCTGGAGATGTCGCCCCCAAAACGGACAAAGAGTTGGCTGTGGTGAGTTCCGAAGCGAGCCTCATCCAACCGAGTTTAGACAAACTTCGGAGGTGGAGGAAGGGCCACCCCTCCCCCCATCCCCACGGAGGGCACACAGCGTGGGGGAGGGGCTTCAGCAAACAGCACGGGGTGGTCTGGTTCGCAGGAGGAGGGGGTGGGGAGCTGTGGTAAGAGGAGAAGCCCAATTTGTTAACTTTCAGGACACAGCGGGGGGCGCGGGGGGTGCTTTGGCAAACCGCTGGAATGGGCCCCCTTTGCAAATAGCAAGGACATTGTCTAGTATCCGGGATTTGGCAAAGGGGGGCGGCTTTGTATACATCTCTTGGACACATCTGGGGGGTTGGCTAACGAGGCCGTTGGCCAGCGTCCTGCTAGGCCTTTGGCAAAAATCCTAAAGGGGTCTCTTTTGCAAACGGTGGAGGATCCTTTAAACCCCTGTGGGACTTAGAGAAGAGGGGCCTTTGGCACACAATTTGAATAAGTTTTTGCACGCGTGAGGGTGGGAGCTCTGGGCAAAGCGGAACTTTGGCAAACGTCTGGGAACCTTTGGCACACATCTGGAGAGGGGCCTTGGACAAACCGCTCCCCGGGACCTTTTGGCAAGTATTGGGGTCAGGAGGGAAGAGGACAGCACTTTTTCCGATGGCTCAATGAGCAAGTTGGTCAAGGAGGGTCAAGGGTTGGACTTCAGAAAGTTTCCTCGAACTTCTCCAGAGGGGTCGGAGGACAGAAGGAGAGAATTGGCCTGCAGGGCGGAGGGAGGGGCGGCACGAGGGCCCTGGCGCGTGGGGCGGGGGCGGACTGAGGCCGGCTGGGGTCGGAGAGCGGCCAGGGAGCCCTCCCTCCTGGCGGGGCTCCGAGCTGCGGCTCAGATGTTGTTTTGCGAGCGTGCGCGCGCCTGGCCAGAGGGGCGTCCAGGCCACTACATTGCACAAGCAGAGATGGGGGCAGCTGAAGGGCACTCCCCCTCACCCTGTAAGCGCCTAGGGCTGGGGACCCCTCAAGATGTTCTTTCCAGCACACAAGACATCTGCCACGTTATTGCTTCAGCCACCTTAGAAAGCCCCTATTCTCCTTCAGCGTGGTCCCCAAACTGCCCAGGACAGGATCCTCGTGCCTCCTGGTTACCTGGGGGGCCCCTTCTCTGGATGTGACACCACCCCTGCCCCTTTTCCAGCATCTAGGTCTCTGCCTTCTCTGGACAAATGGGTTGGGAGACCTTACATTTTTAGGGGGCTGTTTTTCTCAAGGGTCTGGAGGTGGTCTGCGTAATGAGGGGGCTATGGCTGAGGGCGAGGGTGGAGCTTTGGAGCACTGACAAAGCTACCTGGGTCCCCATGCTTTCTACAGCATATGGAAGTCCATGTTGCCCAGAGGCAATGATGCAGTGGGGACGGGGGCTTGAGAAGCCAGGCTTTGAACTTAGTCTGCCTGGCCTCAAATCTGGTGGTGCACTAACCAACTGGCCTAGTAAATCTTGGGCAAGTGACTTAACTTCTCTCAGCTGCTTCTGCAAACTGAGGGCAATAATGGTACCTGTCTTGGGGTTCGAGGAGAGGTAATCTTAGACACTTTGAAGGGTACCTGGGACGTGGTAAGTGCTCAATAAGTATTAGTCATTATATTGTTATTATCATTATTATTATTATACCCTTTATTTCTTCTTTCCTAACTACCCTCTCAAACAAGGTTAGGGCCCCAGTAATGAGATCTCCTGGCTCCTCCCACCATTCCCATCACATATTTAATTTTTCACTTATTTGTGGTCCATCAGCCTCCCCACACTGGGATTTGAACCCTAGAGACTAGAAACATCTGTCGTGCTCACCACTTGACCCCCAGCACTAGCACCGGGCTTGGCACCTGGTACGTGTCAAAAAGTATTTGTTCAACAAATAAATGAGCTGATTGGTCCCGGATGCCCTGCAGGGGCCTGTCTGGTTTTGGCCTCCCTTTTGGGGCAGAGCCTGCTGCACAGGCCCTGAAGGACAGGACTGTTTTCTTCTGGGAAATGGCAGATTCAGGACTTGAACCCAGGACTGACTGCTGCTGGAGCCCAGGCACATAACCCTTGAATCGCTTTAAAGAAAAGTGAGGAAAGTAATCCCTATGTCATCAGCAGTTTGGTGGATTAAAAGAGATGATGGAGGTAAAGAGGGGTGGTAGAGAGGTACAGTTCTAAGCCTGGGCTCTGGAGCCAGTTTGCTTGGGTCCAAATTCAGTTCTGCCATTTGTGAGCTGTGTGATCTTAGGCAAGTTTCTTAACCTCTCTGTGCTTTAGTTTCCTCCTGTATGATGGACTGTCTACATGATAGAGTTGCTGTGAGCATTCAGTGAGTTAACACAAGCTGACATTAGTGCCTGGGCACATAGTAAACACTCAACATGTGCTCCCAAGCCGTGCTCTCTACAGCTTTTATGTCACTCGGCTAGTGGGTGACAGAGCTGGTTTGGGAACCTGGGACTCCACCCAGTGCCCTTGGGTCCCTGACTCCTTTGATCAGTACTGCGCCATCCTGACGTGACTGCCTGTGCCGGGGTGCTTACTTCTTCCAGCAATACCTGAACACCTTCTATGGCTGCCCCAAGGAGAGTTGTAACCTGTTTGTGCTGAAGGACACGCTGAAGAAGATGCAGAAGTTCTTCGGGCTACCCCAGACAGGTGAACTGGACCAGAGCACCATCGAGACCATGCGGAAGCCGCGCTGTGGCAACCCCGACGTGGCCAACTACAACTTCTTCCCCCGCAAGCCCAAGTGGGACAAGAACCAGATCACCTACAGGTGCCGGGGCAGGGCTGTGGGAGGCAGGGCCCTGGGCCAAGGGACACCGCGTCTCATTGGGCGTTGCCTCCCCGCTCCGGGGACCCGGGAGTTATCTTGGGAGGACTTGGCCTGTTAAGGAGCTTGCATGCAGAATTCTTAGGACCTGGAATAAGACAGACCAGGACTTGAATCTCACGTTTACTGGCTGCGTGGCATTGGACTCCTTCCTTTTCAGCGCTCTGAGCCTTGGCTTTCCAATCTGCCACATGGGGTTAAAACGAAGCCTTACTTACGGCTTGGGAACTGGATCATATGTATAAAGGGCTTTCAGTGTCCAGCATGTAGTAAGAGTGTAATAAATGCTAGTCACTATTATTATCAGATGAGGTCATTGGGGCGGGTAAAGGGAACTTGATGATTGGTTGCTAATTGGGTTTTTTATTGTATTATAGAGTTGTTATAATTGGTTGTTAATTAGGCTGTGGGCTCTGTTCTGTACAGCTCATGTTGGACTCCAACGATGAGATCTCTGTGCTGTGTCCCGTAATGCACTATTCACACCCCCATCCTTCTCCCTCAGCCAGAGGGAGGGAAGAGACGCCTGAGGCAGGGCCTGAAGATACAGGCTGACCTGAGGCACTGCCGGCCCTCAAGGCACTCTGGGCGGGCTCTTCTCCCAGGGAGCTCTACTCAACATGTACACACATTGTCTGCCTGTGCATCCACACTCACATGCACACGCTCATGCACACAGACTCGCACACCCCTCCCATGTATGCACACACTTGCATACACACACACCCTTGCACACACACACACAATTGCATCTACAAACCCTTGCACGCATGCACACACACATGCATAGGTACGCTCATGTTCCTTTGCACACCCGTACACACTCACGTGCACTTCTGCCACCTCCAGGATCATTGGCTACACCCCTGACCTGGACCCCGAGACAGTGGACGACGCCTTCGCTCGTGCCTTCCGCGTCTGGAGCGATGTGACTCCGCTGCGGTTTTCTCGGCTCCGTGATGGAGAGGCTGACATCATGATCAACTTCGGCCGCTGGGGTAGGCAGGAGAGGGGCCAGCAGGGGGGTCGGTGCAGAGACAAGGGGGCGATCCGGACATTAGAGAGCCACAGGGGACTCCTTTCCAGCTTAGCTAGGAGGGCAGAAGATGCAGACACTGGAGAGCCGCATTGATGGGAAGGCAGTGACCTGACTCCCTGGAGGCGGTGTGAACCTGAAAACAAATGGCTCCACATCTCCTGTCCAGTATGGTAGCCCCTGGATCCATAGGGCTACTTACTTTTAAATTAGTTAAAATTAAATAAAATCTGAAATTCAGTTTCTCCGTCACACGAGTCAGATTTCAAGTGCTCAGTAGCCACATGAGACTGTTAAGTTAGACAGAGAATATTCCCATCATGGCAGGAAGTTCTATTGGATGACACTCAGAGACACTGAGGAACTCTAGATATGAGAGTGGGTCAGATGGACCAGTGTAGACATGAGAGTAAGTGGACTGGAACCCAGCGTCCAGGGCGCCATGTGTGTTGGGGTGGGAACACTGGCAGTAGTGTAGACACGAAGGTAGGCAGTGTAGACATTGTGAGTGGTATGTGATGAGGGTAAGTGGCACAGGCACAGGAGACAGTGTAGGCATGTGGCCCTGGGTGGCAAAGCGGTTATGAGGGTTAGTGTTATAGCCATTGGGGATAGTGTGACATGAAGGGAGGTGATACGGCTAAGAGAGAGCAGTGTGGACTTGAGGGTAGATGGTATAGACACTGTGGACAATGAGGGTGGGTGGTGAGGAGACTGGTATGGCAATGTAGGTATGTGGATAGCTGTAGTGTCATTGGCAGTAGTGTAGACAGTGAAGGTTGGTGGCAGAGATTCTGAAGGCTGTGAAGACTTGAGGGAGTAGTGTAGACCATAGGATGGTGACAATCAAGTCAGCAATACTCTAGACTCACTGTGTCCCCAGTCCTGGATAACCCAGCAGGACAAGGGAAGGGGACAGATGCTAGGTGGGCTAAAGGGCCCCAACCATGGATGGCATGTGCTTGGGTTTCAGTGCCCAGCAGGGTAGCTAGAAGCTGAGATCCAGTGTGTTTCAGAGCATGGAGATGGGTACCCTTTTGACGGCAAAGACGGGCTTCTGGCTCACGCCTTCGCCCCAGGCCCTGGCGTTGGGGGAGACTCTCACTTTGATGACGATGAGCTGTGGACCCTGGGAGAAGGGCAAGGTAAGAAAGTGACCATCCGCATGCCCAAGCCTCCTTGCCGGTCCTCTGCATGCCTCCCTGTCACCTAGCAACAAGGACTTTGGCTTCCCTGGCAACCGCGGACCCCTCCATCTGCTCAGATGGGAGGGGGAGGGAGGTCACACACCCCGGTGAGTCACAATCCTGGTCTCTAAAGAAAGGCCCGGAGAGGTTCACCCTCCACCCTGTGTGGCCCCTCAGTGGTCCGCGTGAAGTATGGGAACGCCGACGGGGAGTACTGCAAGTTCCCCTTCCTGTTCAGCGGCAAGGAGTACACCAGCTGCACGGACACGGGCCGCAGCGACGGCTTCCTCTGGTGTTCCACCACCTACAACTTCGACAAGGACGGCAAGTACGGCTTCTGCCCCCATGAAGGTGAGTGTCCTCCTGGCCCCAGGCCTCCACCTTCCCGGCCTCCACACTCCCCAGGCCTGGCACTGCCAGTCAACCAGTGTCCCCTCAACTTCCTTCAGGCCCCATGTCCTGATCTGAGCCATCACTGTGCCCCTCTCGTCTGTTCCATTATTCACTTAATACTTTCATTAAATCAATTCCTTTTTTTTCTTTAAGTTTTATCATTAGTAATAATATTTTTGAACTCACCAGTTTGATGCACTAATTATTTTTTTCTAACATGCGTTAGAGGAACTTAGAATGATTAAAATGCCCAGCGGATCTCTAGAGAACCACTCTCTACCCTCCAGCAGGATTGGAGGTTCAAGGGCATGAGGAGAGGCGTGGGGGTAGATGAGAAGCCTAGCAGTGGGATTGGGAGGCAAGACTCAGACACCAAGGCTGGTACCCAGCCTGGCTTGGGGATGCCAACCTGGGGAATTTCAGCCATCACTTCTGGTTCTGATGTGGACTCTGAGTATGTGTGTGGGTGTGTGTGTGGGTGGCTGGGAGGTGTTGCGTCTGCCTTTCTTGGTCTCCATCTGTTTTTGCTTGTGGCTGCATCTCTGTGTCTTGGCAAAGGCATTAGGTTTGACTCCGTATTTTTGTGTGCATTTTTGTCAGTGCTTGAGACAAGCTTCAGATATTTTGAAGCAATGTAGAGGGAAAAGTTTTTAAAAAGGGTGAGGGTATTGACATACACACTCAATCCTTTTTCATCTATCTATCCTTGACACACTTCATACAGAAATCATAAAAGGACAGCATACGTACTTCATACTCTATCAAGTCATCGTGTTTAATGATTCTAGAGATTGAAAGCTGAGAAAGTTTGGGGAAAAGGGGAGAAAGTCCAAAACCTTTTAAAATACTTTTTAAAAGTATTCACTATCCCATAAAGACTCCTTGATCTATAGATGCCTCTGTCTTCTTGGCTGTAATTTTACATGTTTGTGAATCTCTGTGACTTTATTGTAACTGAACCCTAAGCACCAGCCATGTTGAGAGAAGGAAAAAAACAAAAACCTAGTTAACTGTGTTCCTGTTTACGCTTTTGGTACCAAAGTGCACGTGATACTTTGTATTAAGTAAGAGTTCAAGGCATTGACCCTCAGTAAGTCAGAAATATTTAAAACCAAAAATATTTAATGTATCTTGCATTTCCCAGTAGGGATTTGGATGGCGTTAACCCTCCCATGTGTCAACCCCGGTGTTTAGAACAGAATGTCTTGATAATAGAAGTGGAAACAGCTGGAATTCATAAGTTAGGGAAGGGTTTTTCCCTGCCCTGAACATTAGCCATTGATTTGGTCTTTAGCCAGATGCAAGTACGCACGACATGCACGTGTTTGGGTCTTGGGGCAGAAGTTCTGGTTACTCAGCCCCTCCTGACTGCTGAGTCAGCGTCTGCTTCTCTCCATCCCTTTGGGGGCAGGATCTGAGAGGAGATGGGGGCTTCCTGGGTGGTAGAAATGCAGCTGATGGAAGGCCGGAGGTGGAGACTGGCCTCCATTGAGGTTAACACCATCCTGCCCACCATGGATGATATATTTAACAATTGCCTTTCCCACTTTGAGGCCACCAAGGCATCTGGCCTCAGTGTTTCTTCCTCCATTCGTCCCCTTGTTTCTGGCGTTGCAGGAGAAGGTCACTTGGTTGGGGAGACGGGAGCAGTGAGGGAATGGGGCCCCAAGACCTGCGATGGGGGCGCCACCGACTGGGTCAATTCTGGCCATGGCGGAGTTAACGGGGGCTGGTGAGGTCACCTCTGGCGCCGTAGTGCACAGATGGTCCT
Source organism: Balaenoptera acutorostrata (assembly GCF_949987535.1). Classification (NCBI taxonomy): domain Eukaryota; kingdom Metazoa; phylum Chordata; class Mammalia; order Artiodactyla; family Balaenopteridae; genus Balaenoptera; species Balaenoptera acutorostrata. The sequence continues at coordinate 29,888,827 of NC_080082.1, read as the reverse complement.
TGTTATGCACTTGTGGTTTTGCTAGCTGGCAAATCCAAAGACACACAATTTTGTAGCTTTGGGGTGGATGAGGGTACGGGGGAGCAGGGGAAGAGCCCAAGACAGACAAGCCCAGACTCTTAATCCCACTGTCTCCCCTGAACTCTCCAGTCATGGCCCATGTCTTGGGGAGGTCAGAGTGGGAGCCTGGGGTGTGTCTTGAAAGGTCCCCCAAAACACCACCTCCCTGTCCTGCCCTCCTTCTCCTTTCCTCCTCCCTCCTGCAGGGACTGGAAAGGGCCTGGGGTTGAAAGGAGGTGAAGCCTTCTCTGTGTGCACGAGCGTGTGTGACAGAGTGAGGAAGGGAGAGATTGCGATTAAGTGTGTTTTGTAGTTTTCAGTTACAACCCTCATCCAGTTTTTCCGTTTATATGACCATGAGCAGTTCTGGAACCAGCTTCTGCAAACCTCAGTTTCCCGATCTATCAAACGGAGAGACTCCTGCCATCCTACCCACCACGGATGACATATTTAGCCATCCGCAGGGATGTGGGCAACAACCAGGCAGAGCGGACAGTGCTCCTGGGGCTGGGCAGGGATCTGAGGGCCCCACTGTGTGCCAGGTGTTAACTATTTTATTGCTGGTGTGGAGGGGCCGTCCATAACGTCCCAGGGGAAGGATGGGGTTGGCCGGGTAGGCAGGGGTAATTACCCCCTGGGAGCTCAGAGGAGCAGCAGTTTACCAGCCAGGATAGATGTTTTTCTTAACGTTTTACCAACGCTACAACTCCCCTGCTATGAGCGGGCAGGTGGGCAGCAAGCCAGCTCTGCGCCCATGCAGGTGCCCAGCGGATGCTCCCGTGGGCAGATGGGCGGTCTCCCTCACATTGGCACCCTCCCCCTCTCTCCTGCACCCCAGCCCTGTTCACCATGGGTGGCAACGCCGACGGACAGCCCTGCAAGTTCCCGTTCCGCTTCCAGGGTACATCCTATGACAGCTGCACCACCGAGGGCCGTACCGATGGCTACCGCTGGTGTGGCACCACCGAAGACTATGACCGCGACAAGAAGTACGGCTTCTGCCCCGAGACCGGTAGGTGTCACGCCTCTCCCTGTCCTTCGAGAGCAAACCCATGGGAGCCCTGTCCCCACCTCCTTTCCCCAGGACTGGGGCGCTGGTCAGGGTGCTTAGCAGCTGGTCCAGCACGGACACCAAAATCAGGACAGACGCTGGGCACCAGCAGCCAGTTCAGCTGAATCGGTTGGTGACGTCTAATGTCAGGTCCACCCAGGACCCTCTGAATGACTCGCACTCTCGCAGCCTCCCTGGCAATTGTCTCTTCCTCTCTCTGATCTCAAAGTCTCTATTGCCTGCCTTTCTTTGTCTTAGTCTATATCTCTTCTGGTCTCTGTTTTTCAATAAGGACTCCCTCCCTCCTTCCCTTCTTTTCTTCCTCGTTTCCTTCAGCAGACATTTGCTGAGTCCCTGCTCTCTGCAGGAGACACAGGTAGGTCTCCTGCGAGACCATGTGTGATGGAGCTCCCGGTCTCGGGAAATGTGTTGACACCCTCAGCTCTGCCCAGCCCCCTTTGCCTCTAGCCACTGTGGTCCCATCCATGGGAGGCTAATTAAAGCTCTGGAATCTGGCTGCCTGGGTTTGCATCCCAGCCCTGCCACTTCCTAGCAGCATGTGCCAGGCAAGTTACTTAATCTCTCTGAGCTCCAGTCACCCCATCCATGAAATGGGGGGTAACCTAGGGTCCCAACCACACAGGGTTGTTGGAGGGGGCCAAGGGGGTGAGCGTGTGTAAAGCACTTGACCACGTGCCCCGGACTGAGTGAGTACTCAGTAAGCCTGGTGTTTTCATGTCCGCATCATATCACTGCTCCCTGGTGGTGGCCCCAGACCCCTCGCTGCCCGCTGACCCATGTCCCTAACCCCACAGCCATGTCCACTGTGGGCGGGAACTCGGAAGGTGCCCCCTGTGTCTTCCCCTTCACCTTCCTGGGCAACAAGCACGAGAGCTGCACCAGCGCCGGCCGCAGCGATGGGAAGTTGTGGTGCGCGACCACGGCCAACTACGACGATGACCGCAAGTGGGGCTTCTGCCCCGACCAAGGTAGGAGCCCTGGCCATTGGGCAAAGACACTGCACACCCCGCCCCGCCCGCGACTGGGCTGGAAATCTTCCAGAGTCCCCACCCACCTCAGCCACAGACACTGCCCCCCAGACACCCACCTACCCTGGTAGAGACACTGCCCACAACAGACCCGCCCACTTGGCAGAGATGCTGTCCGTTCCTCATGGAGACAGGGTCCCTGCCTTGACCTTGTTTCTCTGGGCAGCGACATGGCCTCCGAGATAAGACCCCGTCCATCCCAGTACCCGATTCCTGGGTGGGAACCAGCTTTCCCGAGGAGATGCTGCTTTTCCCTCCCACATCTGTACCCCTCCAGGTGGGGCTGTGAAGCCCCAAAATGTCTCAATTCTGGGCACAGGGAACCCTGCCCCAGAGAGATGATTCTCCTGCGAGGCATTCTCACTCCAACAGAGAGCTGCCTTCAGGGAGCCAGGTGGGCAGAAGAGGGGAAAACAGGAGGAGCCTCGTCCTTGCTCTCCCCACCCTCCATGCAGCACGGGGAAGCGTCCACAGCCCTCCTGCCCCATGGGCACCATCCTTTGCCAAGTTATGAATGGAGGGGTCCTCATCAGTACTGGGTGTTGAAAACACAGCTACCTGGGACAGTTCTCTGCCCTCCAGGACTCACAGGCTGGAGTGAGAGAGTGACCAGGAGACAGGTCATGACCGTACTGTGTGGTCACTGCAATGAATAGAATCCTTGGGGGGCACTGTGCCCACTCTAGGCTGCAGGGCCCAGTGTCATTGGGTTCAAGGCCCCCCCAGATAGCCAGGTGAGAGTGCTGGTCCTGGGCCAGCCAGAATTAGGTCAGCCTCTCTTTAAGTTACTTTTCTTCTTCTTTACTCTCAATGAGATGGAACTTGGAGAACGCCAGCTGACAGAGGCTGGCCAAAGGAGTTTTTCTCATCCTCCACCAAGTGCCGTGCTAAGACATATCCTGATTTTACCTGCTGCAGTCTCTACCTAAAGGTGGGATTCTCCACCTGCCGGAGTGGTTTAAGACTCCAGAGCAGGTGTGGTGCACCTGGGGGGCTGTGTATTAGTGTCCTAGGGCCGCCATAACAGAGTACCGCCAACCAGGTGGCTTAAAACAACAGAAATTTATTCTCTTGCACTTCTGGAGTCATCTAGAAGTCTAAAATCAAGGTGTGGGTAAGGCCACATTCCCTCTAGAGGCTGTATCCCTCCAATCTCTGCCTCTGTTGTTATTTGGCCATATATGTTCATCTCTAAGTATCTTCTTTTCTTATAAGGACATGGGTCACATTGGATTAAGGGTCCATCCTACTGCAGTATGGCTTCATTTTAACTTACATCTTAATTTGTCTGCAAAGACTCTATTACCGAATAAGGTCATAGTCACAGGTACGTGGGGTTTGGAGGGACGCAATTCAACGCACAACAGGGTGTGACAGTAGGGTTTGCCCACTGTCTGGCTTGAGCCTGGGCAACCACTGCAAGTGAGAATCTTTTTACTGCTTCCCCTGGAGCAGAAATGGTGGTCCCAGGGGTTACCTCTTTGGAGACCCCGCAGAGCAGGTTTTGTCCTTAGTCTTTATACAGAGAAACAAAGAGCCAGGAAATAGGATTTTTAACAAATGGGACTCTACATAGAGGATTTGCCGATGCTACGTGCTCCCCTTTATAGCACACGTGCAGCCCACCTGGAAAGGGACAAGCGGACTTTGGGTGACTCTCCTTGAAAGCAATAGGCATGGTCTGTTAACCCCAGAGTTCTTGGGAGAAGGAAAAATCAGTACATGTCACCTCCACGCTCTCAGCCCCACCATGGGGATGTCCTCAAATGTCGCCATCGCCAGGGCCAGGCCTGACTTCTCTCTCATCTCTCTCCCTATCTTTCTGTCCCCCCTCCCCTCCCTGCGGCCCTCAGGGTACAGCCTGTTCCTGGTGGCAGCCCATGAGTTTGGCCATGCAATGGGGCTGGAGCACTCAGAGGATCCCGGAGCCCTAATGGCCCCCATTTACACCTACACCAAGAACTTCCGCCTATCACATGATGACGTCAAGGGCATTCAAGAGCTCTATGGTAAGCCTCAGCTTGGGGTCCCCGGGGCAGGGGTCTGGGGAGGTCATGCCACTGGGGATGGAGGCCCAGGGGGTGGAACCATCCAGGTCCCATTTGTCTAGGACTGCAGGAGACAAGGGCAGGAGTGCTAACCTGGTCTGGGGGCGTCAGAGCAACTCTCCAAGGGGGCGCTTGGACAGCCCTTTCCTTTCCAAATAACACCAGTGTCTGTGCCCCACTTGGCTCCCCAGGGCCACGCTGTGAGGCAGGCGGGGCAGAAATGGGCTCTCCATTTTCTAGGCGGGTCAACTGAGGTCTGAGAAAGGTAACCCTCTGGCCCAAGATCAACCAGGTTTATGCATCCAAGTGAGGTTTAGAATCCAGGAGAATTAGCTAAACACAGGGTAGAGTTTCCCAGTGCCTGGAATGACCTTAGTGATACAGGGGTGCAAGTTTCTAGTCTTCCTAACGATTCTTCTATTTTAACATGTAATAGGATCAATACAACTAGTACCTGAAACTAGGGATTTTATTTATATTAATGCTTACAGTGAGGCCAGAGTTCACAAAGTAACTCCATTTTAAAAAAAGAAAAGTAAATATATAATACTACTCGTGGTACCTGGATAAAGCTGAAATCATGAAACTGGCTCTGGAGTGATGAAGTGTGGGGAACATTGGACTTGGGGAAGAACTGCAGTAGAGTGAGAGGCTGTGGGTTCGAGTGCTGCCTCTGCCACTCACCAGCTGCAAGAGATGGAGCCGGTCTTTACCTCTCTCAACTCAGTTTCTTCATCTCTAAACTGTGGCTGGTTATCCTAAGGAGTGAAGGAAGTGCCACACCCCGTGTGCTAGACACACGAGTATCCCCTCTGACCGCCGTGACTCTCTTGTGGGCTTACTAACATGAGCTTTGGGTTTAAATATTTGGGCAAGTCATATACAACCTTTCTGGGCCTCAGTTTCCTCATCTGTAAAATGGGGGTAATAATGATGCCTACCTCTTAGGGATGTAGACAGGACTGATTCTGAGGATGTCAGGGAAGAGCATTTGTAAAAGGCGAAGGGCCACAGGATTCTGGTTTCTGTTCAGTCTCCTCTGTCCAAGTCCAGGCCTCGTCCCCCGTCTTCCCTGGGCTGACGCCGAGGCCAGAATACTATTCTTCTGATGCTTCGCAGGTTGGGTGGGCCAGCCTAGGGGCTCAGCCTGGTAGGGAGAACCCCTGGAGCTGGGGAGAGTCTGAGGTCAGGTGTCCTCCCCCAGGGGGCTCCCCTGACATTGACACTGGCACCGGCCCCACGCCCACACTGGGCCCCATCACTCCTGAGATCTGCAAACAGGACATCGTCTTTGATGGCATCTCTCAGATCCGTGGGGAGATCTTCTTCTTCAAGGACCGGTAAGTGCGGGATCTTGCTTCTTGTCCTCCTTGCCCTCTGCCCCTTCTCCATTATTCTCGTGCCCCCATCTCTTGCTCAAGGATCCCACTGTGGGCTTCACAGAATGGCCTGTATGAGACCATTTTTGCTGCGTGTCAGATAGATCCTGGTGGCTACCCCAACAGGCATTTCTTGTGCCCTCTCCTAGTCTGTGGGTCTACTAGGTGCCTTGGCTTCGGGCTGCAGTTTGGGCTCAGGTATGCTCTGCATGTCACTCATTCTCCTGGGATTAGCAGCTACTTGTGGCAGATGGCAGGTGCACAAGAGGCCAAATCAAACCACACAAGCACATTTAAAGCCTTCAGTCTCAGCATGTTTGAGAATATTCCACTGGCTCAAGCAAATCACATGGCCAAGCCCAATACCTGCTCTAGGGGATGGTACTGCATAGTCATGTGACAACACACATGGATGTATACTTCTAAACTAGGGATGGAGGGAAGAATTAGGAACAATAATCCAGTCTACCACAGGCCTTCTCCTGGGATGGCCTTGACCTAAAATGTTCTATGTATGGGGAGCAAGTAACCACAGGGTAGAAAGAGGTGGTGTCCTTCGTGCTATAAATAAAGGCCCCGACTCAATCCATCAGGGCTGAGACTCACCCAACTATCCTAAAGGCAGGCAGAATCTAGGACTACATTAAAGGGTCCATCCATCATCCATCAATCCATTCATCTGTCTGTCCATCATCCATCCATCTATCCATTATCTGTCCATCCATCATCCATTGTCCATATGCATCATCAAGCCATTCATCATCCATCCATCTGTCCATCCATAGAGCATAATAGCTGAGAGAATAGTTCTGGAGCCAGATTGCCTGGGTTAGAATGCTGGACCTGCTACTAACCAGTTGCATGATTATAGGCAAGTTAATTGTGTATCTCTTTTTAACCTCAATTTCCTCATCTCTAAAATGGGACTAATATTCCAACCTATCTCACAGGGCTGTTGTAAGGATTAGGTGAGCTTAGTGCTTAAAACAGTGCCTGACACAGACTAAGTGCATTCAAGTATACTAGCTGTTATTATCGACAAATAATTACTTGCCATCTACTGTGCCAAGTCCTTTGCTAGGCTTTGGGAACTGGGGGTGCGAGGTGTTGTTCTAGAGGTAGAGGGGCTGCTTACTGCCTGAATCGGTGTCCTCAAAAAGAGGTCAATGGATCTCCCACACAGAAACCACCTAGAGTGTGAGGGTTAAACGTGTGGGTTTCTGCCCCCACCCTCAGGCCCTCTGACTGGAACCTCTGGGAATGGGTCCCAGGCATCTGCATTTAAGAAAATTTCCCCATGGGAATTCCCTGGCGGTCCAGTGGTTAGGACTCTGAGCTTTCACTGCCGAGGGCCTGGGTTCAATCCCTGGTAGGGGAACTAAGATCTCACAAGCCATGTGGCACAGCCAAAAAAGAAAAAAAGAAAATTTCCCCAGTGATTCTGATGCACATTAAAGTTTGAGCACCCCCAGTCTGGTTTAGGGAACAGAGGCATAGAGGACTGACATGGCAGAATGAAAGAGATGTGACTGCAAGAGACATTAGCAAAACGCTTTGTGGACACGTCCAAGTGAAGGAAAAGCTCTGCAGGTGAAGCAGCACTCAAGCGGAAACGTTAAAGGAGAAGCAGATGCAGATGGATGTGATGGGGCTGGCAGGGTGGGAGCGTGTTTGAGATGAGGGAACTGCAAGAACAAAGCCGTAGAGATGTGAAAGTTCCTGGCTTATCCCGGGAGAGCCTGGTGAGGCTGAAGATGTTCCAAAAACTCCTGTGAAGGGGCTTCTCTGCTCCAGGCACTGGGCTAGGTGCCGGGGGGCAGATGCCAGTAGGGAGAGAGAGGGCAAGAATACAGAGCGAGGTGAGACCCAGAACGCAATGAGAAGTCAGCTCCATCAGGCCATGAATGCCCAAACCAGGACATGTAACAACAGACGTCAGTGCTGTCCTGCAGCCCCCATTACAGGGCTGGGGAAGAGGTGAGCCCAGGGGCCCCATGTCCCAGCACCACCCTTAGTCTGGAGCACTTCTCCCTAAAGAAGCCTTGACCATACGTGCGGATCTGAGCACAGAGTTAGGAAAGGGTGCAGTGCCTAGGCCCAGGTCGGAGCCATCCCTGGCCTGACACATCACACTTTCTTTCAAAAGGAAGTTGATGAGTGTTTTAACGGGCTCCTTGAATTAATCAGTAAATATTTAAGCGCTGACCATATGCAGAAATTGGTGCTAGGCATTGTGGGGGACAAGAAAGGCAGTATTGTAGGATAATTAAACTCAGACTTTGGAGTCAGATGTGGATTTGAATCCTGGTAATTCCATTACCTCTCTGAGCGTCATTTGCCAAATAAGGATTGTGATACTTTCCTGTATCAGGATGTTTTGGCTGCAGAGTAACAGAGAATCCCAGCTCAAACCAGCTTAAACAATGGAAAGAGATTACTCCCACGTGGTATGAAGTCCAGGGGTAGGGCTGCCTCCAGGGGCAGAAAGAGGGTCACTGATTCAATGATGTCTTTGTCCACTGCTGTCCTTGGCATTGACTTCATCCTAAGGCTGGGTCCCTCAGGGTCACACAATGGCTGCCAGTGGCAACTGGGGCTATAAACTTCCTTGCAAACATCCAGCAGAAAAGAAAGAGAGAGACAGATCTCCAGATGTGAAATATAAGTGTATGTGTTCAATCTTATTGTGCCAACATAGGACATATGGCCACTGCTGAATCAATAACAGTTGCCAGGGAATGCTTAGCTCCGATAGGCTTAGATCAGTGGTTCTCAAACTTTGGCATGCATTAGAATCATCTGGAAGGCTCTTAAGACACAGATTACTGGGCCCCAAGCCCAGAGAGTCTGATTCATGGGTCCTGAGTGAGGCCCAATAATTTGCATTTCTAATGAGTTCCAGGTGTTGGTCTGGAGATCACACTTTGAGAACCGGTAGCTTAAACTCATCAGAATGGGGATTGGGTCCACCTATAGGAAAGGAGGGGCCATAAATGTGGGAATTTTGTGAGGAAGGATGATAGGGAAATAAGATAATAGATGCTGGGTAGACCACTGAGAGTGCATATTATCTTATAATATTGACATTGAAGTTGACATTTTACAAGCCACATAAAGTGCTTGGCACTTAGTAGGCCCTCAATAAACAATGGCTCTTTACTACTCCTGCCAAAGTGCCTGAATCCATCATTTCAGTTCAGGAAATACTTTTGAGCACCATCGGCCTCTGCCTGAATTGGCTTTGAATCTGACAGGAAAGATAAGACACTTAAAAAAACAAACAATCAAACTACTCTTCTGGGCACTCAGTGTTGATGATTTTGAGAGGCTCAGAGGAGGGAGAACACAGTAAGGGACAGAAGTAGTTAGGGAAGGCTTCCTGGAGAAGGGAGCAGGAGGGCGAGCAAAAGGTTGCTTCTCAGCCCTGGCATCTTGCAGAGGGGGGGCTCTGCCCATTCTCCAGTCCTTCTCTACCCTTTCTTTGATCTTACCTCCCCCCACTCCCAGGGAATCATCCAGGGATGTTTCTGAGAGGGCTTATAGAGGCATGTGCGGTTACAACTGCAGAGTGACTGAAGGTGTGGTTTCCTGTGTCCCCTTCCCCTACCCAGGTTCATTTGGCGAACAGTGACACCACGTGACAAGCCCATGGGGCCCCTGCTGGTGGCCACATTCTGGCCTGAGCTCCCGGAAAAGATCGATGCTGTATACGAGGCCCCACAGGAGGAGAAGGCTGTGTTCTTTGCAGGTGTGTGGGAGGGGAGCTGCCCGGCCCTCGGCTCCGGGCGGCACTGCACCGTGATTCCTGTGCACTGGCGGCTGCTTCCTCTCCTTTACGGATCCACTCTTTCAACCATCATCTGGGAGATGGGTTCAGACACCCAGCGTCAACTAGCCTTGGCCCACAAACGACCATTTCAGTAACCTTTCAATTCCTTTTCAATCCTTCTGATTCCTTTTCCAGAGGGAAAATGACACTTTAGTTCTGGTGTCTTTAACACCTTCCTAATGCTAGTGCCTTTGGCAGATGACAATTTTAATTAGAATTTTTTAAACACCTATTTGTTTTCATTTTTAATGTTTAAATTTATTTCTATGGACTTCAAAATGAATTCCTTGAAAGCAAAACGTTAATTCAAGAGTTAAGTAATATGAGGAGTCTCTATAAGTGGTAAAAATCATCGAGGTAGGGTCATATGGGTAACATTTGGGAAACCCTGCTCATTTAATCTTTATTCGAGCACCTATCATGTGCCAGAGATGCAGCCCCTGCTCTCAGGAAGCTCATGAACTAGTGGGGGAGACAGAAAACCAGGCTGTTATGAGGGGGCGCAGGAAGGGCTGCGGTGGAGGCCCAGGGGTGGCTTCCTGGGGGCGCTGAAGCACCACGGGTGCATGTTCCACCAGCCGGCTTCCCAGCTTCTCCATCCCAGAGTGATCAGGGCAGCTGCTGGCTCACAGGGGACCTTTGTGCAAATTAGAAAAAGGTGCCTCTTCACAACGGGTGTGGCACTTAGAGTCTCTGGCTTGGTGAGTGGAGCCAGGCTAGGACTCACTCCCACCTACCTTCTTGGCCAGGGACCTTCCATAACCAATTTGTAAAACCTTATAGGTGGACCCTGATTCCGGACACTGAATCCGGAACTGAGCAGAACTTGTGTCCCTGCTGAGAAAGGCCACAGTGGGGTCCCTGGCAGATGGATGGTGGGAGGAGCAACCTCCAGCACCTGCCACCAGCCCACCCTCTTCTTCCACCCCAGGGAATGAATACTGGGTCTATTCAGCCAGCACCCTGGAGCGAGGGTACCCCAAGCCACTGACCAGCCTGGGGCTTCCCCCTGATGTCCAAAAAGTGGATGCTGCCTTTAACTGGAGCAAGAACAAGAAGACGTACATCTTCGCTGGAGACAAGTTCTGGAGGTAAGGGAGGGCGGATCGAAGGAGAGCAGCACCTCCAGCTGCGTGGACGGAGAGAAGACACTGGCTTTGAGCCTCCTGGGTTAAGTTTGGAGGCTGGTGGACCATGGATGTCCCCTCTCTGCTCTCTAATCTGCCAGGCCTCTGGGCCCTCTGAAAAGTCACCAAAGGGTGAACTATTCTTGGGTACATTACTGGTACAATTCTGGTTAGATCCTCCTTTCCCTTCTCAGAAGTCTTTGGATTGGGCCCATGTCCGTCTGGTCTGGAGCCCCATATTTTAGAGTGAATCACTGAAGAAGGGAGTGATAAAAATAGAGATAATAGCTGCTACTCTGATGCTATGTGCCAGGCACCATTCCCAAGGCTTTATGAGGTGGATATTATTATTATTACTATTCCTCCCATTTTACAGGTGAAGAAAGGGGTTCAGAGAGGTTAAGTGTCTAGCTTAAAGTCACACAGCCAAGTAGTGGCAGGCTGGGATTTAAACCCTGGAATTCTGGCTCCCAGAGAACATTCTTCACTTTTCTACAGTGTACCTGAGATAGTGGGGTCCCAAGAGATGGGGGTGGTGGAGGCAGGGATGGCAGATGGCAAACATAGGATGAAAACTGAGACGGGTGTCCACTGGAGCCAGCATCCAAATCCGGCCTCATTGAAAACAGCGGCACCCTCTGGCCCATCTGCCACAGGCTCAGTAGCTGTGGGCACAGGCTGGCCGGGGGCCAGTGTGGAAGCAGGTAGCTCTCTGCTCCAGCTCATCTAAAGGGAAGGGTCTGATTCTGAGAGGCCACGGTCAGGCCTGAGGGTCAGGGAGCCTGATCTCCAGGAAAGGTTAGTGAGAGGCAGCCCGGACCTCAGGAGTTTGATTTTAAATCTTCACATTTCCTAGATGAGGAATCTGAGGCCCATAGAAATGAACCAACTTGTCTAAGTTATTTATAGGCAAGTGTGTTGGCCACAGATTATAGGATTATAACCGCTTCTTCTGGCTTCTAACCCTGGGCCCCCTGCACTGTACCCTCAGGGTCATTGGGTCGGTGGGGGAGGAGTGGTCTTCCTCCTTCCCTCCTAGCGTCCCCATGTTTCCTCCCGTGGCTGCATCTGGACCTTTGTCTGCCACCCCTGGAACAATCCTGCTTCCCTCCCAAGGCCTCTCTCCTCCCGTCTCCTCCCCACCACCCGCCCCCAGCTGCCCTGCATTCAGGAGCTGTTTATGACCCAGGCTGCCGTGGCAGGGTGGAATTCCAGACATATTGCTAAGATACTTAGCAACTTAAGCTGATTGATATCTCAAGCCTCAAGAAAGGAAACAGTCAGCCAGGAAACCACGGAGCAGGCACTCTGCCCACAGGCTCCGGAACACTCCCAGGCACGCGCACGTACTGTGGAAGGGCATCTTGGCACAGTAGGCACTCCGAATCTCCAGATCTTAGAATCATGCACAGCAAGAGGCCCAGCCTCACAGAGCAGAATCATAGAATCCTTGTCTTTGAATCATGGTGTTGAAAGGACATTTATAATCACCCTCCAGCACGTACTGTGAGTGTAAACATATGAGAATAGACGTGTCCATGCGTAATCATGAGTGTATAGTGTGTGTGTGTGTGCACGTGCGTGCGCGCGCGCACACACACACACACACACACACACTGATGCTCACGCTGTGGTGGTACCTTGCTGGGTTTTGGGCAGAGTTATCTGCTTCCCAGTCCTTTTCCACAGCAAGCCCACCTCACAAAGCCTGGATCTGGGATGGACAGCCTGCTCTACAGAGGAAGTTCTGTGAATCTTCCCTAAAAGCAGCAGAACTGAAACATCTATTGGAGGATCTGGGCAGGGTTTCCAAAGGAGACAGATCTTTTTCCCACGAGAGGTAGTTAATGAGCTCGAGACACTGGTCCTGGTGGAGTCTGCCGATGCCCAGGCCTCCTTTCTGGAGAAGGAGAGAGCGCTCCAGAATGACAGAGGACGAGCAGCTGCTTCCAGATTGGGCAAACCCTAGGTCATGCCAGGGAGTGCTCAGCCCTTGCTTCTAGAAGCTTCCACTAAACCCACAATAATATATTCAATATCTCCTATGTGCCAGGCAATTACCTAGGTGCTGGAAGACAGTGGTCAAGAAATAGTCGCTCTCTGCCTGGTGGAACTTACAATATCGTGAGGGGAAGAGATATAAACACATACAAATAAAATAGTGATGGCTCTTGTGACGGGACCTGTACCACATCCCAGGGCTGTGCATTTCACCTGTATTTCTCATTTAAGGTAGATGCTATCATTAGCTCCCTTTTCTAAGTATAGAAACTGAGGCTGAAGTGCCTCAAGGATATACCTTTGAAAAAGCTCGGACACAAATGTCTGTGTCCTTAACACCTGCTCTGCACTGCAGTTCTGCAGCCAGAGGGGAGAAGTTCAGAGGGTCACAGAGAAGCCTTTCAAAAGAGTGTACCAGCGAGCAGGAAACACTGTAGGAGGAGGCTCTGGGGACAGAGAGGAATGTGAAGAGGCGTGGTCCTGTTCAGAGCCAACATGTTCTGATGGCTCCATGCTGTATTCTTCCTGGAGGAAAAGAACTTGGAAGCAAATTGGTTCACTTCTCCGAGCCTCAGTTTCCTCATCCATCAAATGGGGTTGCTTCCTGCTGTCCCTACCTTCCGTGGGTAGAGTGAGAAAGAAATGAGGGCAAGTTCAAGGACACATAGCTCTCAGCCATCATCACTCTAGAGAATGTAGTTTGGGAGGTCAGTGCAGGTGACATGGATGGACTGCTAGAATTTTGAGCTGGGAAACTTGGTTTTGGTACCCCAGGTCGTGAGGAAGCATGCTAGGTTTGGCAAGAAGAAGTCTCATGACAGAACTGGGATTAGGAAGGATTTTCTGGCAGTTCTGAGGGTGATGGGCAGAGGGGGAAGACCCCTGTAGAAGGGGGCTCAGAGAGGAAGCTGTTTTTTGGCATCTGGGGCGGAGGTGGTCAGGCTGGCTGTGGGGAAGAAGAGAGTCAGCTATGAGGCTGATGCTTGGCTGTCACTGGGATGGCATTCAAACACAGATCCATCTAGAAAATCAGCATCATGAGGGCAAGACTTTATCTTGTTGATTACAATATCCACAGCGACATAGTGGGAGCTCATTAAATATTTACAGAATAATAAATATATTGAGTGTAAGTGGAGAAGCAATGGAATCAAAATAACCCCAGCGTTTAAAAAGTTCTCCCTCCAAATTAAAATGACACAGATGTTGCTAGCCAGAGAGAAGAATACGCCAACTAATACTCAAGGTATTTACACAAATTAAAGGCAGAGCCCAAGATAACGACTTGCCCTGAGAACTGCGATTGGGACTGAGGTGGCAGGAAGTCACCCTGTGACTGACAGGGCTTGGGTTCACACACCACCTTGTACTGTAACGTCACTGTCCCAGCCAAGATCATCTCCCTGGATGTGGACTGTCAACTCCACTTGACAGATGAAGAAGCAGTATTTGTCCAAGCTGAGCCATGAAGGGCAGTGATGGGGCAGGACCCTGTCTCTGGGCTCCTGGGCCAGTGCTGTTTGTACTGCAGCAGGGATCAGAGTTTGTAAGGGAACTAACATTTCCCAGATGCCTACCCAGTACCAGATAATGGGATAGGCACTTTGCATGTTTTACTCTGTTTCACATATATGTTAATTAAATACATTAAATTAAATATAACCCATTTTACAGATGGTAAAACTGAGACTCAGAGCAGTTTGCTGCCCTGAGCCAGACAGGCCAGGGTTGGACTCCCACTTAGAAACTGGGTGCCCTTTTTAAGCCTCTGGTCTGTAAAATGGGTATTATGGTAGTGACTATGTCGTAGGGTTGTCAAAAGGATTGAGAAAGTATATGGAAGGTGGGTAACACACTGCTTAAACGTGAGCAGTAATCACAAGATTGTTTTCGTGGGACTGTCCAAAGTCACCCAATTAGTGACTAGGGGAATTAAGATTCACCCAGGTCTGACTCCCTGCCCCTCAGCTCCAGTCAGTGGCCTCCCTGAAGGGCTAGCTCTGGCTTCCCAGGCTCACCCAGGAGCCATCATCCTGGCCCTCCCATCAGGTTGGGGAAGGGCTGGCCTTTAGGGATTCCCACAGGTTCACCATGGCCATTTCCTTGCAGATACAATGAGGTGAAGAAGAAAATGGATCCCGGCTTCCCCAAGCTCATCGCAGATGCCTGGAACGCCATCCCTGATAACCTGGATGCCGTGGTGGACCTGCAGGGCGGGGGTGAGCTGCCCAGGCCTCTGTCCACTTTCTAGGACTCCCTGCCCCCAGCCAGGGCCCTGCTCCTCGCAAGCACACACTCCCTTATTGTGCAGGAAAGCATGCGGCGCCCCGGGAAAACAAACCAGCCCCTTCAACCCAGTGCTGGGAAGGCATCCAGACCCCTGGCCTCTGCTCACTCAGCTGGCTCCAGGCAATAAGACCCAGAAAGGCCCCTCACAGCTGCAGAGCCTGGAGCCAGGGAGCAGGGAGGGCGGGAGGCCTGCTGGGAGCGAGAAACCTGGGCTCAGTGCCCTGGATTCATTCTGGGGTTTGATCCAGGCCCTTTTGGGTTCTGCAGGAGGCCTTGTGACTGCTTCCCATTAGCAGAAGGATGGCTCCATTTGAGACAGCACAAACTTTGTTAGGCCCTGCTGCTGAGGTGGCAGAGATATCCCATCGGCTCAAATTGTCCCTGGTCCCTTGCTGAATGAAACACCAAACCAGCGAGGGATAGAGTTTGGAGTTTGGAAACCATATTCCTAAGGAGGCTTCTGGGAGGTCCCTAGGGCCCTGGAAATGAGTCCAGTTTGGCTTTTTAGAGGAGATTTCAATTAAATTTCACAAAGATGCTTCTTGAGTTCCTATCACACGCTAAGCACATGGCCCTGACCTCCAGGGGCTAAAGGTCTTACATGTCCAGGAAAAAGCAGGATACAATCAGGTACTAGGTTAAAGTTTATCTTCAGAAATAAACATCTATTGAGCACCTACTATATGCCAGGGTTGGAAAGGAAGAAAATGAGATCATATATGTTAGGAGCAAGAAATTCCAAAGCCCACAGGGGCCAAGCTGGTGGCATGAATAAGTGAAGCAGGCAAGGCAGACAGTAGGGAGTGGTGGGGTCTGTGGAGCACCAGAGAGCACATGGCTCATTTTCAGGGGACAGTTGCTTCTCGGCTTCTGGCGATCTCTGCCCTGCAAGAAAAGGGGAGTAGTGTTATTAGATATTCTAACTCTTTTAAAAGGAAGTGAGAAATCTGTATTTTCATATGAAATTTCCAGATGTTTACATGTTGGCCAGTTATTCAAAACAAAACAAAACAAAAAACTTGTGTGAACTAAATAAAACCAATCTGTGGGCCCGATGGGGCTAGCAGCCTCCTGGTTTGCCACCTCTGGAAATGGAAAGTGCCTAGTTTGGAGCTTGTGCTCAGTGGAGTTCTGTTATTTATCTTAATTATAGCATATATCATCTCATTTAATCCTCAGAAGCCTTAAGAGGTGGTATCGTTATCCACATCTTAAAGATGAAACAGACTCAGAGAGCATAATTCCACAGCCATTTCCCTTCTTCCAGCCTCACAGGGGTCTCCTGTGATTTAAAAGCTTCTTCCCTATGGCAGGCAGACTTGTAAAGCTCTCAGGAACCTTCCCTGTGCCGTAATGCCTGAGGATGGGTTGGTCACAGCCTCTTCTCTTTCTCATCCCAGGTCACAGCTACTTCTTCAAGGGCGCGTATTACCTGAAGTTGGAGAACCAAAGTCTGAAGAGCGTGAAGTTCGGAAGCATCAAATCCGACTGGCTGGGCTGCTGAGCTGGCTCTGCCTCCCCCAGGGCCTGCCTCTCTATCACTTTCTGCACACCGGGCCCTGAGCACCAGGGAAGGACCCGGATGGGCCTGGCAGCCCTCAGCTCTGTAGTTAATCAGCATTCTCACTCCCACCTGGTAACTTAAGAAACCACAGAGTGGCTCTGCCCTGTGCTCCAAGAAAGGTGCTGATTGTACCCCTCCCAGGTGCCCCTCCCCCTCCACACCTCACCAGCCCTCCAGAGCCACCCCCAAAGAGATGCTTTGATATTCTCAATGCAGCCCTGTCTTGGGCTGCCCTGGTGCTGCCACACTTCAGGCTCTTCTCCTTCCACAACCTTCTGTGGCTTTACAGCACCCTTGGAGCCAACAGAGACTGTCTGAAGAGGGCACTGGTGGCCCGACAGCCTGGCCTGGCATGGGGCAGTGGGAGAGGGGCACGGCCCGGTGGCCACCCCAGACACCTGGCCTTCTCACTGCTGGCTGCCTTAGAACCGTCCCTACATTAGCAGTTTGCTTTGTATGCACTTTGTTTTTTTTGTTCTGATCTTTTTTATTTTTCCACTTTGAAATTGCATTTCCTGACAGAAGGACTCAGGTTGTCTGAAGTCACTGCATGATGCATCTCAGCCCACGTAGAGATGGTCCCCTTGGTCACTCTATTTAGTGTGTCCCTCCTCTGTCACTTACTCCACTGGATGGAGGAAAACCAAACCCTGGCTCCTCGCCCAGCTCTCCCCTCCTCTCCCTTCAGCAGTTTCCCCGTGGGAAAAACCAACGAGTATGAATAAAGACACCGATTGAGTGGCCGTGTTGGCCGGCTGTTTTAGCAGAGCCTAGAGAGGGGCCCCAGCCCCAGCCAGAAGAGGAAACTTAGAAAGTCTAAATCTCTGCTCCCTGCAGCGTACAGGTAACATCTGCTGGAAAGGTCACAGATGCCCAAATAAACAGCAAGAGACTCAGGGTGGGTGAGCTGGAGTCCCTCTGTCCTGTGGCAAGAGCCCTGGAACAGCAGCGTTTCTGTTATTTAATTGCAGGGCCTTGTTCAAGGTTTCCTCCCTTCCTGAGTCTCAGTTTCTTCGTTGACAATAACACCAATTCTAATACTAATAACAGTGAACAACAGTAATACCCCTTCCATTAATAGAATGCTTACTATATGCCAGGCACTTCACATGCATCACTTCATTTAAGCTTTATAGCAACCTAAAGAAGGGAGAATATTATTAGTCAACTTTTATTGATAAGGAAACTAAGGCTTGGAGAAAAGTGATTTTCCCAGGATACCATAGATATTGGGTAACATCCTGAGTCAAGGCCAAAGATGACCTAGAGAAGGAGCTTTAGCCGGAAGCTGAGTATCTCCCTCAGCAGCATTTATCTCCACCTCCCCCAAAACCCTCTAAGTAAACTCAGCTAGGGGAGAAATGTGTGTGCTTTCTAAACACAGCTTCTATTAATGATAAGCTCCTTACCTTCCTCCCCAGCAGATTGCTCATTTTTAATCCCTTCCTATATAGAAATTCTGGAGCTGCTACAGAACAGAAACTTAAGGCCTGGGGTTATTTCAGAGGCCCTTTCTGGCTCTGATAGACTATTACTTCAGGCCTCTCATGGTGGAGCTGGTAGGGAAGGGGATGAGGAGTGGACAGGTCTCTCTGGAGGTGACCTTGGTGGAGTCCTCTTTTCTCCTGTGGCCTGCCCAATCGCTCAGGTCCTTGAGGGCTCTGGAGAGACTGCCTTCTGTGCTAAAGAGCCACAAGGGTCTGCCACCCTCTACTTGAAGACCCCAAAGCTGGGGCACTTTATATCACAGCTGTAATATGTTGTTATTAAGGTTCTCTGTTAAATACTGAGAAAATTCAGCTGCTCCACTACGTAATACCTAAAAGGTGCCGTTTCTTGAGTGCTTTTCTATGAACACTACACATGCATTATTTTACTTAATTGATACTACTGGGTTGGCCAAAAAGTTCGTGTGGGCTTTTCTGTAGCGCGGTGTGGAAAAACCCCGAACAAACTTTTTGGCCAACCCAATACAATCCTATGGGGTAGGAATTCGTCTTCCCATTCTGAGATGAGTATGCAAGCTCAGAGAGGTTAAGTCAGTAGCTGAAGGCTGCATCTATCTGGTAGGGTTGGAAGATTCTGAGATTCTACAGTGGACACCTTGGAAGGAGCAGCTGTCCCAGGGCCCAGAGTCAGATTCTCATCACGCCTCCAGCCTGCTGTGAGCAGTTGACCAGTAAAGACAAGTCATTCACCATCTCCATCTGCCTCTCAGCCACTCAGGGCTTGACCAACTGGTCTCAGGTCCTGGGAAAATCCTCCCCCTAACCCCCACCAACAAAAGGTCCAGACAGGCCCTTGAACTTCCTCAGGGTGAAGTGGAGCTACAGCCCAAGTCACTTCCCTTTTTGAGGCCGGGTTGCTCATCTAGTGCAGAGGGCAGTGGTGGTTTTGTCATTTTCTAGTAATTGCAGCTCAGTTTTCCTTTGGAGAACTATCTCCCCATTGTCAGTCCATATTTTGAGTGAAAGAGATTCCACTCCTGGCACCAATTTCTATATTAGGACTCTCAGCGGTAACTGATAAATATCCCACCCAAACGGGTTTAAGCAAAAACAAAACATACACCAGAAATCAAACCCACCCTGGATAATTCACCCTCTTAATGGAACAGCCCAGGGGGTTGCTCCTTGAATTGCTGGATTCAGGTTGTTTATCTAAGTTCCGTTTATCCCTGATTACGAAGGGGGCAGCGGAGGCTCATGGAGACACTGATTTGACCAAGTCAAAGAGCCAGTAAAAGCGAAAGGAGGGGTTTCCCTGGTGGCGCAGTGGTCAAGAATCCACCTGCCAATGCAGAGGGCATGGGTTAGAGCCCTGGTCTAGGAAGATCCCACATGCCCCGTAGCAACTACGCCCGTGTGCCACAACTACTGAGCCTGCACTCTAGAGCTCATGAGCCACAACTACTGACTGAGCCCGTGAGCCACAACTACTGAGCCCGCGCGCCTAGAGCTCGTGCTCCGCAACAAGAGAAGCCACCGCGGTGAGCAGCCCCCGCTCTCCGCAACTGAAGATAGCCCGTGGGCAGCAAGGAAGACTCAACGCAGCCAAAAATAAATAAATTTCTTAAAAAAAAAAAAAAAAAAAGCAAAAGGAAATCCAGGTCCGCCTGACCCTAAAGCAGAGAACTCAGCCTAAACTCTCACTGGGGGTGCCTTGCTCTGAAGGAAAAACATTCACCCCCAAGGAGGCTGAGGTATTAATCCCAAGAGTAAAAGCCAGACAACCTAAAGGGCTGGGGGGGGGGGGGTGCTCAGGGGGGTGGGGCCAGGGCCTGGGCGTGTTCAGAGCCAGAGGGGGCGGGGCGAGACCGGAGGGCGGCTAGGTAACTTTGGCGCCTGCGCAGAGACCCCGGACTCTTAAACTGCTCCCCCTCAAGCCTTGGCGGCAGCGGTAGCTCGCACGGACCGCTTTGGTCTCTTCACTCCAGTGAGACGCCGGGCTCGGCCATGAACCGGTGCGCTGAGGCGGCGGCGGTGGCGGCCTCCGGGCCCGGCGCGGGCGTCGGGAACGCGGGGCTGCGGCCGCGCATAGTGCCCCGCCAGGCGTCCTTCTTCCCGCCGCCCGTGCGCAACCCCTTCGTGCAGCGGACACGGCTGGGCGCGGCGAGGCGCATCCAGGTGCGGGGCGAGGGTCTGACAGGGGACGTAGATTCAGGTGCGGGGCGAGGGTCTGACAGGGGACGCAGATTCAGGTGAGGGGCGTCTGACAGGGGACGCAGATTCAGGGGAGGGACGTGGGTCTGAGAGAGGAGGCAGTTTGAGGGGGGCTTGGGTCTGTCAGGGGAGGTTGTTGTCAGAGGGGAGTGCGGGTGTGAAGGGGAAGTGGCTGAGGAGGGCGTGAGTCTGGGAAGCAAGGCTCTGAGGAAGACAGGGATGTAGATCTGAGAGGGGAGGGCTTTTGAAGGGGCCATGAGTCTGCAGGGGACAGAGCTGCGGGACTGAGAATTGAGGGCCCTTGGAGGATGGTCTGGGGGCGTGTGTGAGAAGAGAAGATGCAGAGAACATGTGGGCCTTGGAGGAAGGTCCTAAACAGGAGGAGGCTGAGCAGGAAGGCCATTGGCGGAGGAAACATTCCACGCTGAGAAGAGGGGATGACTCTGGGAGAACTTCGACTTGAGTGTGTGAAAGTCTAGTGGGACGTCGTCGTAGCACAGGAGAGTGGGTTTGGGGAAGTTTTTGCTTTGCCGCAGGGAAGGAGAGGAGTCAGTCTGGGATGGGAAGAGTAAGGGAGAAGGCAGAGAGCCCAGGGCTGGAATGAGAACAAGAAGAAAGGCTGGGATGATCGGGCTGAGCGGGGGCATCCAGGACGGGCAATCACAGTCTAAGAAAAGGGATAATATGGGGCAGCTGAAGGGATTCAAGAGTTTTTGGTCCTGAATCAGTTTTCACCCAAACACTTCTACATTCAAGGATGCGAAGCAGCTCAGACTTTCTTTCACTGTTACAAACGGCTATATACAAAAAGGAAGTTTCCTGTCCTTTCCTTTTTCTTGTAAAACGCTGCATTTACCATTAGCACTTACACTCGCTCTTTGGACTTCCTGTTTGGTGAAGTTAGTGATCAGAGAACAAGATAGACTATGCAAGCTACGTTTGTCCTCTGTGTTCTGCATGGAAAAAATGGTTTTAATATTTTCCTGTCCATCTCACCCATTTATTTACTTTGGATTTGAAATAGTATAATTTTTGCACGGCGTACTTGTGTGCCCTGAGACTGTTGTTCTCTACGATGCAAGCAGGTTAAGTGCTGGGCTAAGCAGCATGGGATGGTGGTTAGAATAATGGTAGATGGGTGTCTGGTTGAAGAAAGGTGTGAGAGAGGAAGATAGTGAATGTAGTAATACCTCTTTGTAAAGAAACTAAATGTTTAAAAATTTGATCTTCATGTCTTTAAATGGATAGATATTCCCTTTATATCTTAAAACTTCTGAAACACTTAATAAATACATTGACTATCGTTCAAGATTCCTTTTGGTCTGATTTAGTCAAATCGGTCATACTTAAATGAAAGTCATGTCTGTCTATTTGGCTTCATGTTTTGGAGAGAGGCTCAAAGTGGCATATTTATAAGTATTTATATTGTACCTGGAGTAAATTATTAAGTTTCTGAGGGTTTTTTTTTTTTAATAGCGTGCCTGCAACCATTTTGAGAGCACTTTCAAATAACCCTGTAAGAGTTGTAGTATGATGGAAAGATCACTAGTCTTAGTCAGAAAACCTGCTCAGGCCCTGCCATTTATTAGTTGTGTAACTTTGGCCAAGTCACTTAACCTCCCTGAACTTCACTTTCCTCATCTATTAAATTGGAATAGTAATACATGGAAGAGGGATTAAAATTTAAGTGAGATAATGTGTGAAAGAATCTGGTATTGTTTGCTGATCTTAATATTGATAGTTATGCTATTTGTTATCTACAATTGTATACTGCACTTAAAATTTACCACTCGGATTGGATAGAAATGAATATAGTCTCAATATTTTTTTAAAAATTAAAAATGCATGTAGACCAGAGATTCCAAAGTAGTTTCAATGGCTTGAACAGTCTGGGTAAAAGGAAAATTTAAATAGACATGATTGAAAAACAATGTTGTCTGTATTATCCAGTTTAAAAGATTGATATACTTGCATTTAAGTATGATTCGCTATGATTAAATCAGACTAAATTTAATCCTAAATGATGATCAACGTCTTGCTTAAGGACTGGTGTGACTTTTGCGTCTCATTATAGGGCTTAGCTTTACTGCTCCCCTTCTCTTTTTTGACAGTTTAAGGGTCTGCTACATAGTGGCATATAAAAAATTAGCCTAGCTTCTATTTCCTCAATAGAATATGGAACTAAAATGAGTGTTTGGTTGTAATTGTGGGGTCATTTACCATACCAAAAATATTTGTTGGTTGCCTACTATGTGCCAGGCACACTGTTAATCCCTGGAGACATAGCAATGAACAAGAGAAATAAGGACCCTGCCTATTTAAAGCTTGTATTTCACTGAAAAAGTTAAACAAGCAAGTACAGAAATATATAATTCCATGTTTTAGTAAGTGCTATGAAGAAAGTCCAGAGAAGAAAATAATCCCAACAGAGTGTTGAAAGAAGGCCTTCCTACAGAGATGACATATTACCAAATGGCAATATAATGGGTAATCCTCTTAATTCGACAGAGTTACTCAGAATTGATTTTGTCATCTTAATAATGTTTAAAGATTAAAATTTTAAATCAACTTTGTGTATATACTAGCAGCAAACAATTGCAAAATGAAATTAAATAATCTCATAATAGCAATAAAATAACATTAAATACGTAGGAATATATTAACCAAAAGCATGTAAGACCACTACGATGAAAACAACAAAACACCGTTGTGAGAAATTAATGAAGATTTACGTAAAATGAAGAGATATACCATGTTTATAAGTTTGAAGAATCGACGTTATTAAGATGATAATTCCTCCCAAATTGATCTATAGATTAATTGAAATCTCAGCAAAAATCCCAACAGGCTTTTTGTTTGTGTGGAAACTGAAATTTATGTGGAAATGCAAAGGATCTATATTAGCCCAAAAAAAGCTTGAAAAAGAAAAAGTTGGAGGACATACACTACCTTATGTCAAGAATTACTACAAAGCCACAGCAATTAAGAGAGTAGGGTAGGGCTTCCCTGGTGGCGCAGTGGTTGAGAGTCTGCCTGCTAATGCAGGGGACACGGGTTCGAGCCCTGGTCTGGGAGGATCCCACATGCCGCGGAGCGGCTGGGCCCGTGAGCCACAATTACTGAGCATGCGCGTCTGGAGCCTGTGCTCCGCAACAGGAGAGGCCGCGGTAGTGAGAGGCCCGCGCACCGTGATGAAGAGTGGCCCCCGCTTGCCACAACTGGAGAAAGCCCTAGCACAGAAACGAAGACCCAACATAGCAATCAATCAATCAATCAATTAATCAATAAAAAAAATAAATAAATAAAATCTTTAAAAAAAAAAAAAAAAGAGAGTAGGGTAGTATCGACAGAAGGACAGATGAATAGATCAGTTGAACAGAATAGAGAGCCCACATGTATGTTCAATTGATTTTTGACAAAGTGGCCAAGAAAATTTATCGGAGAATGTCAAGTCTTTTCAAAAATTTGTTCTGGGGAATTCCCTGGTGGTCCAGTGGTTAGGACTTGGCGCTTTCATTGCTGGGGCCAGGGTTCAATCCCTGGTTGGGGAAGTAAGATCCCGCAAGCTGCAGCGCAGCCAAAAAAAAAAGGAGGGGGGATGGAATTGGTTCTGGAACAACTAGATAAATCTATGGATAAAAATGAAACTTGATCCCTTCTGCACACTACACAGAAAGTAATTTAAGATGGATCATAGTCTTGAACATAAAAACAAAACTCATATATCTTCTAGAAGAAGGAGAAAATATAAAATATCTTCATGATCTTGAGATAGGTAAAGATTTCTTAGAAAGGATGCGTAAGAGAACTAAACAGAAAATAAAAATTGAAAAATTTGTCTTCATCAGAATTAAAATTCTTCTCATCAAAGGATACCATTAAGAAAATGAAAAGGCAGATTTCCCTGGTGGCTCAGTGGTTAAGAATCTGCCTGCCAATGCAGGAGACACGGGTTCGAGCCCTGGTCCGGGAAGATCCCACATGCCATGGAGCAACTAAGCCCATGTGCCACAACTACTGAGCCTGTGCTCTAGAGCCCGTGAGCCACAACTACTGAGCCAGTGTGCCACAACTACTGAAGCCCGCGCACCTAGAGCCTGTGCTCCACAACAAAGAGAAGCCACCACAGTGAGAAGCCCAGGTACCACAATGAAGAGTAGCCCCGGCTCACTGCAACTAGAGAAAGCCCACATGCAGCAACAAAGACCCAACACAGACAAAAATAAATAAATTAAATTAAAAAAAAAAAAACAAATAAAGAAAATGAAAAAGCAAGCCATGGAATGGGAGAAAATATTTTCAATACATGTATTGAAAAAGAGCTTGTAAACAGAACATATAAAGAACTACTACAAATTGATAAGAAAAGGACTAACTACCCAATAAAAATGGGCCAAAGACTCGAACAGACAGGTTAAAGAGATGACCAATAAGCACATGAAAAAATGTGCTCACCATCGTTGTTCATCAAGGAAATAAGAATTAAAACCACAATGAGATATCATTTTACACCCACTAGAATGGCTTCAAAGACTGACAACACTGAATGTTGATGAGGATGTGAAGCAACAGGAAATTTCATACTTTGTTGGTGGAGATATAAAATGATACAACTACTTTGGAAAACAGTTTGGCATATCCTGGCCCAACAGTTTCACTCCCCTTGAAATGAAAATGTATGTCCACATAGAGACTCAAACATTAATGTTTACTCATAATAACTAAAAACTTATAATAGGCTAAATGTCCCTGAACAGATTAATGGATAGATTAAATGTGATATATTCATACAATGGAATATTACTCTGCAATTAAAAAGACTATACTACTGATACATATGACAACATGGTTGAATCTCAAAAATATGAAGTGAAAGAAGCCAGACATAAAAGAGGACATACTGTGTGGTTTCATTTATATGAAAATATAGAACAGGCAAAAATTATAGTGAAAGAAAGACTGTCAGTGGTTGCTATACACTGAGGATATATTGACTGCAAAGAGACACAAAGGAACTTTTCTGGGTGATGGAAATGATCTATGTCTTGATTATAGTGGTGTCTGCATAGGGTTATGCATTTGAAAACCTCATACTTAAAATAGGTGCATTTTATTTTATGTAAATTATGCTTTAGTAAAATTGATTTTTATAAAAGACTACAAACACCAAATGTCAGCAAGGATGTACAGTAACTGAAATTCTCATACCCTACCAGTGACACTTTAAAATGATACAGCCACTTTGGAAAATTGTTTGGCCAGTTTCTTATAAAGTTAAACTACATCTATGACCCAGCAATTCCACTCCTAGGTATTTACCTAAGAGAAACGAAAACAACTATTCCCAAAAAGGCTTGTAGAAGAATGTTTGTAGTGGCTGTATTCATAACAGCCCACAACTGGAAACAGCCCAAATGTTCATCAACAGGAGAAAAGACAGATTGTCATACGGTCATATAGTGGAATAATACTCTGCAGTCAGAAAGAATGACTTACTGAGTCAGCTCTACCCACCACCAGAGCCTCCCATCAAGCCTCTTAGATAGCCTCAACCACCAGAGGGCAGACAACAGAAGCAAGAAAAACTACAATCCTGCAGCCTGTGGACCAAAAACCACAGTTACAGAAAGACAGAGAAGATGAAAAGGCAGAGGGCTATGTACCAGATGAAGGAACAAGAAAAAACCCCAGAAAAACAACTAAATGAAGTGGAGATAGGCAACCTTCCAGAAAAAGAATTCAGAATAATGATAGTGAAGATGATCCAGGACCTCGGAATAAGAATGGAGGCAAAGATTGAGAAGATGCAAGAAATGATTAACAAAGACCTAGAAGAATTAAAGAACAAACAAACAGAGATGACCAATACAATAACTGAAATGAAAACTACACTAGAAGGAATCAATAGCAGAATAACTGAGGCAGAAGAACGGATAAGTGACCTGGAAGACAGAATGGTGGAATTCACTGCTGCGGAACAGACTAAAGAAAAAAGAATAAAAAGAAATGAAGACAGCCTAAGAGACCTCTGGGACAACATTAAACGCAACAACATTCGCATTATAGGGGTCCCAGAAGGAGAAGAGAGAGAGAAAGGACCAGAGAAAATATTTGAAGAGATTATAGTCGAAAACTTCCCTAACATGGGAAAGGAAATAGCCACCCAAGTCCAGGAAGCGCAGAGAGTCCCATACAGAATAAACCCAAGGAGAAACACGCCAAGACACATAGTAATCAAAGTGGCAAAAATTAAAGACAAAGAAAAATTACTGAAAGCAGCAAGGGAAAAACGACAAATAACATACAAGGGAACTCCCATAAGGTTAACAGCTGATTTCTCAGCAGAAACTCTGCAAGCCAGAAGGGAGTGGCATGAAATACTTAAAGTGATGAAAGGGAAGAACCTACAACCAAGATTACTCTACCCAGCAAGGATCTCATTTAGATTTGATGGAGAAATCAAAAGCTTTACAGACAAGCAAAAGCTACGAGAATTCAGCACCACCAAACCAGCTCTACAACAAATGCTAAAGGAACTTCTCTAAGTGGGAAACACAAGAGAAGAAAAGGACCTACAAAAACAAACCCAAAACAATTAAGAAAATGGTCATAGGAACATACATATCGATAATTACCTTAAACGTGAATGGATTAAATGCCCCAACCAAAAGACATAGACTGGCTGAATGGATACAAAAACAAGACCCATATATATGCTGTCTACAAGAGACCCACTTCAGACCTAGGGACACATACAGACTGAAAGTGAGGGGATGGAAAAAGATATTCCATGCAAATGGAAATCAAAAGAAAGCTGGAGTAGCTATACTCATATCAGATAAAATAGACTTTAAAATAAAGAATGTTACAAGAGACAAGGAAGGACACTACATAATGATCCAGGGATCAATCCAAGAAGAAGATATAACAATTATAAATATATATGCACCCAACATCGGAGCACCTCAATACATAAGGCAACTGCTAACAGCTATAAAAGAGGAAATCGACAGTAACACAATAATAGTGGGGGACTTTAACACCTCACTTACACCAATGGACAGATCATCCAAAATGAAAATAAATAAGGAAACAGAAGCTTTAAATGACACAATAGACCAGATAGATTTAATTGATATATATAGAACATTCCATCCAAAAATGGCAGATTACACGTTCTTCTCAAGTGCACACGGAACATTCTCCAGGATAGATCACATCTTGGGTCACAAATCAAGCCTCAGTAAATTTAAGAAAATTGAAATCATATCCAGCATCTTTTCTGACCACAACGCTATGAGATTAGAAATGAATTACAGGGAAAAAAACGTAAAAAAGACAAACACATGGAGGCTAAACAATACGTTACTAAATAACCAAGAGATCACTGAAGAAATCAAACAGGAAATAAAAAAATACCTAGAGACAAATGACAATGAAAACACGACGACCCAAAACCTATGGGATGCAGCAAAAGCGGTTCTAAGAGGGAAGAATCCTAAAACTGCCACCAGAAAACTGCTAGAGCTAATTAATGAATATGGTAAAGTTGCAGGTTACAAAATTAATGCACAGAAATCTCTTGCATTCCTATACACTAATGATGAAAAATCTGAAAGAGAAATTATGGAAACACTCCCATTTACCATTGCAACAAAAAGAATAAAATACCTAGGAATAAACCTACCTAGGGAGACAAAAGACCTGTATGCAGAAAACTATAAGACACTGATGAAAGAAATTAAAGATGATACCAACAGATGGAGAGATATACCATGTTCTTGGATTGGAAGAATCAACATTGTGAAAATGAGTATACTACCCAAAGCAATCTACAGATTCAATGCAATCCCTATCAAATTACCAATGGCATTTTTTACAGAGCTAGAACAAATCATCTTAAAATTTGTATGGAGACACAAAAGACCCCGAATAGCCAAAGCAGTCTTGAGGCAAAAAAATGGAGCTGGAGGAATCAGACTCCCTGACTTCAGACTATACTACAAAGCTACAGTAATCAAGACAATATGGTACTGGCACAAAAACAGAAACATAGATCAATGGAACAAGATAGAAAGCCCAGAGATTAACCCACGCACCTATGGTCAACTAATCTATGACAAAGGAGGCAAAGATATACAATGGAGAAAAGACAGTCTCTTCAGTAAGTGGTGCTGGGAAAACTGGACAGCCACATGTAAAAGAATGAAATTAGAATACTCCCTAACACCATACACAAAAATAAACTCAAAATGGATTAGAGACCTAAATATAAGACTGGCCACTATAAAACTCTTAGAGGAAAACATAGGAAGAACACTCTTCGACATAAATCACAGCAAGATCTTTTTCGATCCACCTCCTAGAGTAATGGAAATAAAAACAAAAATAAACAAGTGGGACCTAATGAAACTTCAAAGCTTTTGCACAGCAAAGGAAACCATAAACAAGACGAAAAGACAACCCTCAGAATGGGAGAAAATATTTGCAAATGAATCAACGGACAAAGGATTAATCTCCAAAATATATAAACAGCTCATTCAGCTCAATATCAAAGAAACAAACACCCCAATCCAAAAATGGGCAGAAGACCTAAATAGACATTTCTCCAAAGAAGACATACAGACGGCCACGAAGCACATGAAAAGATGCTCAACATCACTAATTATTAGAGAAATGCAAATCAAAACTACAATGAGGTATCACCTCACTCCTGTTAGAATGGGCATCATCAGAAAATCTACAAACAACAAATGCTGGAGAGGGTGTGGAGAAAAGGGAACCCTCTTGCACTGTTGGTGGGAATGTAAATTGATACAGCCACTATGGAGAACAATATGGAGGTTCCTTAAAAAACTAAAAATAGAATTACCATATGACCCAGCAATCCCACTACTGGGCATATACCCAGAGAAAACCGTAATTCAAAAAGACACGTGCACCCGAATGTTCATTGCAGCACTATTTACAATAGCCAGGTCATGGAAGCAACCTAAATGCCCATCAAGAGACGAATGGATAAAGAAGTTGTGGTACATATATACAATGGAATATTACTCAGCCATAAAAAGGAACGAAATTGAGTCATTTGTTGAGAAGTGGATGGATCTAGAGACTGTCATACAGAGTGAAGTAAGTCAGAAAGAGAAAAACAAATATCGTATATTAATGCATGTATGTGGAACCTAGAAAAATGGTACAGATGAGCCAGTTTGCAGGGCAGAAGTTGAGACACAGATGTAGAGAATGGACATATGGACACCAAGGGGGGAAAACTGCGATGAGGTGGGGATGGTGGTGTGCTGAATTGGGCGATTGGGATTGACATGTATACACTGATGTGTATAAAACTGATGCCTAATAAGAACCTGCAGTATAAAAAAACAAACAAAACAACTAATACTAAACTTTCATTGGGTTATTTGTATGGAAATATGTTAATATAAATGTTTCAGACATTACATGAAATTTCTAAAAATCTTATATTTGTATTTGTATGGAGATATGTATGGAAATATGTTAATATAAATGTTTCAGACATTACATGAAATTTCTAAAAATCTTATATTTGTATTTGTATGGAAATATGTATGGAAATATGTTAATATAAATGTTTCAGACATTACATGAAATTTCTAAAACTCTTATATTTGTATTTGTATGGAAATATGTATGGAAATATGTTAATATAAATGTTTCAGACATTACATGAAATTTCTAAAAATCTTATATTAGTATTTGTATGGAAATATGTATGGAAATATGTTAATATAAATGTTTCAGACATTACATGAAATTTCTAAAAATCTTATATTTGTATTTGTATGGAAATATGTATGGAAATATGTTAATATAAATGTTTCAGACATTACAGGAAACGTCTAAAAATCTTATATGTTCTGGTATAATGTTATAAGTAATAATCCTAGTTATTACTTTAAAATGTATATCTCAGAAATAACTAATTTTCTTGTCAACTGCATTATTATGAACTTTCATCAAATCTTTAACCATGGTCATTTTTAAGTCTTTTGTCATTTACAGACAGTTCTGGGTGTACTCTGATGATTTTGCAAATATGTTCCTATAAAAGGGTTTCATCTTCAAGAAATTCATGGAAAAGACTCTGACAAGTACAGGTTTCTGGTAACTGACTGTACTGCTGAACTGAATGAATAAGCATTTTCAGAACTCTAATGAAAAACTGATGAACTCATAAAAGTGCTAACAAAAGATCAAGATGAAAAAAAAGAAATTAATTACATGGGACTGAGTGAACTGATGAGGATGAGTATAATTTTTGTGACTTTCTGTCTGAATTAAAAAAAAAAAAAAATCCCACAAGGACTCAGAGGAAAAGAATATACAAATCAATTTTCACTGCAAAGTAAAGGAGCTGTTACAGTGGAGGATTACTGGACTGAATGTCAATATTATGACATAGTATAAGTGTGTTTCATGTTTGGTAATTGCAATCATTGTTGCTTTTGTTGTGGTCATCCATGTACAATGCTTGGTGTCAGTCTATTTATCTCTTGTAAAAATAAAATACAGTGTGTGTGTGTGGAAAAAAAAAAAAAAAGAAAGAAACTAAGGCACAGGAGGCTCATTACCTGCCCCCCGCCAAAGTCGTTCTGTAATATTAGTCCTGGGATTTGAACCCACAAAGGCTGATTCCAGAGCCCTTAGTCATATTTCCTGAGTGACCCAACCACATGGTTATCCTACAAGTTTCCTAACTCACCTCCCTTTGGCTGGTCTGTCCCTCAACCCAACTCCCACATCTCAAACCCTAAGGTCCCCTCTCCTGGCTCCTAATCTGTTGTTCAAGGAAGTGGAGGCTCAGGCTCCCACCTTCTTCTTGTTTCTCCAGGTATAAGTACCTACTGAATAGCTACTAACACATTTGACTACATTTTTAAAAAGAAGAAGAAATTAAACATTCCTCCAAGGCCACAAACAATTCAACAAACAAAGGGCAACTCAGTGGGGACTGGGAAGGGGGGAGGGGCAAGAAAGTGGTAGGGGGTTAAGAGGAGGAAAAAAAAAAAAAAAAAAAAGAAAGAATGACTTACTGACATCGAAAGCAACATAGTTGAATTTCACAAACATTATGTTAAGTGGAAGAAGTGAGACACACAAGAATGCATAATGTATGGTTCCATTTATATGACACTCAAGAACATGCAAAACTAATAATATATGATGATAAACATCCAGCATTAGTTGCCTAAGAGGAAAAGGATTGACTGAAAGAGGTATGAGGCAACTTTCTGAGTGGCAGATGTGTTCTGTATCTTGATTGAGGTGATGTTTACAAGAGTACACATTTGGGCTTCCCTGGTGGTGCAGTGGTTGAGAATCTGCCTGCTAATGCAGGGGACAAGGGTTCGAGCCCTGGTATGGGAGGATCCCACATGCCACGGAGCAACTGGGCCCGTGAGCCACAACTACTGAGCCTGCGCGTCTGGAGCCTGTGCTCCACAACAGGAGAAGCCGCGACAGTGAGAGGCCCACGCACCACGATGAAGAGTGGCCCCCGCTCGCCGCAACTAGAGAAAGCCCTCGCACAGAAACGAAGACCCAACACAGCCAAAAGTAAATTAATTAATTAATTAATTTTAAAAAAAAAAGGGGGCTTCCCTGGTGGCGCAGTGGTTAAGAGTCTGCCTGCCAGTGCAGGAGACGCGGGTTCGAGCCCTGGTCCGGGAGGATCCCAAATGCCCCGGAGCAGCTGGGCCCGTGAGCCACAATTACTGAGCCTGTGCGTCTGGAGCCTGTGCTCCACAACAGGAGAAGCCGCGACAGTGAGAGGCCCGCGCACCGCGATGAAGAGTGGCCCCCGCTCGCCGCAACTAGAGAAAGCCCTTGCACAGAAACGAAGACCCAACACAGCCAAAAATAAATATAAATAAATAAATAAATTTATAAAAAAAAGGATAGTTTATTTCACTTGAAAGGCATTATGGGATAGGATTAAGAGCAAGAGCTTTATAACCACATTGGTTTCAAATCCTGTTTCTGCCACTTACTGTGTGATCTTAAGCAGTTTAACTTAATTCCCTCTGTGCCACTCCTTTCTTGTATGTAAAACAGCTTAAGGTTGTAAGACTCAGATAAGTTACTACATGCCAAGTGCTTAGAGTGCCTGGTACATAGTAAGCACTATTATTTGCTGTTCTTATTTATTTAGTTTTTATTCTTATTCTTATTTAGTTTTTATTATTTTTTGTATTTCCGCCCCCATCTCCTTATTGTTAGTCATAAAGGACTGGCAGGTATATAAAATAATACATTTACTTCTTCACACTCTCATGCCTTTATTAATATTCATCCTACTTATAACTCTCAAGAAGCTATTTCCCCCCTCTTACCTTGCCAGCTTCTGCTTGCTTCTTAAAGCAAGATGTTTCAGCTTCAACTCCAGGAAGCTTTCCCTGACTACTAAGCCCAACAAACCTTTTCTTTGTTCCCCCAGCAGCCCCTATTCACATTCACTGATATACAGATCAGGTAGTACTTGGTTTTCTTCCCTGTTTCTTTTGCTGCTTTGTAGGCTTTGTGAGGTCAGATACAATGTCTTATTTTCTTTGTGCTTAGATCCTTGTTTGGTATAGGGTAATGGCCAATTCATCTTTGAGTGAATGCATGAATAGCATAAGATTTTCCTCTTATGTATTTCTGTTTGATAACTACAGCATTAAAATAATGTCATCTATTTTTTTAATCAACTTTGATTTCAGATTTTCTTTCTTGGAATTATCCTGCTTCCAATTCGTGCCCTGTTGCTTGCATTAATTTTATTACTGGCGTGGCCATTTGCTGCAATTTCAACAGCATGCTGTCCTGAAAAGCTGACCCACCCAATAACTGGTTGGAAGAGGTAAGAAATAACTATGTCTAAATATTAGGAAAATCAAGATAAAGAAGAGTTTGTCAAAGTTTAGTCAGTGATCAACAATTATGACTCTGAATATAGAATATTTTGGAATATAGTTGTTACAGGCTATGTCACTAAAACTAAAAAACAGGAGGTATGGAAATTCTGTGAAGGGATGAGCTCTTTATCTTTAAATAAATAGAGATCTCAACTCTAAACTACAGGGCAAGGAGAGATAGGTCATTTCCCTGTGCCCTCTGGAAAATTTCTTTGGTTTTCTGTGTCTCACTTCTCCTTACCGTGAAATTAAAGTTAGAGAAATTTCCTCAGGAGTTAGTTGCTTAATAGTGCCTCACTATATTATTATATGAATTTTGAGAGAATTCTATAGGAAGCCCATTTTTTAAAGCTCCCACTGGATGTCTTATGGGAGACATTTTTCATGCAAAGCTATAATGCTTATTCACATACTGAGATGTCTGTCATGTGTTTGCGCTTCTAGGGCTATTTTTTGTTTCTCTTCTCAACTGAGTTTATCAAGGACAGAGACTGGATCTTACTTGTCTTGTGTGTCCAACACAATTCCTGGCACAATTTGATGAATTAACTAATCTTTAATGACAGATTCTTTTTAAAGAGTAAACAATTCAATTTCTGGAATTGAAATTTCTTTGTTCCAGAGAAGTGAGATGGTAAATTTACTTCTTAAGATTCTTGATGATGTCTAAGGGCTATAATGATATAGGTAATAAGGCTTACTTTTAAAATTTGATTCCTAAAATAATTCTGAGGACAATTTCCGCATGCCGGTTCTAAAAGTGTTTTGGGAGGTAGCAGCTTCCTTGTTACACAAATATAGATTTCCAAAGTGACTCCTTTGAAGGACAGTACTGATTTGGATTTCTCAGTGGTGGATGCATGTTGAAGATTCATTCTTATTACTTTATAGTCACAGAATAAAGGAGCCACTTATTAGCCACATGGCCTTGGTAAAATTACTTCTCTGGGACTCAGTTTTCATGTCTGTAAAATGGGGATAATAATAAATGCTATCTATTTCATAAAATTGGGCTAAGGATTAAAGAAATTAATATGCATAAATTACTTAGAACAGTGCCTGGCAGAAAGAGCTCCACTGAAGTGTTAGCTATTCTTCTTAGCTCACGTTTTAAAATGAAGTGCTCCAGCTTGTCTTGGTTTTTGCATTGTGCTTTAGAGTAAAACCCTGCTGTTAGCTGCAGTTGGCAAAGCTAATTATGTCCTTTTTTGTATTTATTTCCAAAGGAAAATTAATCAGCCAGTCTTGAAGTTTCTAGGCCGTGCCATGTTCTTTTCAATGGGATTTATAGTTACCGTGAAAGGAAAGATTGCAAGTCCTGTGGAAGCACCAATTTTTGTTGTTGCCCCTCATTCAACATTCTTTGATGGAATTGCCTGTGTGGTGGCTGGGTTACCTTCTATAGTATCTCGACATGAGAATGTGCAGGTGCCTCTGATTGGCAGTAAGTACTTTATAAGATAACAGAGATAAAATATTTTCACGCTCATGCTTTCAATTTAGAAAATCATGTATAGTTCATTGGTAGGCTTTTTTAAAACTTTAAAATAATAAAACACTTCAAACATATTTCCTTGCTTTTAATGAGGTACTATATCACAAGAATGAATTTATGAAAAAAGATTAAAGACTTCCCTATCTGTACCCTTATCATTCTTTTTAAGTCTAAACTCTGTCACTGCACCATCACCTCTTTCTGCTCCTAAATAGCCAAAAAGAACAGTTTTTAAATACCAAACATGGTAGATTTTTTGGAGAGAGAATTTAATCTAAGAATCTGTGAAAGCACTGGTTACATGCTATTTCAGTGAATTTCTCTTCAGGGTATTAGACTGATAAATAAATGCACTAAATCTTTTCTCCTAACTCTGTTTTCTTCATTATTGCCCAGATCTCCATGAGAGGCAAATGTGTAACTCTTCGAAAATTATGATGTGGAACAATTAACGCTTCCTGCCATAAAAAATAATGAAGCAATTGAAATGTTTTTCCCACCAGATGCTTTGCTCTCTCCCCAGGGGATTAGTCTCCAAGTAACTGCTCCCAGTTGTCCCAAGGTTATTGCCAAGCATCAAGTGGTGAGAAAGTGCGTGTGAAAACTGCCTGATGTTGCCTTGGTACTCTGGTGAAATAATAGTAGTTCTTACAGCTTTGTCATTCATCTAAGAAAGACAGACTCTCTCTCTCTCTCTCTCTTTTATTTTTAAGGTAACCACCTTGCTTTGTGTAATATGACATTTTCCCCAAAAGTTGTTTAGCAATAGTCTTTTGGTAAATTGAGGTTTATTTTGCATGTGCTAGGAAGCTACCTACTTAAAAGACTATTGCGCTGAAAATTTTAGTAAGATAAATAATAATTGCCTCCTACCCACGTATACTATGACTTCACATAATCAGTTTGCAGGATATTCCTGAAATAAAACAAGATAATCTTATAGTATATTCCAAATGTTTAATGTCAATTGAGGAAGAAGTCTTTTAGGGAGAAAACTGCATTTGCTTCTTTTCATATTCCTGCTGCTAACTTCTGTTAAATCAGTGAAATATTTTTAGGTCTAAATATCCACCTATCCTTTTGAAACTGGAAGCTAAGTTCTAATAAACTTTGAATTAGAGGGCTTTTTTAAGTTGTTCTCTTTGATTTGCTATCATTTTAATTTTCCATACAATTTGTTTTATGATTTGTCTGGTATCATTGCTGTAGTAGCTTTAGCCCCAAAAATGACTTAGTTGTGACTTTTCATTTGTTTTAAAGGAATATTGCAGGCTCTGCAACCAGTGTTGGTGTCCCGTGTAGATCCGGATTCTCGAAAAAACACAATAAATGAAATAATAAGGCGGGCCACATCAGGAGGGGAATGGCCCCAGGTAAAACACAGTAGATGTTTATTTAAATATATTGAAAGTTTATTTATTGTACACTTGTATACATACTCATTAGGATCCACAGATCCAATACTGGGGGACACCTTCTGCTAGACATCTAGAAGCAGAATAAATGAGTGAGGATTAAAAAGTCCTCTTCCCCATGAGATACTCTGTGGAATTAAATGTATCATTCTTTTTTATTCTCCAAACTCTTTGAACTGGTTTTTACTTTGTCTCATAAAAAGTAATTCTCTGCCTCTGAATTTATTTACCCTTTTAAAGATGAGATACTGAAGCTCAGTTATACTCAACAATATGTTGGGTTTCTTTTGAAAATGATTAAAATCTTAAGTTTATCTGAAGTATATTTAGATAGTCTTTTTAGTTCAGGGGCATCTCAGAATCACCTGCAGAACTTTTTCACATTTTACCATCCCACGACCTCCTTCCCCTGGAATGCTTTTTGAAGGTGTGGAAGGGGCAACATTTATTGCATAAATGGAACCTCATGGGTGATTCTGATAAGTACCCCTCTATCTTTGCCCAGGTGAAAACAAGTGATCTCTAGCAGAACTCATGGTCCTGAGGTGATCTGGCCACTCATGGTGATTTGTAGTTGTTAAAAGTACCAAGAGGCATATGACCAACCAGGAGGTTTTAGAAACCAAGGCATGTAAGGAATGATTTAAAAAGTCACTGGGAAGAAATGACATTCGGAATAAGGGTGTGATTTTGCTCTTGGCTCCAAGGAATGTATCTAGGACTTGTGGGTGAAAGTTAACAAGTAGGTAGATTTCAGTTCATTTTGCTCATCTCAGGTTTTCTGTCCAGAATTAGAATGGTCTGATTTGGAATCTCTTTCTGGAATGTTCAGGCATTGGCTAAGCAACCACTTGGGTGGGATTTTGTAAAAAGAATTCAAGCATTAGAGATGCTATATGACTTTTAATGCCCCATACAGTTCTTGAGATTTTATGATTTACTCTATATTAATTTATTGTTCATAGTATATAGAATATCCACTCCATGAATCATATTTGATATTGTATCCGATTGGGATAGGAAACCTGTTTTTTTTTTTAATTGGAGGATGGAACTGCACCTATTCACAATTTTTATTTTACAAGTTACTTGTTATTGTGACAGTTTAGCTTAATAATGTTTTCCTTCTCTAATTTTTATAAAATACCCATTACTAACTGCTGTTAGTGCAGGGATTTTCTTTTTTGTTTTATGTGCCTAGCAATTTACTCATTGCTAAATTCTAAAAGCTTCAGAAAAATGAAGCTGCCATGCTGTTCAGTTAATGAGGAACTGTACTGCATATCTTTTGCGTGGAAAACATAAAGAAGTATATTAAAAGCTAAAAACACCTCCTCAAAAAAGGACATTAAATTGTATTCCATATGTCAACGAATTGAAGTAAGCATAAAGCATATTGTAGGCATTTCCTCCTTTTTTCTCAGTACGTCCCAAAGCTATATGTTGTAAGAGGGAATATCATTTAATGGGAAAACTGAAACAAAGAAGTAGGAAATGATTTGGTTAAGGATGTACAGCAGTAGAAGAAAGCATTTAATATTGCCTAAAATGCACACAAATGCACGTGATTCAGGGTCTACATCTTCTTCGAAGCCTATTCAGATCATTAGCATCATCATTAAGAAACATTTACTGTGTGTATTCTCTCTTCAAAGCTTTAATTCATTTTCTAGTTATCTTAATGGCCAGACTACACTTCTTTTAGAGCAAAACCGAATAATCAGATTCTAGCTTTCACTAGAATCAGGTGTTAGCCTTTTATTTTATTTTTGCTTTATAAAAATTGGCAACTATTTGCAAAGTCTTAAGAAAGCAAGTAAAGAGCTAATCTATTCATTAGACTGAAATATTAAATCTATTCCTTTTCTCCCAAGATACTAGTTTTCCCAGAAGGTACTTGTACTAATCGTTCCTGTTTGATTACTTTTAAACCAGGTGAGATCAATTAAATTATGTATTGTGACAAAGTAGTATGGACGATTTCTCAATGATCTGATAATAAATATACAAACTAACTTGTCAGTTTGCTTGGAGCATTTCTTATTTTCTGATGAAATGTTTTTAATGATGTGGATCCACAGAACTCACTCCTTTACTTTCTCTTTTGGTATCATAACCCCTTCCTCCTTGGAATGTCCCGCGCGCGTGTGTGTGTGTGTGTGTGTGTGTGTGTTTGAGCAGAAACCACTAGCAGAGTTTTCTTTTCCTCCAAAGATAACCCTCACAGACACTTGGTGTCCTGTGTCATCAAGTTAGAAAACCTACTTCGATTATCATTATAATACCTTCAGTTCCTTCTAAGTTTCACTCCTTTTTAAAATATTATGAAGTTGTGAATTTTATAGTAATTTGTAATTTCATATGTCATTTCATAGTAATTATTAATACTTTAAAATGTTTTTGTATTGGCTGCTAGAATGCTCAGAGCCAAAGTTAGAACTCACTTCTAGCAAGTGTGGTAGTTTAGGGCTCAAGCATTTGGTTTCAACTAGATTTTCTTCTCTTTATTTTCTCTTTGTCTTGGTTTCATCATTACTGGGTTTTTTTTAATCCTGTTGAATAATAGGTATTTGGCAAATGAACACAAATGGAGATATAAGTAATATTTTAAATGACTTAGGCATAACATTTAATATTTTGCTTATATAATTCTGAATTCAAAAATCTGTCATTTTGGCTAACACTAGGGATTTACTAACATTTAGCCAATAGTTTACATGTACTCTTAAAACATTTAACATATTTACATCATTTATTATTAATTTTTTAATACACTGTAAAGCTTGTGTTCATATAAAGGGCATGTTATAAAATTTCACTATGTGGTTATAGGGGCCTTCATTCCAGGAGTTCCAGTGCAGCCCATTCTCCTCAGATACCCAAACAAGCTGGTAAGCATTGTAGTTTACTATGGGAAGAATCTCAACATTCCAAACAGCACAAATTCTCTAGGACCCCTTTTGTTTGAATAAATAAAATAGATGAATAGATAAATGGTGGGAGCAGATGGGTAGACCCATTCTCCTTGCCACAATTTAGTTTTTAAAAATTTGCAAGATAGGCACATATTGTTTGATACCAATTTGACATATTGCTTTTGCTATTACTAAGCTATAGGAAGATATTTCCTTAGCTTCTACCCTGTAGTCACTGTGATGGTATGGTTAAGTCTCAGATTCAGGGTCTCTTAGACTGGACTTGAAAAAACTCTCATAAATTTGTAGTTTTCATTAAGCCTAGAAGGAGAAACTTCTCCTAATTCAATGGTCATTACTGGTGGAGAAGGATTGACGTAGTAGATAAATTTGGAAGAGGCTTGGTGTTTTAATTACTGGCTCAGTACTTAGTAGCTGTGTGACACTTGGCAAGTAGCTTAAATAAGAAAATATCTGAAAAGAACCTAACATCCTATAGAAAGTCCATGTGGGCTCAGGAAATACTCTTCTGCTCCAGCGAGGAGCATTGTCACCTTCTGGGTATTGACTGTGTCACCATTTTCCTAAAGAAAGTGGTTTCTTGGCAGGGGGAGGGATGTTCTGCTTCGGAGAGGAGCTTTCTTTACTAGAGAATTTACATTAAAAGGCAGGATGTAATTATTAATGATCTATGTCATTTAAGATTGAGTTCTTAATCAATTCAACTTTCTATCAGAGGCTGATTTCTCAACCTTGGACACTTGTAGTTAAAAAATTAAAATTCATCAAATTTTTACTCAGTGTACTTCTACCTGTGGGTTTGCATTTGTCATTTACACAAATTCTTTCACTGTGCACTACCTCACTACTGTAGTCTTTTCTCCAAAAGAAACTTTTTTTTTTGAGAACTGACGTATTCTGGTTTTTGTAAGCCAATTAATTATCCAGATATGTTCATATTAGAAGAAAAATAGTTAAGCATGCACAAGTTTTTTAAAAGATTCAAAGCAATTTAATTCCATAAAAAGATAGGTGGTTACATATGGAAGGCAGATCTTTGCCATGTAGATATGTGATCCAAGAATTTATAGATCAGTTCACTCTTGTTTAACAATAATAATATGCTTGTCTTACTTTTTAGCATATTGCTTTTAATTCAGAAAGAAAGTATATTCAGTATCAAAATAAAATTTTTGTTTTATTTGGTATTTTTTCTCTGAACTAACAGTTTAAATACTATTGTTATTCTAGGATACTGTGACATGGACATGGCAAGGATATACATTGTAAGTCACTTATATTATTATTAGTTTATATAAATTTTATTCGAGCGAAGAAAAAGAATTTGTTCTTTTTTTTAAAAAAAAAAAAAGCCTTGTTTTTGTAGAAGTAAAGATTTCTAATCAGATCCTTAAATCTTGTAACTGATAAGTTTCTGCAGAGGGCATAACTATCTTGCCCATTAAACCCCAGTGTCTGCCATGTGCAGAATTCTAGTTGTTTGTCAGGTTCTAATGGGTCTCAAGTGTTTATCTACCAATTCTTAAGAAACATTCCAGTGATCTCATTTGCATCCTACCTAGCTTAAATTTTGTAGTTTCATTCCCATTGCAAATTTAGCATTATCTGGTGTCTCCATCTTTATTTTACTGTATTTGTTTAAACAGTCCAGAGCAGTTTAGTCATATGTCCTGAAATAGTTGTGATGTGTCTGATTTGAGTTGAGGAAATAGCTAACCAAGCTTTCACTTCCACTCTTGGACTTTAAGAGCCTAGGGATCCGCAGTTTCTATAAATGTTGAAGAGAAGAATACAGTTTCACTGTTAAGCTAGCTGAAGTGAAATAGACCTTTTAAAAAGGGCAGAACATGTAGAATCTTAACTTTCTCTCAGGAAGTTCTTTTGTTTAGCTCCCCTGCCTGTTTACGTGCCTCCTTTGGTCCTTTACCTGCATGGAGAGTGTCGATATCCCTCTGTGTTCACCTCAAGGAACCTGGCTGGCTTTGGATGGCAGAAGAGAAAAAATAATAATAAACCTTCCCCAAACTTAAAAAGATTTTAAAAAGACAGCCTGTTTATATTTTGGATTTGAGGACTTTCCTAGGACTTAGGAAGTAATGCCTCTTGATACTGTTATACACAGAGCTCAAATTATTGATGGATAGGTGGCGATCACTTGGAAATACTTAAAAGAAATCATCATTTGCCTTCAAGTACATTGTAGACAATCCAAACAACTTCTGAAAATTAGATTTTTTTTAACTACAACATACTTATTTTCTCCATTTTTTTGTGTTTGTAAGTTGCTTTGAAATGATACATTTAAATCAGAATAGATGGGCCAATTACATGTGTTAATCAACATTGATACGCATGAGACATTTATGTTCCTGTTATACTTCAGTCCCTGGTAGTTGAAGTTAAGTAAACAGCACCAAAAATAAGGAACATAAATTGTAAAAGGTATCTAGACATTATGCCATCTTTAACCCTACAGGAAATCAGTCTATTCCCTTGGCTAGAATCATATTTCCTGTCATTACTAATTATGAATTCCTGGTTTTCAACTTCTATACAAGGGAAAAGTAGGAGAAACAAGTAGTATGAGAGCATTTTAGAAAAAGAAGTGCCTGAAAATTGAGGGGATAACATATTTATATTTCCAGAGGTGTGTCATCCTTGGGGCCTTTACAAGTTAAGTCCTCATAGAGATAGTGACTTTGGGTTCATTGTGATCTTTTTTGGTTTTGCAGCTGGGCTGGTGGATGTGAAGGTCAAATAGTAAGCTTTTCTGGAAGGGAGATCAGGGGTAAATAGAGTGATTGAGTTAATCTAGGCTCTAACCTGAGAAATGTGTGACAGAGGGGGAAAAATAGAATTCAGCAAAGAAAGAGAGGAAAAAAAGTATTTTCAGAGTTAAAGATTTCTTAGGATTTATAAGCAAACACAAAATCTTCTAAAGATACAACGTTGTTTTATCCAAGTGCCACATCATCCTTATGTGTGGTAACCTCTTGTTTCCACCTTTGTCTTCTGATCTTCATGTTATATTTAGCACTGTGTCTCTTACTTCTAAATCAGTTTTCTCAATTGCCCTGGCTCCGAGTACTACTCTGACTCAGGATCTAGGGAAGGGATTTTACACCAAAGCAGATGTCCTAGCGGAGAGGAGACTCAGGGACTAACCATCAAGAAGGGAAAGCCTTGGAAAAGCTGTTTTATGTTAGTCTAAGAAGTGTTGTTTGGTTTGTCTGTAGTGTGGACAAGTCAAGTTTAAAGAGATCTTGTGTGTGGTTTCATTTGTGTGTTTTTTTTTTTTCTTTAACAGCATTCAGAATTTTCAGAACAAAATATGTATTCAAGTCATTGAATTCCAAAGCTCAATTTAAATCATTAAAGAACAATTTACTTAATGATAGATAATATGGATTGGCTTTGTGGCTTGGAGTTGATAGTAAAAGATTCTTTCCGTTTCAAACAGAAGACATGAGAACTGACACATTAACAATTTATAATTAATTATGGAACTAATAAACCTGTTTCCTAAATTCCTTCTTTTAAGTAAATTCCTTGTTTAAATTCCTAAATTCCTTGTCTTAAGTAAGTCCCTTCAAGCAATTTTTACAGGTAAATCATATTTTAATTTCTTAATAGCAAAAAAAAGCTTGGTTGGTTATTTTCTTAAACATGTAGTCTAATTTACCCTGCCTGACTTCTGGGTCATCCGTCTACATGAGGCGAAATAAAAATCCCATGGAAATCTTATCCAGAGAGTCTAAATATACACTGGAAAGCTGCAAGTAGGAACCATTTCAAAAATTATCTTGGAGAGGGTTGATTATAACCACTTTAAAGAAAGCCTTTGTCTAGCTTTACAATGAAATCTGAAACTTTTCAGAAAATTTCCCCATAGCTAAAACATTTATTAATAACTGGGACAGTGATGATAAAGTTTCTGCTTTTAAGGAAAGGCCCACTGGTTTTTTGTTTTTTTTAATATTAGAAAAGAATTTAGTAATGTTTTACTCAGCAGATTTTCTATAAACACATTAATGTACCTTAAAATGTGACCATGGTTAGTTTCTCTAGGCCTATGAGTCTCAGCTGTCAAGAATACTTCAAATTTGGGGTTTAGTCTGCTGAGCTGCGGCTCTGACCCACAAATACATATTTGGTATTGCATTCAGCAATTTAACTTTTGAATATCAAGAATAGTTCTCTAAACCCAAGAAGTGTTATAGCTACAGTGTGGCATTTATAAATGGAGAATACATACAAAGAGTGACATGGGGTTGCTTGTATGTAAAGAAAAGATTGTTCAGTAATATTAGATGGTACTTGTATTACCACATAAAGATGGCCTTCTCTTTTTTTCTCTTCAGCATTCAACTTTGTGTGCTCACTTGCTGCCAGCCCTTCACAAAGGTGGAAGTTGAGGTAAGTGGTTCAAAATGTAGCCTTGGAGCCTAAGATTTGGCCTTACCTTTCATTGTGAATTTTCAGTCTAGAGAGACCAGATGTAGAAAGATTGGAAGTTAAATCCGCCACCTTGAAAATAAGCCCTGGTCTTTTGCAAATTGTGTGCCTAAACCCAGTCTGTCAACCCTAGCCCTTAGAACTGTGTTAGGAAACACAATTTCCTAACTTCTGGGAACTTCCAGCATGTCACCACCCTGGCTGGCCAGATTTGCATCACCCGTTCCTATCTTTTAATCCTTTTAGTTCTGACCTCTGCCAAGTTGTATGATATGCCTTCACATCCTGACCAAAGGAGCTACAGTAGCTGGTAGAACCCCACAACTTCTTGAAGAAGTATGTTCTGTGAAAGCTGAGAGATTGTGGGAGAGGTAAAAGTGAGGGTCTCTCACTCTTTAGAGTGAGAGACCCTCACTTTTGGAATCAATCTGCACATGGAAAGCCTGAGGAAATCATGTTGTATGAGCCGTGAAGGCAGCTCATATCATCGTTCACAGGACAGTTTTTCAGTTTAAGTCACAGTAGCAGCTGTAACACTGGAGGAGTGATTAGAATGTTCTGAAAATTCTGACCAGATTTTTAAGACTCTGAAGGTTGATTCCAAGAACTATGCTTAGTTTCCAGGAATGACATGGAATAATGGACCCCTGAATTCAGAATCTCGTTGGCTTTAGTGATACCCTCAGGTAACCTCTGAAGAGAGAGGGTCAGAATAGTGGTTCTCCAGACTCTTGCCCGGATTTTCCAATTGCATCCATGGCTTTTGTAATGAAAACCTTAAGTTTG
This sequence comes from Balaenoptera acutorostrata, assembly GCF_949987535.1. Lineage (NCBI taxonomy): Eukaryota > Metazoa > Chordata > Mammalia > Artiodactyla > Balaenopteridae > Balaenoptera > Balaenoptera acutorostrata. The sequence goes on along the minus strand of NC_080082.1, from coordinate 29,844,743 downwards.
CATATGTAATTCAGAGTTCTGTGCGGGGGCCTGTGCTCCAGGTGACAGGACTGTGGAATGGAAGTCACAAGAATCCTATTTTATTTTGTTGGATAGCTTGGTTGTTCAGCCATTTAGATGTTGTCAGCAATACCAAATGATGTAGGAGGGCAAATTATGTCAAAGTGAATTTAACTTCAGTGAAATTTTTCTTGAGACTTGCAGGTTGTCTGCCTGCCTTGAAAATACCTGTTTACTAATTATATGCCACACCTCCCCACTTTTAAAACCAGCTCAGTATCTCTCAGTGTGACCAGAAAACACTAGATCTTGGAATATACTTAGATGTTTCTAGAGAAAAAAACTAATCTGTATCCTAATTAGTTTAGAAAGTACCAGGGTAAATAAAATGAATCAGATTTCTTTTCTCAAGACTTCTCAGTGCCTTTGAAATGTTTGACCACTGAACCCCTTTTTCTCTGGATACCTCCTAGAGCCAGTTTCCATAGAATACATTTTGGGAAACCCTGGTAGAAAGAAATATCTTATTATTTCTAAGTACTTCGACTGAGCACTGCTCTTCCTTCTTGAATAGCTGCTCAGATAGCTAACCCTGTTTTCTTTCTCTAAAAAATAAATAAATAAATAAGAAAACCCATACTTAAAACAGCCATACTATCTTCTCTGCAAATTTGGAAGATATTATTTATATATATATGCTGTTCCTTCCTCTAAATTTACCCCTCTTTAGCTAAGATGAAATCTAGCAAGAGATGTGGAAATGCACATAGAACTGTACATTTTTTTGTCTAGCACACTTGTCAGTGGTCAAATTGTGTTACAACAGAGGTATGCAAATTCCTCATGCTTTTGCCCTGACCACTATTACCACATTTCCTTTCCATGTCATGGCTGTCCTTCTTTCTTTTCAATTACAATATTTGCATTCTCCAACCTGTTCTCAGACCTGTTTGGATAATATTTTCTGCAAAGAAAAGAATATATCCTTTGTTCGATAACTTCACACACAAAATGGCTTTCAACCAGTTGAAAAAAGCTGAATAAGTAGGGATTTGATGTACAAGAATTGTGGTGCAGGGTAAGAAGATGGAAGTTGGTAGGCTTCAAATTGGGTATTCTTATTTTAAACTGTAATTTAATTTGAGATTTATGAGTCTACCTTCCACCCAGGGGATTCCTAACTACTTTATGATTTTTGAATATTTTAATTCCCCACTGTTGGGATGTAACTGGAAAATGTATCCCAGCAGCCTGCCGGGCACTAAGTATACCCACACCCTGGCTCAAGGCTCTCAGGAGCTGGGCACTAGCTCTGAGGCTCCAGCTTTTCCACCACATCAAAGGAGGCCCAGCTTGAGCTGCCCCAATGCAGCTTAGTCAGAAGTCTCAGTACATTTAGCTGCTACAATTTCAGTTGTCCTGGTTGTTGAAAAGCACCTCCTCTGCTTTCCTTTTTCTTTAAAATGGATGGAAATCCTGGGTATTATTTTTAACATATGTTTGTAGACCTTCTTGAATATTAATTAGGTAAACCTAATTCAAGATGTATTATTCAAGAATATAGCCTTAACTTTATGGTTTTTAAAATGAGCTATGAGTGGATTGTTACTAAAATGTCCATTTAGACACACTTGTTCTTGTGATTTGAGGACTTCTCAGTATGTTGAAGGCTGTATCCTTTAGTTTCACAAGTCTCCCCTCATTAATGATGATTATCAATCTCTTTAATTACGAAAATGATCAGATAGCTAAAAATCTAGGGAATATAATATTTAGGACTATTTCCTTACCCACTCCTTCTCTGCTTCCCCAACACAAAGACTTATTTTTGAAAAGGTTATTATTTTCTTGACTCTTGGATCTTAAAAATACAAGTTCCAAACCTCATGCCCTATGTAATTGGTCTTGTGGCATCTTTGAACAATGATGCCATGTGTGTCTACAGAATGGTTCTATTGAAAGTTATTCTTTGAATCACAATGTGGCATAGTGGGTGTACTTAAAGCATCTTTTAGTGATCACTTTTATCAGCCAGCTACTCCATAAGTATTCCTTAATAAGCATATGGCTTAGGGGCATAGGGAGTAAGCTAGCTAGTAGGGAACATCCCAAAATATGACATAAATTAAGAGCCTTCTAGTTTATCTCATGAGAGAGAATATAAGCAAAGTCAGACTATATAGCACTCTGTGGATAACAGCTAGTTTCTGAATGGAAACATGACATTCACATTGACTCTACAATCAGTTTCCTTCTTCATGGGCTATATCTTAGTTTGCATTCAAACTATGTTGACTTTAAAGCCATCCATTATATTAGCGATACATAAAAATGATTTGTCTGTAGACATACATATTTTGCTTTAGGAAAATTCCTTGGCAAAGCTTATAGTGAGCTTCTAGTGGCTGCTGGCATTACTTAATGGTAGGTAATTCATTGCCTTGTGATAGAAAGAGTCTTTTTTTTTCATTAAAAAATTTCTGATGTAGGAAAGGATTATAATAATGAGTGTTATGATCAACACCTATAGAAATATATCACTTTTTAAATCTCTTAAAGCTAATTACTTAGAGAAGGTTCAAATACATTTGTATAGTTTATTTAAATATCCGAATGCACTAAAATGATGTGTAGTTTTTAATCTAAAACGGGCCTTTCAGAAAACCATCACACAAATACATACATACATACACACACACACAACACACCCCATATGTACTTGTTCTAACAGAGGTAATTTCTTCTGGAACTTGGTAGAATTCTGGAATTTGTAAGTGGAGAAATGGAGTGCTATAAGAAGAGCGTTAGCTGGGGTTTTTGTTCCAGTTCTGCTAATACTTACCTGTATTTGCTTGAGCAAATTACTTAAACCTCTCTAAGCCTGTGTTCTCACTGGTCAAAGGGGGATAATAATACCTATTTTATAGGGTTGTGAGGATTTAATCAGGTTACTTGTGTGCTAGTATGTGGTAAGTTAGGCATTAACTTTTATTCACCTTATCAACTAGATTTTCCTGTTCTTTTGGGAAGGAAGGAGCAAATGTTCATAAAACATTGTTCATAAAACCTTTCTTCTTTTGCATTTCTCCTTTTGAAGGCTGTAAAGGAGAATCATGAGCAGAACTAGAACTGTACTTTTCTTCTTCTTCTTTTTCTTTCTTTTTTTTTTTTTGGCTGAACTGCACGGCTTGCGGGATCTTAGTTCCCTGACCAGGGATTGAACCCCAGGCCCAGCAGTGACAGCACCAAGTCCTAACCACTGGACCGCCAGGGAATTCCCAGAACTGCACATTTCTTAAGATTCACCTGTTAAAATCCTTTTCTGTTCCTTAGAAGAAGAAAAAGTTGACTGTAGCGTCATCACTCGTCAATCTTTCTCCCTCTCATCATCACTTGTTTAATAGAAAGGAATGCGCTTGATGTGGTCAGTAAACAACGAATACACCAGTCTCACTGGTAGTGAGTATTCGTGTAAAGGACTGGCTCTGGGTAATGGAGAGCCTTAAACAATAGGCGGGGAAATTTGGGCTTTATCTTGTGTGCAGTCTAAGGCCCAAGAAGAGGTAGGAGGCTCTGGGACCAAAAGTGCAAACTAGAGATGCTGGTGTGGGAGACAGGCCAGTTAGTCTCCTCCTCTCATCTGGGTCAGGACGGTACAGAGTAAGCAGGGTGAGGGAAGAGGGGATACTGCAGTGAGGAGGGGGCTGGAGCTGTGGAGCCCGTCTCGGGTGCAACGGGAAAGGGAATTGACGAAGTTTACACAGGATGCTGCCAGCAAGGAAAGACTTCCCTCTACCCACCCAGGTCTGATTCCTGGGTCTGTGAAATAAACTGACAATAGGCAGATTAACAGCGGAAAAGATATACAGATTTATTAAGTTTTAATATGGTATGCACAAGGGCAGCACAGGGAATAAAAAGGGAATACCCAAAAAAGTGAGATTTGAGAGCTTATATACCATATTAAAAGAAGCAGGGGATACAGCCGCTATGGAGAACAGTATGGAGGTTCCTTAAAAAACTAGAAATAGAACTACCATATGACCCAGCAATCCCACTACTGGGCATATACCCTGAGAAAACCATTATTCAAAAGGACACATGCACCCCATTGTTGATTGCAGCACTATTTACAATAGCCAGGACGTGGAAACAACCTAAATGTCCAACGATAGATGAATGGATAAAGAAGAAGTGGTACATATATACAATGGAATATTACTCAGCCATAAAAAGGAACGAAATTGGGTCATTTGTAGAGATGTGGATGGACCTAGAGTCTGTCACACAGAGTGAAGTAAGCCAGAAAGAGAAAAACAAGTATCATATATTAATGCATATATGTGGAATCTAGAAAAATGGTACATATGAACCTATTTGTAGGGCAGGAATAGAGACGTAGACGTAGAGAACGGACATGTGGACACTGGGGGAAGAAGAGGGTGGGATGAATTGGAGATTAGGTTTGACGTAAATACACGGGAACCTGCTGTATAGCACAGGGAGCTCAGCTTGGTGCTCTGTGACGATCTAGATGGGTGGGATGGGGAGGGAGGGAGGTCCAAGAGAGAGGGGATATAGGTATACATATAGCTGATTCACTTCATTGTACAGCAGGAACTAACACAACATTGTGAAGCAATTTTACTCCAATTTAAAAAAAAGATGAATTAGAGCTTCCACATAGTTTATAGCAGAAATAAAAGTTTCAAATTAAAAAAAAAAAAAAAGAAGCAGGAGAGGGAGGGCATAGGCCGCTTAGGGGAGAGTAAATGATTTGTAAGAAAGACGAGTGGGCCCTTAGAACAGATGGGAGACATGATGGTGTGTGATAAAGTTTGTCTGGGTGTGATGTTGACTTCTAGTCTCCTCCCCTCTGATGAGAGTCAGTCTTCCCTGTTTGATGAAACTCCCCAGGAGCACATTTAGGACAACTGAGTTCTTTTTGGAGGATCTGTCATGGGCAGATAAGGGGAGTTCAGAGAAAGCCTCTCCCTGCAGTGCTGTTTTTAAGTGCCTACAGCTCAAAAATAATTGATATACCCAAGTGGCACATTTTGCAGTTGCAGGTCCTGAACTCCTTCACTGTCTTCTTTCTAAAGTTGAAAATGCAGTATCATTGAGATGAAAGTGGAATTGCAACTTGAGAAGCAAGGAACATGTTTGAAACAGGAAAATATGATAGCAGCAGGTCAAAGAGGGACAGAAGAGGGCTGCCAAGCAGCAGTGAGGTTCAATTTAAGTAACTTGATCCTCGCCCATCACATCCACATTAAAGAAATAGACCCAGTGTTAAGAGCACATATTTTGGCCCACCTGCACAGATTAGAAAGATAAAAGAAGATCTTCGACAACAGAAACAGAAAAGTATTTTTTTATGTTTGGAGGCAGCATGGTCACCTTGGGAAATTACATAATTTTTCAAGCAGCTCCAAGGAACTGAACATGAATTTGTAGTAGCCTCAGCCAATAAGATTTTGTACCTTTGTTTAGCATCTCTCAGCGTCACTCTCTAACAGGATTAGGGAGGCGGGATCAGGAGAGGTGACCGAGTATGTGATTAGCGCCCTGCGTGTGGCAGAAGTGACAGATTCTAGGTGACAGAAAGGTCATAGAGAAGTGTCTGATTCTCAAAGTCCTGTGTAGATAGGCAGACAGATGTTGTCAGGAGGGGGTGGATAGAGAGGGATGAATAGGTCCTGAGGGTGACCATCAGTTTCTTGCGGTCTCTGCAGGACCAGGTTAGGGGTGAAATAAACACTAATAGATAATGAGGGGAAACTCTCATGGAAGAACTTGTCAGAGGAGGAATTAGAATTGCATGTTTTTTCCATGGCCAAGGTGGAGTTGAGAAAAATATCTGTGGCCAGATGAAGGGGTGTGAAATCAAGATGGGCCATCAATGTGGGTACTGGGGATAACGAGAGAAGATAAAAGTAGAAAGGATAACTTGTGGTCCTGGGGTCACTGGGGTATTTAGGTGTGTATTAGCGTTCAGTAATAGATAATGACAATCATATTCCCCTCTCTCTGGCTGATCTTTCTTCCCAAATAAAAGATATGTTCATGCTGCGACCCTTGAATGACTTTGTACAAATTGGAAATGTGATATAGAGGGCAAGATCTTATCCAAGTAAAAGTGACTGTTTATTAGAATTTCCATTGAATTGCTTCTCAGGAGGCATGGGGGCCTCCAAGACCAGTGAGTATCAACTCCAGGCTTTTAACTATTTTGAACTCTCAGGGGAATTTTTTTCCTCAAGAATAAAATGCCATACCAATATGAGCGTTATTAAAAATCATTTTATGGAAAATATTCCCTGCACTAAAAGGAACCAAACCCATAGTTCATTGTATTGTGTTTGGTTAACAGTGTAACGGCAATTTATTTTTTAGGGTTTTCAGTATGAACTTTTATGACCTACCAATCAAGTGTATTATAAATGAGCATTTAGCTTTTTTTAATGAAGAATTATATGGCAATTTAAAACTTTAATTGATTGTATTATTTTGTTAGGTTTTTATGAACATTGATTTTAACATAATTTTCTTCCTTGGATTTCATCCTAAGCAACTATAAGAGATTTTACTAGAACAGGATGGAGGGGAATTTTTAGAAATATTTATTTGCAAAGATTTTTCATTGCTCTGGATATATAAGTGATGTGGGGACCTCTGGTGGCTTAGTTTATTTTTCCATCTTAAAGAATGACTGGATACTAAGCGAAAAGTTAGAAGTCCAGTTGGAAAGGACCTTAGACGGCATCTACTCAAACTTTTTCCTTTGACAAGAGAGGGAATTGAGGCCTATAACGGCTAAATGACTTTTCCAGGATCGCACAGCAGAGCCAAGGCATCAATCCACGCCTAGTGCTGTCTCCGCAGCATGCCACTGTCCTCTTGGAGAGGATGTTAATAAAATAAGTGTGAAAAGTAAAACAACAAATAGCACATTATCCTGTGATTTCTGTCCATTTTATCCTAAAAATGCCAGTTGGGTCCATGCTGGCCTGTACACCCTCCCTCCCTCCTTCTATTCATGGTCTTACCATCACTCACAGAGTGATTGTGGTTGCCTCCAGGGGTTCTCCCTGCTCCGGGCCTCTTCCTCTTTGGTTATCCACTCCCTGCCACCAAAGTCACTGCTCAAAAACTTGGACCGGGTCATTTCACTCCCTTGCATAAACTTCATCTCTGAGTCACTATTGCCCGTAGGCTTCTTAAACATGGTTAACAAGCTTGAAAACAGGTCCATGTGAGTCTGAAAGTGGTGTTATTTATACAGATATTTACTTTTCTTTCAAATTGTGACCTTGCCATGTGTGTGTGGCTTAGCTATATTGTTTAACCTCTGGGAGCCACATTCTTTACCTATCAAAGGGAAATGGTAGAATTTGCCTCAAGAAATTGTTGAAAGAGTTCAGCACGTAAAACCCCTTATATAAAGTACCCAGTACACAGTAGGTTCTTGAAGGATGGTAGCCCTTATTGGTGGACTTAGCTCTCTGTATCGTACATTTATTCCCCACTGCATGAAGAACTCCTTGAGGGCAGAACTTCCTTGTCATGTCTTCAAGGCTTAGTGTGGTGCCTGGCATATAACAGTGTGCCTAAGCAGTATTTGTTGAATGGAAATGAGCCATGAAATCTTGAGCAAGTCATTTAATCTTTGTGAACCCCAATTCCTTATGACTAGAATTGGGAGGATTAGTAAAATGAAATAATGCATATAAAACACCTAGCATGGTGCCTGGTTCAGTTAATAAACAGTAGGAATTGGCAAGATCATGTTTATCCTCAGAAAGTCAAGATCAAGTATTAGCTCTTCTATAAAACCTCTTTGGTTGCTTTTCCCAGCCCCCAACCAAATTAATCGTTTCCTATCCCTTGTGCTCATACTCCAGGCAGGATGGTTTAATGGGGAAAACAAGGGCTTTAAAGTCTGACAGGCCTTGAGCTGAATCCTAGTCATGTGGCCCATATAACTTTAAGTAAGTTAATTAAGCTTTTAAGCCCTATCATTAGGGGTAATGATAGTGTGTGTTGTGGCAGTCTATCCTGTTAAAATATGGATCTTCTTTAGAGCAGGAATTAGGGTCCTGTTCATCTTGCCTGGTATATAGTAGGTGCTCAAAAAACGTACAATGACTTAAATATAGCACTGAAAGCTTGTTAATGTTAGGAAACTATAATTAAAAACAAGAATAGTACAAATGAGGTATCACAGAATATCAAGTGGAGAAAAAAAAGTAAAATTTAAAATGATAAAGCAAAACACGGTAGAAAGCCAATATAAGGGTTCAGAAACAAGCAGAAGAAATGATAAAACATAAAGCTTGATCAAGTGATAAAAATATGGCTGATATAGGAATGGATAGAGAAGATAAACTACAAGAAACAAAGTACTACCACTAATAACGTTTTCACACAGAGGGTAGGTGGGAGAAAATGCAGCTTTGAGAGTAAGATCTGAGTAGTTTCAGCTTTACAACTTCCAGAATTCCAGACGTTGGCTCATTTCATCCTCACCACAACCAGGGACGTGGGTGGTCATAGCCCTCCTTTCAGAGTTGAGGAGACAGTTCAGAAAAGTTAAAGGTCATACTAGTTAACACGCAGAAAGACCCAGAGCTTGGATTCAGATCTCCTGAGTCCAAGCCCAGTGCTCTTTACATTCTATCCTATAACCCGTGTGCTAGAAAGGGGATTTCATATAATGACAGCTTATAAATTAATTTAGCATTTAAAGTCTTAGGCCTCACAATTGTAATGGAAAGGTATATTTGCCTTTCAGTTTATGCCTGTTCAAATACCAAATGATGAAGAAAAAAGTGATCCTGTCCTTTTTGCCAGTAGAGTCCGGAATTTAATGGCAGAGTAAGTATCTATATGTGATTATGATCAGTAAATAGTTTTAAAATTATTGGTAAATGGCATTTAACATTGTTTGAAGACTCTGTTTTTTTCTGAGGGCCTCATTCCCCAACTCATTTTGGTAAGGAAAAATCATGTGCCTAGGAATGCGGTCGGTAAGACAATCTATAAATATTTTCCCTGACGTAACCCCGAACTAATGGAGACGTAGCTTTGCCAGAAGGGGAACAGGGAGGGTACATGAACCAGGAGAAACCAGCCAGTGACCTCCAAAGGGTGAATTCTCCCAAGCTGGCCAGTCGCTGTCAGACAAAGCTAATGATGGTCTGAGTGGTTCCTGCTGTGACCCGCCTTCTATCCCCTCAGCCTCCATATAGCTGCCAAGGCCACATGTTTCAAAGGCATTAATGATTATAGCACCAAAGAGGAAAAAGTTTGCAAGGGAATGCAATAGATGCATAGAAAAGGGGGAAAGTCACCCTCATTAAGGGGATGGCTATAAATTTAGGATTTAGAAACTGCAAAACATGAGGCAAGTATTTTCCTGCACTTAAGGGAGTTTTAACTGGCCACTATCCTGATTAAATAAATCACCTCTCCTCCTGTAATGAAAGAGTGTGTTATACTATCCCCACCACCCAGGCAGCCTCAGAGCCCTCCAGGTGCGCACCCTCTCCCCAAGCACCACCTCCCTCAATCATGCCCAACGGTAGGTTTGGAGCTAATAAGCCAGCAGTATTTATTCTCTTAGTAAAAATGCAATGAGAACTCTGAATTTAGCTTCATAGCTGAATTTGGCATTATAAGCAAGATTATATATATGATATGTATATTACATATATTAATGTTTCACAGGAGACTAACTTTATTTTCAAAAAAGAATAAATGTTTAAGTGTTTGGCTGAAAAACTTTTGTTACTATGTGTCCCTACATGTACTTGATTTACCTAGTTTCTAGAGCAGCTACAAAATTTGCTTTGAGATTGTTTGCTTCCCTCTTCCATTATGTTTTCATACTAGCTTATGTCCAAAATTTAGGAAGGAAGATAAGTATTAGGAACTGAGAGAATTTACATCAGATATTTTGACTTCCCAAAACCTGCCTAAAAACAGAGGAAAGATTTGTTTAAGCAGGCTTTTCCTGGATTTGGAGGCGTGGAGGTAGAAGGGCCTTGGATAAAGAGTAAGAAAGACCTCAGTTAGCTGTACAACCTTGGATAAGTCCCCTCCAAGGCTCCTTTCCTCATATGTAAAGTGGGAATTCTAATCCTTGCCTGGCTTTTCTCATAGTTTTGGTTATTATGAGAGTCAAGTAGGAAAGTATATGTTAAAAGCATTTGAAAATGGTAAAGAGCAAAGCCGAGGTAAGTAGTGGTGGTCGACCACTAATAAATATTTACCAAATCCTGTGCTAGGCCGTTTGCTTGTGTTACCTAACATAATCTTCACAGCAGCTCTGAGGCAAGTGAGGAAATGGAGGCTCTGAGGGCTAAGTGGTTTGTTCCAGATCATGGCAGATAGTGAGAGTCTCTGGGCTGGGATTCAAATCCACACTTCCTATTACCAAAGCCCAAGCTCTTAACTGTTTTGTTCTACTACTTACCCTTATAATTCCTGAAGTGTTTTTAATTTTTATTTTCCTTATATATTCTTACACCCAAATAGTCATTAATCAAAAACAGCTTAGTGGCAGGTAGGAAAAAAATGTTTATTCATATTGCATTCATTGAAAATTGAATGTTCTTAGCCATGATTCAACAAAATCAAATAACAGTTGATGATGTAATTTTATGACTGTCACTGAATGTGTGTGAATAAAAATTTAGCCAAGAGGGATCTGCAGGAAATTATTTTATGTACAGCACAGATTTTCTTCTTGTCACTCAAGTGTTTTTTCAAGTTCTTGTTAATATGTATTTTTTCCAGGTCTGGTTCACTATTAGTAGATCTCTGAGCAGGAGGGAGGTAGTCAGTGCTGTGCACTCCTTTGAGGATGGAGGGTGTTTAGGTTTGGAAGAGATATGATCTCATAATCAGTCCTCATTAGTATTTTTTGAAGATTGCTGTGTAGCAAGAAGGTGATCTTCAGTCTTAAAAGATGGAAAGACGCAGATGGCTAGCAATATGGATAGACCGTTCACTTATAATATGTACAGGTGCCATTTATCTGTTTAAATGGGACTTCCACAGGCATTCTTAGTTGGTCCTTAAAATAACCCTGTGGAGGAAGTGATTATTCCTATGTGCAGACGAGAAAAGTGAGGCTCAGGTTAAGTGCCAGCTGGTAAAAGACTCCATAGGACTTGAACCTAAGTCTTCTCATTACTTTCCATGGACTGAACTCAACTATTATTATCACTGTAGTCAAAACACAGAACAAAAATGACTAGCTGGCAGAAGCACACAGACATAAGGAGATTAACTCGGGCCCCAATAAGTCTGTGAAGTAGAGAAATACGTCTCTTTGGCAGTAGTAAGCCAAAGCCACTGGTTCAAAAAGTAGTAAATACTTTTCCACTTACTGTCGTTTGTTGACCAATTCAGGCCTCATGAAAAACCATCACCTTTTTGAAAAAGTTGAATCTGTTTGCTTTTTAATACTTTAGAGCTCTGAGAATTCCAATAACAGATCACACCTATGAAGACTGCAGATTGATGATTTCAGCAGGACAGCTAACACTGCCTATGGAGGCTGGGTTGGTGGAATTTACCAAAATCAGCCGGAAATTGAAGTAAGCATATTTTAAAATTACCACACTTTCCTAAAGGTGTCCAAAAGAGATCTGAAATCCAGTATGTTTATTTTCTCTGGTTTCATTAATGCTCAAACTCTAGAACCTACGTGGTGTTTATTAAGAAAGCCAGGGATGTGAATTTATCTCCCACTTTGTTCATCTAGTTTTGTTTTTTCAAGAACAGCTAACTCAGAAATATGTGCGTTGGTCATGGGAGGAGAACGAGACAGTAAACATGGGTCAGCGCAGATCTGCCTCCCTACCCAGAAACAGCTGAGTAGTTGGTCTTGCCACCTTCTTATAAGAAAGATGGCATAATTATATGGTACTGGCACGAGGTGGTCAGAACTCCTCATGTGAAATAGGAATTGACTTGTAGAGCAGCAATTCTGACCATCATTGAATTTTAAATACTTCCCTAGATCAACCTTCTCCTTCTGGGTACATAATATTTTTTTAAAGGCAAAAAAAAAAAAAATTGTGATTTTTATGATCTGGTTTAAACCATTTAGAACATTCCCTTTGAACTTTCTGGTATGAAGGTGTTAACTCCCACATCCCTCTCTGATTACAGTTCATTGTTTTCAGCCCTGACAGGGATCTGCAGAATTTATTAACTCAGTAGACCTTGGCATCCTCCCTAGGAGGGAGCTGCAGAACCAGTTACTGTATTAAAGTTCAATATTAAAAAATATTTTTTGATAACTGATGTAGCAAACATTATTTATATCTTCTAGATAGCAATGTTTTGATGTTATATTTTTACAGTATTCCTATAGATTTGAAAAAATTAGATAGTCACTGAAATTGGATGTAGAAGTATGTGTTGTCACCTGTTTAATTCTACAGGATGTGATGTAAGCCACAGTATATTTTCCAGTGTTTTTTAAAGTGTTTTATAACTAATATTGGAGGAAGTGTACAAAGTCTAATGAATCCCCCCTCACAACATTTTGTGAAATGTGAGTTCATTATCATCCAGAAAGCTTGAAAGCAAGAATTGTATTTTTTTTTAACAACTCAGTAAGTACTGTTGACTTACTAAGTAATATTTAGATTAAAATGTGAGTTCTTTTTTTCTTCTCATGAGTCATTTATTATCTTACCACATTGCTCCTTTTCCCAGTTACTTTTCTTTCCCTCAGATATTTGGGATAATTACAGTTATGCTAATATCCTTTAAAAAATTAGAAGTCTGTATCCATGTTCAAAATGTGCCTTAAAATATTCGTTTTCTTCTCCTTTTCAAATGTAACACTGAATATATTTTTCCCTCAGACAGATGAATAAAACAATGCTCACAAAATGTTCATGTGAATTGTAAAATGCTAATAACACATCTTCGTAACTCTTTGTTTAGATTAGATTGGGATGGGATTCGTAAGCATTTGGATGAATATGCCGCTATTGCAAGTTCCTCTAAAGGAGGAAGAATCGGAATTGAAGAATTTGCAGAGTATTTGAAGCTGCCTGTTTCAGATGTCTTGAGACAACTTTTTGCACTCTTTGACAGGGTAGGTTAAAGTTTAATCTTTAACACGCAAATGTTTTTATTTCGCAAGTCCCCACAGGGTATAAATCAGTATGGCAGGCATTAGAAAAACTTGCTAGGTCAGTGTTAGAAGAAGCAAGGCTGAGCCCATAGTTTAATTGCATGATTTTGTTTTTCCGCTTAATAGTAGTAGTAGCAGTAGTAGTAGTAGTAATAATAATAGTAATATAATAATAATTGTGTGTATGTGTGTGGCAACAGTTATGATAGTGTCTATTTATTTTAAACACCAGGTCAGAATTCAATATTGTGACCATATACCCATATTTGTGTATGGAATTAGAAAGGTTTACATAATTAGCAAGAATTTTAGTATTTATGTCAAAATCATACATTGATGACACGGGTGGTACTATTCTATCCTGAAGGTTTCTGGACTTCCCCAAAAACATCCGAAGACCAAATAGATTTTAGTTTATTTATAACAAAGTTTTCAATTAAAGCTTGACTGTTTGTCCTTATAGTGGGGATTCAGTTTTCTGCTTACGAATATGTACGTACATGGAGTTAGATCATTGAAATGTCAAAGTTTCCTTAGGAAAAGTGCATCAAGATTTCAAGTTCTCTCTTTTTAATTTGTTTTTTAATATATAAAGTTGACAGTAAAGTTTACTTTTTTGGTTACAGTTTTGTGAGTTCTAACAAATGCGTAGAGGCATGTAACTACCACCACATTCAAGAAATACAATTGCAAAAACAAAAAAAAAATTCCCTGTAGCTAGACTTTTATAGTCAACCCCTTCCCTCACCTTTAACCACTGGCAATCACTCCATCCCTATAGGTTTGCTTTTTCCAGATGCCATACAAATGGAATCATTTAGTATATCCTTTTAAGTCCAGCTTCTTTCACTCAGCATAACGCATCTGAGATTCAGCCATGTTATTGCATGTATCTGTAATTTGTCTCCTTTTATTGCAGAGTGGTATTCAATTGGGTGGATGTACCGTACTTGGTGTATCCATTCCCCAATTGAGGAACATTTGGTTTGTTTCCAACTTGGGACAATTATGAATATAACTGTTCTAAGCGTTCATGTATAGGTTTTCCTTTTACTTGGGTAAATACTTAGGGTTGGATAAATACTTAGGATTGTGATCTTTTTTATTTCACATTCATTCCTGAGGGATATTTTTGTTGTACATATATGGAATTCTGTATAGAGTTCTTCCCTTTCAACAATTTAATAATTTCATCCTGCTGCCTTCAGGCCTATCTGGTTGTTTTTCAAGTTCCTCCTGCCATGGTATTTTATCCAGAGGTAGTGCTTTTTGTATTTCGATCAGAGTTTCTAATTGTAGTGAGAAGGAGAGATAGGCTAAACTGGGCTCATTCCATCCTGGCTGGCCCCAGAAGTCCCAGGTCTCTATCAACCACTGGGAAAAGATATTTTGCAAAGAAATTATAGCCTGCTGACAGAAACCAGGACAGAGCTTTTCTTTTTCTTCTTACCCAGAGGTCACTAACATTCCTAATGACTTATTCTGTGACTTATTCTCTTAGATAACTATTCTTTTTTTTTAAATTTATTGTAATTTTGGCTGCATTGGGTCTTCGTTGCTGGGCGCGGGCTTTCTCTAGTTGCGACGAGCAGGGGCTACTCTTTGTTGCGGTGCGCGGGCTTCTCATTGTGGTGGCTTCTTTTTGTTGCGGAGCACGGGCTCTAGGCGCGCGGGCTTCAGTAGTTGTGGCACACGGGCTCTGTAGTTGTGGCTCGCAGTCTTAGTTGCTCCGCGGCATGTGGGATCTTCCTGGACCAGGGCTCGAACCTGTGTCCCCTGCATTGGCAGGTGGATTCTTAACCACTGCGCCACCAGGGAAGTCCCTTAGATGAACTATTCTTTAACATGATGCAGGTAAGCAACCTTCTTCTGTATGGAGTGCACAAGCCTCTCTTCTGTGCTTGTTGCAGCACACAAATATTTTTTCCTTGTCCGTGAAGTGGTAATGTGTCACTGCAATGGTGCTACTATAAAGTGTAATGAAGATTTAGGGAAAAGGAGATGTAAATTATGGGATGTAACAGTGCAAGTTGGGAAAATAGAGGCACTTTTCACTTGTACTGTTACTAGTATTTCTGTGAGATTTGTATAGCATTTTTCAGTATGGCTCTGGAAACCATGCAAGCAATTTTAAATAAAGTTTCTATAAATATGAACTTGGTGACAGGAAGGAATATGGCAGGGACATACAAATAAGGACAGGAGATGGGTAAATGGGAAGTGACATGAAACAGGGACCAAGAGGGAAGTTCAAAACACATCATAGACTTTATGCTCATCAGGATTTTTAATCAAGATTAAAAATAGTCTCTATAGAAGTTGCCCTGTCTTTCAGGTGTCAAACTGTCATAACAGCAATAATAAGATTGCTTTGACATCAGTTCTGTCTTTTGATGACTGATGATACCTGCCAGTGGCCCCATTGTTTCTATAGCACTGGGATATGTGGGAAGATTTGGGAGTGGGGAAGGCAGTGTAAACCAAGGATTACAATGAGCCCTAGTTAGCCAGATTGACTCACTCTGAAAGAATACAATTAGCTCCAAGCAGTTTGGAGACTGGTGAGCCTTTGTGGCCAGTGTGGTCAATCACGCTTCTGCATGGACTGCTTCAATGGGCTCACGTATCAATTATAACTGTAAGTTCTCTTCACTTCTTTGTATAGTGTATAGACTTAGCTTTAGATATAGACCATGAGTTGGTCTTTAAAACACTTTTGATCTCCAACATACTGGAAGGTAGAGAAAATAATCTGGAGAATTAACAACCAATGCATTTGGCCTTTCTTTAGCTCTTCCTTTTCTCTTCTCTTTGTCTCTCTGTCTCTCTGTCTTTCTCACTTTCCTTTTTTTGTTTTTAACATACCTGCATGTCTGTGCCTGTGAAGATTTGCTTTGTTTTGAGAAGCTGAATTATGCAATCGTTGCCATGCCCTGTGCCCATCCCCACTTCCATGCTCTCTTGGAGGGATTTAGCTGGGAAATGTTCCACGGAAAAGACAAAAGAAGTTCAGTCATAGTTTATTTCTCTCTGAGTAGCTTATCTTGCTAAACTCAATACTTATGAGGGGTGGGGGAGGAAGAAGGCTGGGAAAGAGAGAGGGTGGGGTGTTCCTCTTGCTCTTTCATTTCAGTAGCTATAAATTTTTGCAGGGCAGAGGGCTTCTCCCATGTGCCTTTCCCACTTTATTCTCCTTTTCCCCTTCCTTCTTTTCTTCTCTTAATCTCTCCCCAAGTCTGGTGCAATTGTGGTTGGTATTTTGGCGAAGGGGAGAGATCTGTATATCTCTCCATGTTCCCTTACTCCTTCTTCCCACATACATTCCTGGCAAGTCTGCAAAAACTTCATAATGGTTTTCGTCTCAGTCTGTCCTAAAAAAAAAAAAAAAAATGTGCTGTCTATTCAGTTTCTTCTGACAATCTGATGTGTTCCTTTAGATTGTCAGATATGCGATGGCAGATGATTTCAAGGTCCAACAGAAATGTGGCATTCATGATCCAAAGCATAGCATGGGTCATTGGTTTAGGACAGTTTTTTGTGGAGAGGTCTCATCTCTGAAAAAAAGGAAAAGAAGACCCTTTTCATCTTTAGGTTTCATTCAGCTTCTTTATTTTCCCGAATGTACACTGAACTCTCTGAGTCAGAGGCTGACTGGGATTAGTCAAAAGTCCACATGAGTTAGAGTTGAGAGCTGAAACAGTAGTTTAAAACAGTGGCTTCTCAACACTTTTTTTTTTTTTTTAAGAAATTCACGTTCTTTTATTTATTTATTTATTTATTTATTTATTTATGACTGTGTTGAGTCTTCGTTTCTGTGCGAGGGCTTTCTCTAGTTGCGGCAAGTGGGGACCACTCTTCATCGCGGTGCGCAGGCCTCTCACCATCGTGGCCTCTCTTGTTGCGGAGCACAGGCTCCAGACATGCAGGCTCAGCAGTTGTGGCTCACGGGCCCAGTTGCTCCATGGCATGTGGGATCCTCCCAGACCAGGGCTCGAACCCGTGTCCCCCGCATTGGCAGGCAGATTCTCAACCACTGCGCCACCAGGGAAGCCCTCAACATTTTTTATATTCATAATTCAGTTTTCAAGACTAGATTTTTTTGCCAACACTCTTGAAGGCATTTAAATACACTTAATGGGACTGAGAAACAACACTGGCTAAGTCAGAAATAATTATAACACAGTCATTTTAGCAGTCATAAGAATATCTACACAGCATCACCTTATTTCATTCATTCTTCAACGCTGTGTTATTGAGCAGAGCCGTGTGCTGCCCTGCCAGCAGTATCTTACATACCTATGAGACAAGGTCCTCAGATATTTCAGCACACATGTCATCTTTGTTGCTAGTTTGACGGTATACTATGTTATCTGCCTCTTACCTCTTACTAGTGGCAAGTCATCTCGTCTACACTACATCTCATGATACATTCAGGGTAATGTTCCATCTGGCACACATCACCATAACGGTATGTATATTCGCTGGTGGCAAAGCTATATTTCAGGGGTCAGCAGACTTTTGTCAGCAAAGAGCCGGATTGTAAATGTTTTTGACTTTGTGGGACATTTGGTCCTAAACTTTCAGTATAATTTGTACAACTGAATTAAAAAAGTTAATCCACCCCACTCAGAAAGATTTCTCTGTTTATTTCCAGTCACTTAAGCCACATAAGTGCCCTGTCCTAACTCTCAGCATGAAAATCTGCATAATACAGCACCCTACCTTCTCTAACAGGGAAGGGCAAGCAAGGATGCTTGTTATTATATGCTCATTATTTGCTCACGATTTAACACTTGAACTAATGCCAAGAACAGGGCAGACAGGAAGAACTCGGGATAAAGAAACGCATTCATTCCACACAATGCAAAACAGTAATAAAAGATCTCCAGAATAGCCAAAAATGCTGGATTGTCAAAGTGCTAAAGTATACACACACCTTTCCTGTTCTAATATTTAAACAAAGGACATAGTGATGCCAGAAGAACTAAGTACCAGTTAGAAGGCTGAAATGGGAAAAATCAGGACAGTTTTCACATTTTTTAGAGAATGGAAATAGTAACCATCTATCTAAATTTTCTTAGCCTGTGGTCTGTTGTGTGCATAATTGTTTTGGTAAAAAGAGAGTGAGCTCATGCCAGACTATAGCTGAGTTATTAGAAATCAGTCTCTGTCATCTGTGAAGATGAATGATATACCACTAGTTAGAAATGGAGAGGATGTCAATAAGAAGTAGACAGATTTGGTGAGAATAAAGATTCAGAGTGACCCCCTTTAAATCAGATGTGGAACGATGGTAGCTATAAGCCCTGACTGCAATCCTTCAATCAGTCCTTAAACTTTACCAGCATGCTTTATTTTCATCAGTTTAGGAAATACAGCAGGTGACAGTCAGCAAACTACAGCTGATAGACCAGATCCAGTCTGACGCCTATTTTGTAAATAAAGCTTTATTGGGACACAACCATGCCCATTTGTTTATGTACTGTCTATGGCTGCTTTCATAATACAGTGCCGGAGGTGAATAGTTGCAACAGTGAAGTCTTCTATCCTTTTTTTTTAAATTGAAGTATAGCTGATTTACAATGTTGTGTCAGTTTCTGGTGTACAGAAAAGTGATTCAGTTATATTTATATATTCTTTTCCAGATTCTTTTCCATTATAGGTTATTACAAGATATTGAATATTTTTCCCTGTGCTACACACTAGGACCTCATTGTTTATCTACTTTATATCTAGTAGTGTGTGTCTGTTAATCCCAAGCTCCTAATTTATCCCTCCTCCACCCCCCTTTTCCCCTTTCTAATATCCTTGAAATTTCCAGTTCAGGTTTGATGTGTACTTTAGTATTTCATAGCTCATGTGAAAAGAACTCATCTTTTTTTTTTTTTTTTTTGTAGAGACCTATTACATTTATTGGACATGAAAACGGGAGGGGGGAGTGGGAGATGTGGGGAAGAGAAGGCGAACGGTGGTGTAACGCCAAGCGGCTTCAAAGCGAGTTTCTAAAATCAGGAATATTTTGCTGATTCACACTCGATTTCCCCTCATGACACGGGACGTTCCTCTTCCTCATCGCTCATAAGCTAGAGAAAAGAATTCATCTTGATTCCAATCTCAATTAATCAGGATTTGTTACATGAACTCTAAAGCTCATATGATATAATTAACAGAAGAAGGCTATAACTTTCTGAGTGGGCTAGATGAACATTCCTATCCAGTTGTACCAGTCATCCTGAAAGTTCGATGGCCTATATGTCTGACCATTTCTTTCTTTAATTCTCAGGGTGACTTAACTCCCCCATGTAGTCCAGCATAATATTTTCCCTCCCTGAGCGTTCTTACACTAGAAATATCCTTTTAAGCATGAGAATTATATGCTTTCTTTTTGGCTTCTCAATGCAAGTCTACCTAGGAGACACTTAGAGGAAACAGAAAGGAGAGGGCATTGACTAAAGCTCAATTTTTTATTGGAACAAGTGAGCAATGGCTTCCTCCAAGAGCATAAAGAGGTAAAGAACAGGGCTTTGTAAGGAGCAAATTGTGTCAGACCAATTTAATTTCCTCTTATGACAGAGTGACAGTCCAAGATGATAAAGAAGAAGAAATAGATATTATCTATATGGACTCGAGAAAGGCTTTTGATTTCATCCAACGTGACATTCTCATCAACAAATTAGGAAGGTCTGGTCCAGATCATGTTGCAGTTAGGTGAAAGCCCCACTTGACAGAGAGCCCTCACTGAAAGTGGGAGCTGTGTGTCCTGAGTTATTCGAGACCTGCTTCAGTCCCCCCACCTTGGAGTTCTGTCTGGAGGAGCAACATATTTGATAGGTTACCGGAATACTTTTGAAAACCAGACAATACGTCATAGTGAGGATAAGGGTATGTAAGTATGTCTTGAAAAGTTGTAGAACCAGACCCAAGAAAAAGATTAAATTACAGTCATATATAACATAAAAATACTTGGGCATGAGAAGGAAACTGAATGCAAGGTAAGAACGAAGCTGCAGTCACCACTTCGTGGCACATGAAGATCTAGACCCGCAGAATTCTAGAGCTGAAAGGATGTTTAGTGTCAAATTGCCCATCTTCCTCATTTCTCAGGAAGCTTCCAGCCCAAAAGAGGAAGTTGCATGCTCAAGGCTACAGAGCTGGTTAGTTGCAACACTGGGAACTCCTAGTTCAGTATTCTTTTTACTACAAACCATCTCTGGACTTTTTAAAAATAACTTTCTTGAGACATATTTTACATATCAGAGTATTCAGCCATTTCAAGCATATAGTTCAATGATTTTTTTAGTAAATTTACCAAGTTGTGCAACCAGCACCATAAATCAGTTTTAGAGTTTTTCCATCACCCCATTATGATTCCTTGTGTCATTAACTGTTAATTCCTGTCACCTACCTATCTCCCAGCCCTAGGCAACCACTATAGTAAGTCCTCCTGCGTTGTTCTAGACCTGGTCTAGAATAAAGACTAGAATAGAGACTTGTATAGATTTGCCTTTTCTGGACATTTCATATAATGGAATCTTACGATATACAGTCTCATGTCTGGCTTTTATCACTTATTGTAAGTTTTTGAGAACCATCCATGTCGTTGCCTGTATCAGTAATTCATCCCTTTTTATTGCCAAATAGTACTCCATTATATGAATTTATCACATTTTGTTTATTCATTCACCTGTTAGTGGATATTTAGGTTGTTTCTACTTTGGAACTATTATGAATAGTGTTGCTAGTAGCATTCGTGTGTCACTGTTAACTTTTTAAGTTCAATAACTCTTCCCCCTCAAATTGAGGTTAAATTTTCCATTGAATATGGCCTCTTCCCCTACCCTTTTTCTCCAGAGCTACACAGTAGAGTTCCCCCAGACAGCAACCAAAGTTCCTACTAATGTCCTAATAAATAGCCTTAGGGGATTAAATAGTCCAGAGAAGAAGAGGCTTGTTAATCTAATAACAGTCTTTTATTCTATGATGGCTTATGAGAAACCGTTAGCCAAATGCTTTCCATCTTAGCAGAAAATAAATGAGAGGAATTGGATTTAAACTTCAGCGAAAAACACTTCAGATGGTCATAAGGAGGCACAATTTATATGACAATGGATGCTGTCAAGTTAATTTGCAATATTATAAAAACAAAGCCCATGTAATTTCCTCAGAAGCTTATATGAATGGATTTAAATCTGTCTGAGGCCAGATGGCCCCTTGTGATCCCCTAAAGGGAAGAAAGTCCCTTTGTGGTGCTTCTTCAGTGTGGTAAAGGAAGACATTTGGCCTTTGGTGTTTACAGAGACCATTTCACGGTGCCCATGAGACCAGTTATTGGAGTCATTGTGCCATAAAACCAGTTGATGGAGAGTTTTCTGTAAACCACTAAGTGTGGCAGGAGACATTGCTCTCATGTCCTACACAGAGCAGTGTCTCCCAGCTACTATTCTCTCCCTAATAATAACTAGAATAATCATTATTTAATTCTAGAATTGTACAGTTTATAAAGTAATTTTATGTTTAACCTCCTTTTGACTTCATATGTGAGTCTTAGTATTTTCCAGAGTAACCTGTGAGATAGACTCTGTCACATGGCAGTTCAGAGTCCTTTCCAATTTCATTCTATTCTATTGAGTTGCCTTTATCTCCCATCATTCTCAGCAGTAAACTCTCATCACACTGGACTACTCATTATCTCTTGAATACCACACATGCTTTAGTTCCTCTATCTTTTCACTACACCACCCCTTTATATATATATATATATATATATATATATCTTATATTTTGGAGAACTCTGACTTAGCCTATAGTCAGGTCTACACCTTATCTCTTCTGTAGGTAAATGTTCTCCTTTCCTTTCCTCACCAGAACTTATTGTTCCTCTTTTGGGCACCCATATTGGTTTGATAATCGTGTACAATGTATTAGCTGTGTGACCTTTTATAAGTAGCTTAACTTCTCTGAGTTTTTCTTTCCTTATTTCAAATGCTTTTATGTCTTCCAGGGAAATTCTATGAAATCGATATACCAAAGAATATTATATACAAATGTAATAGTTTAGTATTAATAGTAGAAATGTGAAAATAGACCTCAGATTATAGTTACAACACCTAGTTTTCTGTGGGTCTCTTTGATCCTTGAGGACAGCAATCCTGATGTTTTCATCTTTCTCTCCTAAACATTGAGTCCAAGTCCTGAAACATAATAAAAGAAATTGAATCATTATGAAGTAGGCAGGGGAGATACTATTATCATCAGTTTGCAGATTGAAATTAAGGTCCAAAATGCTGAGTGATATAAGGATTTAGTTATGTCCTGGCCACTTTTCCCTGAGTTTACCAATAGAACTTCCAAAGACTGCTGAAAGGCTTGTACCCTGACTCTACGTAGTAGAGGGTGAGGTTTCTCAAAGTATTATCTGGGACTATCTGTCATAGACTGACTTCTGAAGATACTTATTAAAAATATAAAATCTCACAAATGTAATTTTGAGCAAAGAAAAGCCAGACACACAAAATCAGAAAAGAGAGGACAGTACTACCAAGTTTACAGAAATAAAAAGTATTATAAAACAGTACTATGAGCAACTGTATGCCAACAAATTGGTTAACCTATATGTAATGGACAAATTCCTAGAAATGTACAACCTACCAGGACTGAATCATGAAGAAACAGAAAATATGAACAGACCTAACTAGTAAGGAGATTGAATGAGTAATTTTTTAAAAACCTCCCAACAAAGAAAATCCCAGGACCAGATGGCTTCACTAGTGAATTCTACCAAATGTTTAAAGAAGAGTTAACACTAATCGTTCTCAAACTCTTCCCAAAAATTGAAGAGGAGGGAATACTTCCCAACTCATTCTATGAGGCCAACATTATCCTGATACCAAGGTCAGAAAAGGATAGTACAGTTGACCCTTGAACAGCACAGGGGTTAGGGGAACCAACCCCCGTGCAGTCGAAAATCTCCGTATAACTTTATAGTCGGCCCTTTGTATCCATGATTCTGCATCCACAGATTCAACCAAGCTCAAGTGTAGGACTGTAGTATGTATTTATTGAATAAAATCCTAGTAGAAATGGAGGCACATAGTTCAAACCCGTATTGTTCAAGCGTCAACAGTACATGAAAAGAAAACTACGGACCAATGTCCTATATGAATTGTTTTTTTTATTTATTTTATTTATTTATTTTGGTCTTAGTTGCAGCAGGCGGGCTCCTTACTTGCGGCTCGCCAGCTCCTTTAGTTGCAGCACGTGTGCTACTTAATTGCAGCACGTGTGCTCCTTAGTTGCGGCTCATGGGCTCCTTAGTTGTGGCATGCATGTGGGATCTAGTTCCCTGACCAGGGATCGAACCCATCTCCCTTGCATTGGAAGGCAGATTCTTAACTACTGCACCACCAGGGAAGTCCCCCATATGAATATTGATGCAACAATTCTGAACAAAATACTAGCAAACAGAATTCAACAGCACATAAAGAGGATTTTACATCATGACTAAGTGGGATTTATTCCTTGAACGCAAGGGTGGTTCAACATATGAAAATCAATCAATGTAATAAACCACATTAACAGAATGAAGGGGGAAAAAACACAGTTACCTCAATCGATCCAGAAAAAGCATTTGACAAAATTCAACACCCTTTCAGATAAAAACACTTAACAAACTAGGAATAGAAGAAAAATACCTCAACATAATAAAAACCATATATGAAAAGCCCACAGCCAACATCATACTCAATGGTTTGAGCCTGAAAACCTTTCCTCTAAGATTAGGAACACAAAAGGATGCCTGCTTTCACTACTCCTCTTCAGCATAGTACTGGAAGCCCTAGCCAAAACAGTTAGGCAAGAAAAGAAATGAAAGGAATATGAGCTGGAAAGGAAGAAGAAAAATTATCTCTGCTCACAGAATACATGATCTTATATGTAAAAAAATCCTGCAGACAACACACACACACACAATTGTTAGAACTAATAAACTAATTCAGCAGAGTTGCAGGATACAAATCCACACACAAAACTTAGTTGTGGGGACTTCCCTGGTGGCGCAGTGGTTAAGAATCTGCCTGCCAGTGCAGGGGACACGGGTTCGATCCCTGGTCCAGGAAGATCCAAAATGCCGCAGAGCAACTAAGTCCGTGCGCCACAACTACTGAGCCTACGCTCTAGAGTCCACAAGCCACAACTACTGAAGCCCGCGTGCCACAACTACTGAAGCCCGCAAGCCTAGAGCCCGTGCTCCACAAGAGAAGCCACCACAATGAGAAACCTGTGCACCACAACAAAGAGTAGCCCCTGATCACCACAACTAGAGAAAGCCCACGCACATGCAATGAAGACCCAATGCAGCCATAAATAAATAAATAAATAAATAAATAAATAAATAAATAAATAAAAGAATCTGCCTACCAGTGCAGGGGACACAGGTTCAATCCCTGGTCCGAGAAGATCCCACATGCTGTGGAGCAACTAAGCCCCTGCAGTGCAATTACTGACCCTGCACTCTAGAGCCCGCATGCCACAACTACTAAAGGCCGCGCGCTTAGAGCCTGTGCTCCGCAACAAGAGAAGCCACCGCAGTGAGAAGCCTGTGCACCGCAACGAAGACCCAATGCAGCCAAAAATAAATAAATTTATTTTTAAAAAAAAACTTAGTTGTGTTTCTATACACTAACAGTAAATCTGAAAAAGAAATTAAGAAAGCAACTCTATTTACAGCAGCATTAAAAAAAATAAAATAGGAATAAACAACCAAGGAGGTAGAAGACTTGTACACTGGAAACTACAAAGTGTTGCTCAAAGAAATTTAAAAAGATGCAAATAAATGGAAAGACATCCTGTGTTCATGGATTGGAATTCTTAATATTGTTAAGAAGTCAATACTGCCCAAAGTGGTCTACAGAGTCCGCGCAATCCCTATCAAAATCCCGACAACATTTTTTTTTTACAGAAGTCAGAAAATCCATCCTAAAATTCATATGGAATCTCAAGGGATGCTGAATAGACAAAATAGTCTTGCAAAAGAACAAAGTTGGAAGTCTTACACTTCCTGATTTCAAAACTTACTACAAAGCTACAGTAATCCAAATAGTGTGGTACTGGCATAAAGACAGATATGAACCAATGGAATAGAATAGAGAGCCCAGAACTAAACCTGTGTGTGTGCATACAAATGATTTTCGATAAGGGTGTCAAGACCATTCAATGGGGAAAGAACAGTCTTTTCAACAAATGGTGCTGAGAAAACTGGATAACCACATGCAGAAGAATGAAGTGGACTCTTACCTTATGCCATATGTAAAAATTAGCTCAAAATGGGTCAAAGACCTAAGCATAAGAGCTAAAGCTATTATGTTTTGTGTTAGACAAAAACGTAGGAGAAAAGCTTTGTGACAGTGGATTTCTTGTTGATTTTTTGGATATGACACCAAAAGCACAAGCAATAAAAGAAAAATTAGATAAATTGGACTACATCAAAATTTAAAAATTTTGTGAATTGAAGGACACTATCAACAGAGTGGAGAGGCAACTCATGGAATGGAAGAAAATATTTGCCAATTGTATAACTGATGAGAGGTTAATATCCAGAATGTAGAAGGAGCTACAAAATAACAACAAAAAAAACAAACAACCCAATCAAAAAATGGGCAAAGGGCTTGAATAAACATTTCTTGATATACAAGTGACCAACAGGTATATGAAAAGATGCTCAACATCACTAATCATTAGGGAAATGCAAATTAAAACCCCTATAAGATATCCTGTCACACCCATTAGGATGGCTATTATCAAAAAACAAACAAACAAACAAAAAAAACACCCAGAAAATAACAAGTGTTGGCAAGGCTGTGGAGAAATTGGAACCCTTGCACACTGTTGGTGGGAATGTAAAATAGTATAGCCACTGTGGAAAATAGTATGGTTGTTCTTTAAAAAATTAAAAACAGAATTACCATTTGATCCAGCAATTCTGCTTCTGGGTATATAACCAAAAGATTTGAAAGTAGGAACTTGAAGAAATATTTGTACCCCCATGTTTGTAGCAGCATTATTCACAAAAGCCAAAAGGTGGAAGCAACCCAAGCATCCACCAATGGACAAATGGATAAAAAAAATGTTATATACATACAATGGAAGGTTACTTAGCTTTAAAAAAGAAATAAATTCTGACACATACTACAACATGGATGAACCTTGAAGACATTATGCTAAGTGAAATTAGCCAGTCACAAAAGGACAAATACTGTATGATTCCATTTATATGAGATACCTAAAACAGTTAAATTCATACAGACATGAAGTAGAATGGTGGTTGCTAGGGCCTAAGGGGAGGAAGGAATGTTTAATGGGGACAGTCTCAGTTTTGCAAGAAGAAAAAATTTCTGGAGATGGATGGTGATGATGGTTGCACAACAATGTGAATGTACTTAATGTCACTGAACTGTACACTTAAAAATGGTTAAAATGGGGGACTTCCCTGGTGGCACAGTGGTTAAGACTCTGCGCTCCCAGTGCAGGAGGCCCGGGTTCGATCCCTGGTCAGGGAACTAGATCCCACATGCGTGCTGCAACTGAGTTCACCTGCCACAACTAAGGAGCCCACGAGCTGCAACTAAAGAGCCCACGTGCCACAACTAAGGAGCCCAACTAGGGAGCCGCCTGCCGCAACCAAGACTCAGTGCAACCAAATAAATAAATAAATATTTTTTAAAAGATGGTTAAAATGGTAAATTGCACATTACATGTATTTTACCACAATTTTAAAATTTTTTAATTAAAAATTTAAAAACAAGGTACAAAAAAGTATATGCTATATGATTCCATTTATTTAAGGTACAAAAATGAATCTGTGGTGTTAGATGTCAGGACAATGGTTAGTTACCCTTGGGAGAGGAGAATAACTGGAAAGAGGCATGAAGAGGCTTCGGGAGTCCTGGTGATGTTCTGTTTCTTGATCTGGGTGTTATGACATGGGTATATACATTTTGTGAAATTCTTTGAGCTATATATTTGTGATTTGTACAGTTTTCTATGTGAATGTTACACTTCCAAAAGATTCCAAAAACGTAATCATGAGCCCCACAGCAGACTATACAGAATCAGAATCTCTGAGGATGGGACCTGGGGACCCTGCATTTTAAAAATCCCCCTTCCAAGTTTTTCTTAAGAACATTGGATGCTGCAAATCTTTGCTAAAGGAAGAGAATTAGGTAAAAATTTTTCCAGTGCCCCGGAATTCTTCAATTGTACCCTAACAATAAATATTCCTTAGAAAAGAAATTCTTGATATCCTTGAGTCATTTACCTTCTCCTGTTAGGAAACTCCACGTCATCTTTCAGGTGCTGAGAAAGAGAACTAAAAATAGTTAACAGCATATAGAAATGTATAGTTTAATATATTACACTTAAAAATATGATTTCTTCTAATTTGTCAGACATACTATAACTTAGGAGTATTTTATTGACGCCCTCTGAAAAATGGCAGGTGCTAGGACCTAGTGGAATTCAGGCAACTACAGTGGAATTCAGGCAACTAGGGTAGGAGGTGCACCCAGGGTGTGGTACAGTGCAAGCAAGTACAGAAAAGCCAGTTCTTCCACATGTAAACTACTTAGACTCCATTTCATCTCTCTCACACCACCTCCAAGATTTCAGCAGCCTTTACCCTTGCTTGGTAAACCGAAAGCATGTTTCTTGCAAAGTCTCTATTGGAAGGAGCAGATCAAGGTCAAGGTCTTGGACAAGCTCTTGGAGACCTTCTTGGAGGAGGCGGTCAGAGAAGAGGAGGAGGAGGAAATATTGGAGGGATAGTTGGAGGACTTGTGAATTTTATCAGTGAGGCTGCAGCTGCTCAGTACACCCCGGAACCACCACCCACTGAGCAGCATTTCACCAACGTGGAGGCCAACGAAAGTGAGGAAGTTAGGCGGTTTCGGCAACAATTTGCACAGCTGGCTGGACCAGACATGGAGGTAGGTGCCACTGACCTAATGAATATTCTCAACAAAGTCCTGTCTAAGCACAAGGATCTGAAGTCCGACGGCTTTAGTCTTGACACCTGCCGGAGCATCGTGTCCATCATGGACAATGACGCAACTGGAAAGCTGGGCTTCGAAGAATTTAAGTATTTCTGGAACAACATCAAGAAATGGCAGCGTATTTATAAGCAATATGACAGGGACCATTCTGGGTCTCTGGGAAGTTCTCAGCTGCGGGGGGCTCTGCAGGCAGCAGGCTTCCAGCTAAAGGAACAACTTTACCAAATGATTGTCCGCCGATATGCCGATGAGGATGGAAGTACGGATTTTAACAACTTCATCGGCTGCCTGGTTCGCCTGGATGCCATGTTTCGTGCCTTCAAATCCCTGGATAGAGATGCGGATGGCCTGATTCAGGTGTCTACCCAAGAATGGCTGCAGCTGACCATGTATTCCTAAAGTGGGCACTAAGTCAGGACTACCCCCGGGGACAGGAGTGCTGGAAGCTTAGCCATGCTCTTGCACGGTTGCGGTTACCCCATCCAAAGCTGTCATTTCCTGCTGAGTTCTTTCATAACCCGACCTATTTCTGAACTTGTGCTGCCCTTTACTGCTAAATTAAACAGATTTTTCATGAAAAATGTTCTGAGTGGTTTGTATGTCGGCTTTTTGAGACACGGGATTTATATGGACTTTATGTGATGGGAGTGCAGGGCAGGCTCTAATGGAGTAGATTTTAATAGGTCATTTCTTATTTGGTGAATGAATTCCAAAGAGCAGGAAAGCTGTTGTTGTTATTGTTAAGAATGAAATTTTGAAAAAAATCCTGGAATAAATCAAGAAAGCTCTCAGGAGATATATTTTTTTCCTTTAAAAAAGGTGAGGAGGCAGGAAATTCAAAACCTGTTTTTCTCTTAATTCACATCTGGTCTTTCTATTACATTTATTAAAAAAAAAAGTGTTTTCCTGGAAATCTGCTTAACTGTATAGAAACAGGTTCAGAAATGTGAAATTAAGCAGTTTTATAAAAGGTAGTTGTTTTTTTTTTAATGGCGGAACAACTATCTAAAATCTAGAATTCTTTAGTCCCGTTTCTCTAGCAAAATAAACATGTAACAGTTTTGTTTTGATATAATTGTAAAGAGGATCAGGGCATTGGGGAATGAAAGAGTGTACTTATAGTTGAAATGTCTCTGGTTGCCTTAATGAATCAAAGTGATCACTCTTACATGTACTTCACACAAAATCAGGCATGCCCTGCTGATGTTAGCCAGCTCTTGTCATGTCTTGCCCTGCCTCAGAGCAAAGAATATTCTTTCATTTGTTTGAAAACTGCAGACAGGAAAAAAAGTAAACAAAGAAAATGTACACAAATCATAACCAGTTATTTGGTATCTAAAGCGATAGAGAGATGTATAAATATATATAAATGTTGCTGCGTCTTTATTGCAGTGGCTCTCAGCCCTGACTGCAATTTAGAATCACCGGGAGAGTGCTTGAGCTGAGTCCCACTCCACGTGAGTTAAATAAAAATCTTTAGAGGTGGGGCTCAGAGATGAGTATTTTTTAAGGCTCCCCAGGTGATTCTGAAGAGCAACCAAGGTTGACAGCCACAGCTTTAAGGTTAGGCTGTCTCACTGTATTTTTCATATTAGTCTCAGCTGAAAACTGAGGCCCCCCACAGGAGTCAGTGTTGCCAGCTTCCAAAAGAAAGAAGATAGGAGTATGGAGAAACTGCCACCCAAAAAGCAGGGGTAGTTGTGCCTTTCTTGTGAACGGCCCTTGGTTTGGCTTTTTCATTTTGATTCAGGTGGTGATAACGGGGCAAACAGAATCCAGGAATTCCCGGCCAGTAGACTCAGCTAGACAGGCTGCATTTTCAAGTGCTCTGTTCATCTGCCTATTTAATTGGTTTCTACCCCTCCTGCTTCTCTGGTTTTTAATGCATTCCCTCTCTCCCAATCTACTTTGGAGGATCATCCTGAGTTTGAAGATAAATCCTTCCTTTTTGACTCATTTAGAGGAAAGTTGTAACTCTTGAAATGATGTAACTGGCCTGTTAACAGCCCTCAGCTGCCTGTTAGAGATCCCCAGTGAAAATAGAAGAGGTTGGCATTTAGCCTCTGTGGACACCATTATCACCATCATATAATATTTATGAAATACCACATGCGTGTAATTCTGAATTGAGCCAAGCCCAGAGATCACGTCCGCTTTCCTCAAGGGACTTGTAATTTAAACTTGGTCTGGGGAGCTGCTTAAAACAGGTGTGGTTATATAAGAATAAGGCTGCTGCCAGCAACCGCACATTAATATCAGGATCCCTGTTTTAGAATATGGCCACTAGTCTGTTAGGCATGGCTGTAATAATATAGCCAGGAAAGGGGAAATCTGCCAAGATGCCTTTTAAGGTCTCAGAGTATTAAGTTTATAATTTAACCTTTCCACATGATGGTTGGGGAAAAGAAAATGTAGCCCCACTTTTCTCCCCTCACTTCATTTTAAATGTTTTATGAAAGTTAAGACAATTATCTCACACTAGGGGTGGTATTAAGTATTTGTCTTGCTCTTCAAGTTAAGGGATTACCTACTTTTATGATTCTCCTCCTGCATGCACAGGGCAAAACAGCCTGAAGTTACCTAAGTTTCTCTTTTGTTCTTTTCTGAATTTGTGTAAAATCTGACAAATAACCCCAGGCACTAGAGTGGATCCCAGAAAATTTAGTCCAAAGTCTGGATTTTTCCAAGTAAACAAACCTTTGGCATTGTGTAGAACCAATAGCCTAACAAGTGATTGAACTTCTTAATTTCCATCCAGTGGGTTTTTTTTGTTGTTTGTTTGTTTGTTTTAGTTGGTGTTTTAAAGGCACATCTTCAGTGTAAGAGGGAGTATTTACCTGATAATTTTTTTCAAATGTTGCCTTTTCAACATGGAAGACTACTGATAGCCTAAGATGAAGGGCTTTCATTAATGTAACTCCATCTCATTTTCACATTTCTAAAAGCAATACAATCAATGTAGTAAGTCGAAAATGATAATGATTTTGTTTAAATGTGAAATTATACATCTACATTTTTAAATTTCAAAATATCCCATATGATTTTGAAAAACACCTTAGTCTTGATATAATACACTGACTTCTATAACCTATAATAGCAGGAAAAAGAACTGTGTGTTCTGTACCTAAGAACAGCAAATGTCCAAAGACATTCAAAATTTGTGTATCATCTTAAAGGTCACTTTTAAAATATTTTTTGAGTAATAGTGCATGTGATTTAAAAGTTGATTTATGTTTCAACTTCAATCAGAAATTTCATTAGTAATATTGTGCAACTAACCCATAGTTAGGCCTTAAAAAATATTTGCTGAGGCACCTGCAGGGCACTGATACTTAATGTACCTATTAATCTTGAAGTGCTTTCAGAATTACTTTTTTTTAAATGTCTATTTTTAATGCTAAGTGGATTAAAACAATTTAATTCCTAGAAAATTGATAATACAATTATGCAGGTGGGTAGAAATATGCTCTTAATAAGAATATTGAGGTAAACAGAATACCTCTTCCCTGACTCTCCTGGATAACTGAGAATTTATTGAATTTGAATAATAATACTCTTCCTGAGGAGTTCCATTGGTTTTTAAAGGAAAGAACCACAGCTTTGAGGAATAAGTTTTTACCATGGGACTGATTTGAATTTGAAAAATTAAAGGAGTGTATTTTGCTGTATACTTTTTTATTATCTGTTTTTGAATATATTTTATCAACTTGCCTGCTTTAAGTTGAATGATTGGGAGTCAGATTACCTAAATGTTAATTGTCATTATGGCAATAGTGAGTTTTGTGACCTCAAGTAAAACTTACATCTCAATTTTTCATTAGTAAAAATGAAGAAGTTGAATGGATGATTTCTAAGATTCCTTCCAGTTCTAAATTTTATTATTCTGAAATTGGAACCTTAAAATGTATTATTTTATTAGTCCTATAATGAAATCTCTCAGAATAATTTCTATGCTGCCTTTTTTCCTTCACATTACTAGGATGAAAACTTACATATAGTTTCCCATGTGATTGATTATCAAGAGTCTGCTTTAATATTCTTTTGTCGGTCAAAGCCACTCATATAAAACTGTTAAAGAAAACCAGGGGTCCAGAATATTACCTTTATTCGTGAATAGCAGTAATACTAAGGGTCTTTTACATTTCTCTTTCTCCATCTGAAAAATAAGCTATAATGCTTGACCTGTATTATACATAGGGTCCGGTAATATAGATAAAAATTGGATGCCTCACAATAAATCAAAGGCGTATTTCCAATCATACTACCTATGGCCGTATCTTCAGTGTCCATAGATCATTCTTTTTTTTTAATTTATTTAATTGAAGTATAGTTGACTTACAATGTTGTGTTAATTTCTGCTGTACAGCAAAGTGATTCAGTTATACATATATATACTTATTTTCATATTCTTTTCCATTATGGTTTATCACAGGATATTGAATATATTCATAGGTCATTCTTATATCTATACTTCAGAACTTCTTTTTTTTTTGAATTTTAGAATTTTATTTTATTTTTTATACAGCAGGTTCTTATTAGTTATCCATTTTATACATATTAGTGTATATATGTCAATCTTAATCTCCCAATTCATCACACCACCACCACCACCCACCTCCCCTCCATTTTCCCCCCTTGGTGTCCATACATTTGTTCTCTACATCTGTGTCTCTATTTCTGCCCTGCAAACCAGTTCATTATACTTCAGAACTTCTATTCAAGACTTCTATGTTGCTTAGTGGAGAAAACCAATTGCAGAATAAATTTACCTTTATTGAGCATATATTCACGGTTCAATAAGCTGTTCAGCCTCTAAGGCCTAATGAACAACATCCCTCCATAGTATAGGAGAAAATTAAACGTTAGTGGCACAACAAGGAAAATTATGTCCCTTAAAACTCTACCTTCTCTGAAACTTCTGGGGGGATGAAAATATCGTAGCCATCAATTGTGATGGTGGTTACCCTGGTGTCTGCATTTTTTCAAAGAACATCAAACTGTACACTTAAAATGGATGCTTTTTATTGACTGTAATTGATACCTCAATCAAGTCGATTAAAGGAAAGGCAGAAAACAGCTGTCTTAGGGGCTGGTAATCGGACAAAAATGGAAGTCGGATGACCTGAGTTTTAAATCCCAGGAAGAAACCCTGTTACTTTAGGGAAATCTTGAATCCTCTGTTTCTACCTTCTCCGATGAGAAAGTGAAGGTAAATTATTCCTTTTTAGTTCCCACCCTGCAGCAAGATAAAGTAGTATGGTGACAGTGAGTCTTGGTTGCTTTGAGAAGCTGAGGAAAGCTACAAGATTTTTTTTCCCTAGAAAAATGTACATATAAAAAGGGCTGGGACTTCCCTGGCGGTCCAGGGGTTAAGACTCCACGCTTCCACTGCATGGGACACGGGTTCTATCCCTGGTCAGGGGTTAAGACTCCACGCTTCCACTGCAGGGGGCACGGGTTCGATCCCTGGTCAGGGAACTAAGATCCCGCATGCCCTGTGGCTCGGCCAAAAACCAAAAAACAAAAAAAAAGGCACACCCTTTCAGGGGCTTCACAGCCTTCCCTTTCAAGCTCATCTATGAAACCCCAGTGAAAAACACTGCCAAAGTGTCTTAAGGTGAACCCAAAGTATCAATAGTAGGGAAGGGTAGGTGAGGAAAAGGTAGCATCGTTTTTAGCACCTACCTGTGTGTGCTAGGCAATGGGAATACACTGCACAGAGGAAGGCAATCCCTGCCCTAGAGGAACTCTTGATGGTTGAAATGTAGACACTTAGTCACAGTTAAAAGATTACGCTCTTATCAGTGCCAAACGTCTGCTAACCTGTCAAGTATCACACTTAGCTTTGTTGTTACTAGTTCATAGTTTATCTGGCAACATGAAGATCTTGCTGCCAAAATGATTCCACACCTGGGATTATAATCATTGTGCTTATTGTTCTCTTCCTTTCTCCCTCCTCCTCCTCTCTTTCCCCCTCCATCTTTCTCTTCCACTCTCCACCTCACTTTTCCTTTCTCCTCTTCCCCTTTCCTTCTTGTTCTCTCTCTTCTATCTCTTCCGTCCATCCTCCCTCCTTCTCTGCCTTACCTCTCTCTCCCTTTCTTCCTCTCTTCCTTAAGCTCTCTCTCCTTTCTCCCCATTTCATCTTCTCAGTGTTCCCATCTAGGTGAGTAGTTCATGTGTAGGAAAAACTCTGTATTCGGTCAGCATGGATTAGAATTATCAACCCCTTCTTTTATAATACCATCAAGAAATACCTGCTGAAGTGTATAGATATAAACATCATACGAATTACGTTTAGTTTCCAAGGCTTAGAAGTGCAGGATCTTCCAGGGCCCGATATCACTAAGGGGCCCTTGAAGTTGCTCAGGTTTGCCTACTTTCTCCTGCTTTACTGCAGAGTAAGCACAGAAGGAAGAAAGAATGTAGCTGTGATTATTGCCTCAATTTGCCCCTTTCCTTTCCCTTCTATCTCCTACATGGAGAGAGTCTCTTAGTGATGACCCACTGGTGTTGGCCATCATGGCAGGCCCACCATCGATGGTGGAATGAAGGCTTCAGTCCCACCTAGGATGAAATCCCCCATCCTGCTTCCCAGAGAGGCTCCCGTCAAGGCTGAGTTCAGGAACCCACAATGAGTGCCATAGAGCCACTCTAAATGAGCCTCAGTGATAAAATGTTTA
This sequence comes from Balaenoptera acutorostrata, assembly GCF_949987535.1. Lineage (NCBI taxonomy): Eukaryota > Metazoa > Chordata > Mammalia > Artiodactyla > Balaenopteridae > Balaenoptera > Balaenoptera acutorostrata. Next base: position 29,809,854 of record NC_080082.1, on the reverse strand, counting down.
TATTGATTGCTCAACAGGAATATATTTTTCTTCCTTCTGAGTTGGGAATGGGTGGGCCGTTCACTAGCTGTTCTATCTCAGTGCGAACTTTTTTCCAAATCGGCTCAGTGCATGATGAGGCTGAGCTGCGTGGCATGTCTGAATTTTGCCTTGTGGGCTGTGATTAATAGTCATTCAACCAGTGGCCCTGCTAACTGATTTCTCCCATCCTTTCACAGAACCATGATGGCAGTATTGACTTCCGAGAGTATGTAATTGGCCTGGCTGTCCTGTGTAACCCTGCCAACACAGAGGAGATCATCCAGGTGGCATTTAAGGTACTGTCAGCCCCACTGAAATCATCTTGGTCTGTCTCGTAAACAAGTGTTGACTCTAAGTGTATTATCTGAAAATCAGTGCATCTATTACGAGTGTTTATAGATCTGCTGTGACATGTACACGAGGGCAATGTGATTAAGACAATCGCTACCGAGAATAAAGAAAAGACAAGCATCCATTTAAGCAAAAAGAAAGTCTTTGGAAGCAGCCTAGTTAACAGCATTAAAATTGAAGAGCAGGTGATTTCATAAATTAGTTTAAAAATTATTTCTTTTCAGCCTCCCCACTTTGGAGCCCCAAAGTGAGGTTTATAAATAAACACCACCTGTGTATAGTCATCCCAATTCACCAGGCAGAAAGTTCTGATCCATCCTTATTTTCTCACTCTGTATGTCAGAGATATTTTAGGCGATCTTTTCCCGATGGAGTTTATTTTGTTGTGGTGGTGTCAGGTGAATACCATCATAAATGTCTCAAGTTTCCACCCTCTGTGTTTTCCTGTATATCACATATATTGTCACAGCAGTATGGGGGGTTGAGGGGCAGATGAATAAAATCCACGTCCCCCATCCCTAGCAGAACTTAATGGAGGTTTGAATTATGAGAACTCAGATTCCATTTTATCACTTACATATGCAAAAAGGAGAGGGAAGAATACATTCCCAAAGTGTGTTTTGGTTCTTTGGAGATGAAAGGTGCTTTATCTAATTAGTATTTGAATGGGACGTTCCCTTCCATATTCTAATCTTACATGATCTGCTCTCGAGTAAAACAAAAACTTGATCTCACTTACCAAGCTGTGTATATGGAATCTTATCGTACAGCTCTTTGAGTCTCTGCTTCATCCACCATAACAGCTGAGGACCTTCCCCATGCCTCTTTCCTACTCTTATTTCTTCCTGATTTTCTCTGAGAAGAATATCCCACTGTGTCCTCAACAAGTGTTTTCCCCTCTATCATCTAGAAAGACTCTCTTCCTCCCAGAGTCCTTTCTTACGTCTTGGAGGCCACCTGGGATAGCCTCACGAATTTCCATGTGTTCTATCCTTGACAGAGGAGTCCCCAGGTTGACTTTTTATTTCAGATTGGTTTCAACTGAGTTAACTGCTAGGTCTATAAAGAACCTGAGAGGTTGATGCTTAGCAGATGGTCTCAAGGCAAGGGCCAGAACTCTTTCCAAGCTGAAAACATTTACAGACTTATTCATCATAAAACCTAAAATTATACGCATAGCTAACTTATTCCAACCCAGACATTTCTGTTTCTGTTCTGGGATTGTCTGTGTGATTATAAGGTCAGCTGGGCAAGTGGTCACTTTGGGTTTACCAATGAAAGACCTGATAGAAAATTTGGCCCTTAATCATAGTAATTATTGTCTTTAAAGAAGTCCTGAGATTTTTCTCTAGCCTAGACCTTGGTTTTGAGGGGGGGACAGGGAGAGGAAAGAAGGACCTAAAACTATAATTAGCTCTTTTTTCAGTAAAGCAAGTGTCATGTTTTACTTTGGTTATTTTTTTAACCTTCTCAGGCGTGTATGATGTTTTGGTTTTTTTGTTTTGTTTTGTTTAAGTGTCTATTTGCCTATTTTATTTTATTTATTTATTTTATTTATTTATTTTTTGGCTGTGTTGGGTCTTCGTTGCTGTGTGCGGGCTTTCTCTAGTTGCGTCAAGCAGGGGCTACTCTTCGTTACGGTGCACGGGCTTCTCACTGCGGTGGCTTCTCTTGTTGCGGAGCACAGGCTCTAGGCATGTGGGCTTCAGTAGTTGTGGCTCACAGGCTCAGTAGTTGTGGCTCACGGGCTTAGTTGCTCCACAGCATGTGGGATCTTCCCGGACCAGGGATCAAACCAGTGACCCCTGCATTGGCAGGCGGATTCTTAACCACTGTGCCACCAGGGAAGTCCCTGTATGATGTTTTTGAAAATTATTTTGGCATGCTTCTATTTTTCATTTAGTAGTATCATTTTGTATATATACAGAATGCATTCACACCCTTTTATTTGGGTAACACTTCACAGTTAACTTCCCATCTTTGATCATATTTCATCATCACAGTGACCTTTAGCGGTAGAATATTAGTCAGCATTCTTCAGTTGTAAGCAGTAGGCATAGACTCTGGCGGAGGAATCAGTTGTGAGGACAGCAAGCAGGCTCCAGGGAAGACTCCAAAGCAGGCAGCTCCCGAGGTCCCAGCTGCGGGAGCTGCTCTACATCTCCCTTGGGCACTGCCGTTAGAGTGAGCAAACTCCAACGCTGTTCATCATTCAAATTCCAGGCAGAGTCCAAATGGTCTTGGACCATGTGCTTGCTAGGAAAGACAGGATGTTGTGATGCAGAGTGCCACAGCATTCCATGCACTGGGGAGATACCGCTCCCCCATTCTCCAAGGAAAGTGGGGTGTTAACCATTCTACCAGAGCCCAGAGCATGAGATTTACCTTAGATCTGGGAACTCTGTAGTAGGGAGGCTATTGGGAGCGATGAGGAATTGAGAGAAATGGAGGGGTTTTTGTGGGGTAGTTGTGACAAAGGACAAATGGAGAGGAAGTAAAAGTCCCCAGGATGGATGTGTGAAGGAAACTTATACAGAAGGAAGAGCCATCAAAGCACCAGATTTAGGTGATTGGATAAGTTGGTGAGAATTCTTTAGGAATGGAAGACTTTTACAGAAAAATTAGAGTTTGTGAGAAGGTGGGGGGAGGTTGTGACTGAATCCTGGCAGTTAATGTCTGAAGTCCAAGGCCCATAAAGAGCCCCGGGGCTACTGTTGTGAAAACAAATGCTAGCTAATTCACTTTGCACTTTCCAGCTATCTTATCGTCCATTTAGGGGCTGAGTAGTAGAAAATGGACTAAGAGTCCTGTGCCTTCTTATCTGGGGGCAGCAAATCACAAGTTCGAATTATATTTTTCTCCTCCCACCCTAGTGGACAATTAAAACACTATTCAGTATTTGCTTATTGTTCTTTTCATGATTATCACACCTTATCCAATGCCTGTTTTTGATCGTGTATTTGGTCAGAAGTGGATACCTTAACAGCAGGAACTGTAGATCTCTGCCTGCATTTGGGCGACAGCTTGACCATTTACAAGCTGTGTGACCTTGGGAAAGTTACCTGGCTTCCTTGTTCCTCAGCTTTCTCATCTGTGAGATAGGGCTAATAACAACACCTCCCTTACATAAGACTATTATTAGGGTTAAATGAGTGTGTAAAGTGATTTGAACATGTTGGTTCAGTGCCTGCAAAGAGTCCGTGTTGATATCATGGAAAAATGTTAATACACTGGTGAGGATTATGAATATGGCATATTAATTATCTATCAGTTACCCCTGCTTTGCTGCTTGACTTTCAGTCTATACCACCCTTTTCCCTCTGCCTATAAACATATTCAGTCTCTCCCTTCCTGAAGGCAGCCTCCTTTTGTACGTGGCTATTACCCTGTTTATCTCCTGTGCTTTATTCCATAATTTCTTAAAAGAAGAACCATGCCTGTTGCCTCCATGCCTCACCTCTCTAGTCATTGCTTGATTCCCATTACCATCCGTCGCCAGGATCTCCTAATTGCCAAATCCAGCAAACCTTGCTTCTTGCTTGGCCTTCCTATGCCATTTTACTCTGTTGGCCATTACCACAGTTAGAGTTTCTTCCTCTTTCCTGAAAACCTTCCCTAGCTTCAAAGATGCATGCTCTTTCTTTCTGCTTCTCCATCTCTCTGGCTGCTGCTTCTGAGTTCTTTTGGCCGGTTCCTCTTCCCTGCACACACCTCAACTCTTGCTGTTCCCAGGGCTCTGCCTTACTTTGTGCATTTTCCACAGAGAAGCTCAAACACACTCACTTCAATCCTTACCTGAATTCATATCTCAAGCGTCATCACTCTCCTGAGCTGATGTGCTGAATCTTACTTCCTCCTGGCACTTCTGACTCAAATTTAAGCTCTCCAGGTCTAACCCTTGATCTCATTGGGAACCTGTTTTCCCATTCTTGGTAACATAACCCACTTTCACCCACTTGCCCAAGCTAGAATCCCTCAGCCATCTTTAGCTCCTTCTTTTCCATCACTACAGACCTCTAATTGATATGTAAGTCCTGTCTTTGCTTCCTTATAAATTCTGTCTCTTCCTGCCCTTCCTGCTTCTCCACCCCAGACTCTTAATTGTTTTTCCTGCCTCTAGTCTTTTCAACTTTCTGCCCTCTCTCCACCCTCCACACTTTGCCTCAGAGAGCTCCCTCAGTTCACAGGCAGTCACCCCACAGCCCTTCCCATCATAATCCTGCAGGGGTAGATGAGGCCTTATATGTCCATCATGATCTGATCCTTGCTTGTCTTTCTCTCTCCTGACTTGAGCCCCAGGCAACTGCCTGCCAGTCCTTGTATGTTCTGGGAATATCTCTTCATGTTTTAAGACCCAACTCAAATGTCATAAAGCCTTCCCTGATCTCTCCAGGTAGGATTCATCTTGTTCTACACAGGACTCCCATGTGCTTTTGTACTTACTATGGTTATAGCACCTATTTTTTCCATGTGCTTTTGTACTTACTATGGTTATAGCGCCTATTTTTTCCATGTGCTTTTGTACTTACTGTGGTTGTAGCCCCTATTTTTTTTAAAGATTTATTATTTTATTTATTTATTTTATTTATTTTTGGCTGCGGCACACAAGATCTTTTGTTGCAGCACACGGGCTTCTCTCTACTTGTGGCGCACAGGCTCCAGGGTGCATGGGCTCTGTAGTTTGTGGCATGGGGTCTCTCTAGTTGAGGCGCGAGAGCTCAGTAGTTGTGGTGCATGGGCCTAGTTGCCCTGCGGCATGTGGGATCCCAGTTCCCTGACCAGGTATCAAACCCGCAACCCCTGAATTGTAAGGCAGATTCTTTACCACTGGACCACCAGGGAAGTCCCTGTAGCCCCTATTTTAATCCTATCTCTTTCTACCACTAAACTATAAGTATTGTGAAGGCATCAGATACCATACTTATGGACATATATCCCTAGCCCTCGGCACAATGAATGTCTGAATTACTAAAGAGTTTATTTTTTAAGATTATTCCATACCACCATTGCTCTGGAGGAGCTCATTCTTAGACTTTATTTTCTTTTTCCTTCAGCTCTTTGATGTTGATGAGGATGGCTTCATAACAGAGGAAGAGTTCGCCACCATTCTGCAGGCTTCCCTTGGAGTGCCTGACCTTGATGTTTCTGGTCTCTTCAAGGAAATAGCCCAGGGGGATTCTGTTTCGTATGGTGAGTAGGCAGTTTGGCTCCTGATTCGGTGTACTGTACAGTGTACAGCGTACATCCAGACTATGACTGACCCTCATACAAGAGTGTTGTTTCAAAAAAAAAAAAAAAAAAAAAAAAAAGAGTGTTGTTTCCCCCCACTAATATGTTAACAATAGAATTAATAGTAACAATGATGATGATACTAATAATAGTAGTAGTGGTGTAATGGTAGAAGCTAATTATTGAGGACTTACCATATGCTAAGCACTCTTCACACATTTTATATATATTAATTCATTTATTCTTTATAGCAAGCCTATTCGAACAGTACTCTTCATTATTCTTATGTTACTGAGATGCAAAGAATTTAAGTGACTTACCTAAGATCATCTCCTAGAGAATGTCAGAGTTGTAGCCACGGTAGAGGGATATGGACTGAGGGACCCACAGTAATAACAGTAGCTAAACCATCTATTAATGTTTCCTGTTAGTGGCTTAGATGAGCTTTCACGTTCATTATCTCACATCATGTTGATGGCACCCCTGTGAGGTAGGGACTATCGTGGAGGAAGACCTTGTGGCCAATGGCAGGTCCGTCCACCGGTGACCAGCCTTTCTCCTGATGGCTCGAGTCCACACATGAAGACAAGTCCCCTAACGGCTGAAGGGATGGTTCATCAGTTTCACAGTGTCCTTGGGAAACACACCTCAGTGGAGAGGCCCCTGCCTTAGCTTTGATGTGATCGTAGATGTCAGCGTGGCTTATCTTCCCCAGTCTTCTCTCGTGGGCCAGAGGGGGATTCCTCTTGAATGCCTTTTTCCTTCTGGTGTTCAAAGAGTTTCAACCTGATAACTTTCATGGGATGGGGGAATTAGTTCACAGACTTCTCTTACTCTTCTGTTTTTAATTACTGTCATTTTGGCTGTCCTTATTCTATTTTAGGTAATTAAGTGCCTAGGGCACTTACTCTATTAAGTTCATTAAAAAAAAAAAGAAAGGATAAAATGGGAAGTATATACTGATATAAAACTTAAGAGTCATAAACCCCATGCGTACTAATTCTCTGACCATTTTCATTGCATAGTTAATACTCTGTATTACTCCAAACTACAAATTTTGAAAAACTATTTGGAATAACTATTTCAATGGAAGCTAATACTAAGAATTATTTGTAGGTAGTCATATTTTTACCTGTCAGTTTTAATATGTTTTTAGGGAAATCTACTCTGTTTTTTGGAGTTCAACCTTTTTCTTTTTAGAATACACAGAATATCTCCCTTTCCCCAATATTATGCAAGCCCACTTTTTTTTTTGCAGGAATGTTTGAGGTATTTAAGTATGATTTTATGAAAGAATAGGTATAGAAATGTATCATGTATGTTTACATTTACATTATTTAAATGTTATTGTTTAAATTGTTTTCATTCTTGGTTTTCCTTTAGCCAAATTAATGCCCAAATTCCACTTATTGCCAGCTCTCAGCACTTCTAGAAATGAGTTACTCTTTAATGCCACTAGCATCCCCAAAGAGGACAGAGAGCCTTGCTCTTTTGACCAGAGCACAAGTCTTAAAATTAAAGCTCGTGGTTTCAGTAGATCAACACTCCTGCCCACGTATCTTAGAAGTCACTTACGTCCTCTGTGTCTCCGTCATTGAAATAGACTCATGCAGATAAATCTTTATTTTGGATGTTAAGAAAGAACAATTAATAGCTTGCCTAATTTGGAAATATAAAGTGCTCTGTTAATGCAAAATAACGTTGTAATTGCAAAGAATGATCTGGGCTCTATCTGGTGACTTCCTCATCACTAAGACCTGTTTTTATCTTCAAGAGTTGCTAGGTAGTCTAATGTGCCATGAAGTAGACAATTGGTTATCGGAGGATTTTTTTTTTTTTTTTTTTTAGTGAATGGATAGAAATAGGATATTGGGTTAAAAGCCTTTTATTATAGAGTCAAATAGCAAGCTGATTCAAAGACCAGGCTCGCTTTGCTATATAAGCTCAATAAAGTTTTCTCCATCCAAACAGAAGAGGAGAGAGAAATGTCAAACTTGAGGGTAACATCATATTTCAGAAACTCCAGGTTACCGGAGGCTTGGGGTTCAAATTCTGATGGTTAATTTTGTAAGCCTGCTATACTCTACCTCACTTCCTAAATCTCAAACATCTGAGATAAAAGGAGGCCTACTACTCAGGGGTCTTGTGATATGATTAGTGAATATTGTACACTCTACTCGCCCTTACTGGTCATAAGTCAGGGCTCAGCTTTTCAAGATGGTTTATTTCTTTACCAGAGTTAAAGGTTAAAATAGTTTTAAAAGCCAGTAATAGAGAGTCCTGGGTAATAAATTTTGTTAACATTTGTTATTACAAAAAAATAATAAAATTACATAAAACAATAAAACGTAATCATAGAGCACAACAAAGTTTTACAAATGAACACTTGTGTAACTACCACTCAGGTCAAGGAATAGAGCTTTTCAATAACTCTAGAAGCCTCCATGTGCCTATTCCCAAATAGAACCCCTTCCTCGGTCTTAAAGGAGGGAACTGCTGACCTGACTTAAAAAGGAATCTCTGCCTGCTTTGTTTTAGCATTTCACCACAAAAGTACACATCTTTAAATATAGTTTAGTTTTGCCTAAGTTTTTGAACTTTACATAATGGTCTCATACAACATGTGTTCTTTTGCATCTGGCTTTTTTCATTCAACATTATGGTTTTAAGATTCATCCACATTGTTACAACACAGCTATTCATTCGTCTTCATTGCTGTGTAGCACTTTGTTCCACGAATATGCCATGATTTACTTAGCCATTCCAACTGTTGACAAACATTTGAATTGTTTCCATTTTTTACCTATTATGAATAATGTTGCTGTGAACATTCTCATACATGTCTCCCAGAACACAATATGCACAAATTCTCTCGCTTATATACCCTGGAATAAAGTATGCATATCTGCAACTTGACTAGATAATGGAAAAAACTATCTCCCAAAGTGGTTGCATAATTTATAGGGGTTGAGTAATAGACTTTTGCAATCATTGTATTATTAAGATCATATGTTAATCTGCATCACGCCAAAAGAAGATTCACCTCAATTTATTGCATTTTGTTTTTTCTCCTCTTTTAGAGGAATTTAAAAGTTTTGCCCTAAAGCATCCAGAATATGCTAAGATATTTACAACCTACTTAGACCTCCAGACGTGCCATGTGTTTTCATTACCAAAAGAAGTCCGAGCAACTCCCTCAGTCGTAAGTAATAAAGTCAGCCCTGAAAGTCATGAAGAGAGTACCTCAGACAAAAAGGACGACTGAACGCAAACATTCCTAATAAGGAAAATGCGGTGGCTTTTACTTGAAATTTCAAAGGCGTTTATTGATAGTATTTTATTTGTGATTGAGTAATGATGTTTTAAAATAGAAAGCTTTTTTATAAAAAAAAAGATAGATTTTCTTACTGAAATGCTTCTATTCGCATGTGTTTATCAAGTAATATTCATTTTCTTTTACATTATATTTTGCTATACTGATAGGCTTATTGGCGATAAAGATGTTTTTATGGATTTTTCCAGGTTAATTTGCATACCCAAATGAATGAAATGGTCTCCCTTATTTACTGATGAGCATTAATCAATGCTGCAAAAAGTTTTAGAAGTATAAATAATTTTTCATCTACTTTCCTCTAAAGAAATAAGGTTAGCTTTAATCCCTTGCCATTCTAGAAATAAGAATGAAGAGTCTGAGGAACGTTGCAGAATTTTATACCTTTAACTTCACAGATTCATTTTTTCCATTTGCATTTCAGTTTCTTGGATCACTGAACATGGGGGGATTGGAAGGGAGAGCTCCGCTAATTAGATGAGACTTCTTAAAAACTCATATTCTCTTGACCATGCATCCCTATTGTAGATTTCCTTAACCACCTGCTAAGGAGATCATAACCTTTTGCATGATCTACAGATTTAGAACTTTGTTTTAAAGACAACAGCTATGGCCAAAGGCTATGTGGGAATTGCCTTATTGAAGGTAACATTAATTGCCTAATGAGAAAAATTGTTTGCCACAGAGTTTAGTTTAATTTGAGTTGGGTAGTTTAGAATGTAGCCCTTGCCCAGTAAATGAATCAGATTTACTTTATTTATATATTATTAGAATTAATATATTTTATCATCTAAGTGGGAGTTTTATTGTGTCCTCTCAAATTTTAGAGCTTGCCTGAAATATCTACAGGGAAAATACGAAAGGTTCCAAAGTATCACCAAAAGCTAAGGAATCCAAAAACCTACTTTATTAATGCAAGACCACAATTTAACCCCCAGGCAGGAATTTAACGGTGATATTTTTTTCCCTTAGGTTAAGCAATAATTTCCCTCAAGTGCCATTTTATCATATGTCACGCATGCTTACTAAAAAGTTTCATCCTTAAGTATGAAGGATGAAACAGTATGATTGTTTGCTTTTTACATATCTTAAGCTGTTTAGACAAAGCACTGAATAAGCTGAAAACAATTTCTTAAGTAATTAGGAAAGTACATCTTTATAATATTGGTTCTCATATGCAATTGAATGTATGTATTACTCAGGTACCATGATTTTTATCATAGAAAACCCACATATTAATCCCATTTATCATGAAAAAGTAACATTTTAAATTACAAGCTTTCTGTGAGGCTCTTGAAAGTGATCCCATTGTTTTCCTGTTTTAAAGTAATATTTTATGTTCTTTAATTCCACTTATGCCAATGTAATATTCCTATTTTATTATGTTACTGAACAAACTTGCTACATAAAATTCTTGGCAATTAAAAATTCTGGTTTTGCCATTTTGTCTCAAATGTAATATACCTTTTTAATATCGTGGTTTGAACGTAAGTTTGCATATTTATGAATGTGATTAATCATTTTTGTTTGCATTTAAGCCTTATGAAATGTCAGACATAATTTTAGTCTAATGAAAGACTCAAATTTTAGCCAAAGCAGCAATAGTTATTATTCCTAAAGAAGTTGACTTTTGACTGGTAGGGTGTATGTAATAACACAAGTCATGACCGTCAGTACTACTACCAACTAGGCCTCTACTTTTATGCCATCTAAACAAAGATTTCCTTCAAAGAGTTTTTTCTCCTCTTAGAATTTAAAGTAAGAAATTAAATTTAACTAAGTCAGTTAAATGCACTGTGGTTTTATATAATAGTTTGAAAAAACGAGGTTACTCTTTGAAATGAGAAATACTAGATCCTAAGACCTATACACCATAAAAATTTCCATCAGAACAGTTCTATTGAAGGATAACGACATACTGAATGCTTATGGAACAAGTTGCTTGCATTATGCATATTTAATTCTCCTTTGCCAATGCTTTTAGAGTGTTGGAAGGCTGAGTGTGATCGCTAGTAGTGCTACCTCTAATGGATATTTAAAAGAGCCCCTTTTAGAAGACACATGGTCTGCTGTCTGCATGAGGCACAGCAGTACAGATATCTGACTCCCAGACTCAGGAGCTCTCCCTTTCAGACTGTTACAGATGCAAGGTAGTTAGCTGATGGCAGTTAATTGATACACCATTGACTGTATTGGAACAAGTGGGCTCTCGACCACAAAGGTCCTTGTGGAATTCTTATAAAGGAATCCCTAAAGAGGATTAAAAGACACTAGTAAGAAACCATTCCCTAGGAAAGCATACATATTTATAATTCTTTTTTTCTTTTCTGTTCACTTGAATGGACTTTTCCATTTTTGGTAAATTGTTATACCAGAGTATTCCATCGATGCCATGCTGTGAGTTGATAGAGGCAAAGGCCTTCACAAAGTTCTTGACATATATCCAACATACATATCACGTATACATATCATAAACAATGTAGAGCGTATTTATATACTGCTTTTTCACTTGCCATATAACATTTTCCAGTATCATTAAAATTACCTGGAAATGTAAATTTTTTAAAGTATACCTAATATTCCTTCAGTTAGCTATAACATAATATATGTGATCATTCTTCAAATATTGAAACTGTGAGTTTGATTTTCATTTTGGGACTATTAAAAATAACCAACTCCATACTCCATAATAGTTTATAATTATGAATAGTTTGCTAAGGGGCTTATTTATACTTACTGAATTCCAAAATGAAAAATTTTTTGGCTAAAGATTTTATAATTATTAACTTTATTTTAAACTAATTTTATTACAGGAAAAAATTGAAATTATTATTTTTGATTCCATAGTTTTAACCTCATGTAGTAGTTAACAGGTTCATGTCTTTTAAAGGTAAGTAGACTTCATCTTTTTGAAGGTATTTTCCCCTTTGTAAAAGTAACAGACTTACTAATTATTACAATAAGTAATAATAATAATACTACCAATCTGGCATCCTTACTATGTATCAGGCATTGTGCTAAGTGATTTACAGACATCAGCACATTTAAACACTCAATGAAGCATAGGTATTGTTGTCCCTAGTTTTACTAAACAAAATTTAGAACTCTCCCTAAGTTACTCATTAAGTGGTGGAGCTTGCAATTAAACCTAATTTTGTCTGATTCCAATGGCCATGCTTCTAATCATTTATATAAAGCAGCAAAGCTGCCTGATTTATAAAATTTATAGATTGAGCATCTGCCCGTGTATTTTGCTACTTGTGGGAAATTTTGATTTAGTTCTTTTTTTTTTTTAATTAATTAATTTATTTATCTTTTGGCTGCATTGGGTCTTCGTTGCTGCGCGCGGGCTTTCTCTAGTTGTGGCGAGTGGGGGCTACTCTTCGTCGTGATGCGCAGGCTTCTCATTGCGGTGGCTTCTCTTGTTGAGGTGCACGGGCTCTAGGCACACGGGTCTCAGTAGTTGTGGCACGGGGGCTCAGTAGTTGTGGCTCACGGGCTCTAGAGCGCAGGCTCAGTAGTTGTGGCGCACAGTTGCTCCACGGCATGTGGGATCTTCCTGGACTGGGGATCGAACCCGTGTCCCCTGCATTGGCAGGCGGATTCTTAACCACTGTGCCACCAGGGAAGCCCTTGACTTAGTTCTTAAAGAGAGACAGAGGTAGTTCAGAATGGTTCCAAGCAGTGGCTGAGATGGGGAAAAAGATTGGCCAACCCCAGCCTAGAAAAGGGAACCCTCCTGACCCTCTTCATTGTGGCCCAGGATAGGTCAGCTGAAAACCCTGAAACCTTCCTGTAGGAATAGTCCAAGTTACTGTAAACCAAAGGTGAGGTGAATGCCAGGGTACTACAGTAACCTTTTTCCTTTGTGGGTAGTGGTGGAGCATGAATTCTCTACTTCTCATGGGTCCCTCTGCTGCAGTGGCCTTTTCCGTCACATCTCTGCATAAATTCCATCTCAGAATAAAGTATATGATCAATAAAGGAGAGTCTGAGGGACCAAGGACAAAGCCAGAATTCCAATATCTAGGACCTTCGTTCTAACTGTTGCGAAGCATTCCCTTTGCTGGTCTCCCTGCTTATATTTTTTGCCCTCCTATATATCCTCTTGCCATATAGAAAGCACAAGTATTGTTTGAAAGCATAAACCAGATATCACTTCTCCAGTTAAATGTTTTCAAGGGCTACCCTTTGCACTTTGGATAAAATCTCAAGTATTCAACATGACCTACAAGGCCCTGCCTGGTCTGTCCCCTACCATAGTCTAGATCTCCACCATCTCCAACCTCCTCCCTCACTAAACTCCCACCACCCCATCTTTCTTTTCCTCCAACTGATGAAAGTCCCTTCCAGCCTCATGGTCTCTGTACTGATGTTCCCTCTAGCTGGAGTGCTCTTTCCCAAAGATTTTCACCTTGTTTTCTCTTCTTCCTTCAGACTTAAAAAATAAAAAGAAAAACAGCTTCATCAAGATATGATTCACACACCATACAATTCGCCCGTGTGAAGTATACAATTCAGCTTTTTTAGCATATTATTCACAGAGTTGTGCAACCATCACCTCTCATCTAAATTTTTTATTCTTGACTTCATTCAGATTTTAAATCAAATGTCACACCATCAAATGGGAATCTCCTATCACCTAATCAAAAAGCTCACTCTGTCTCTATGGGCAGTCTCAATCCCATTATCCTTTTTGGTAGTGCACTTAAACTTCTGGGGTTTTTGTTGTTATTGTTATATATATATATAACAAATATATATTTATATATTAAAATATGTTTATATAATGTATTATTCGTGTATTTATTGTCTGTTATTCATTGCACTTAGAGGGTGTACCTGACAGTGAATGCTCAGTATTTGAAGAATGAATAATGATAACATTATCTTTCACTTATTGTGCCTTGTATTGTATTTAGAATAGAGATCATCTTTACAACAAACTTGAAAACCTGGGATTATGATCCCTAAAACTAATATAGAAAATAAGGCTCAGAGAGGTTTTGTCACTTGCTCAGAGTTACATAATTGGTGAGTACCAGGGCTGGAATTCAAACCCAAGGCTGCCTGGCTCTAAGTGAAGGGACTTTTGATTAGGCCAAGGTAACTTGAACCCATAAAGTAAGTAAAAACTTATATGACAAGCTTCAGGTTCCAGAAACGTGGAAACTAGATAATCTGAGAACCCTCTGGCCACAAAACCCCTAGAATGTTGAATAAAATATCACCAATATATTTGAAATGTGTAGCTGAGCATGCACAATACTAAGGGAAATGCTCAAAGGCCAAAAATGAAAAGGGAGCTGGAACCCAGAACTGTGTGAAGGCGTAAGTTACAGTTGACCTGGGGACATTCATCAGTCTTAGTAACAAAAAGGGTTGTATTTTGTGGCTATGGGAAACAAAAGACAAGGTTTTTTTTTTTTTTTTTTTTTTTTTTTTTACAAGGTTTTTATATGATGTGGGGATTTGGAACTGAGATCTCAGGGGAGGAAAAAAAAAAAAAGACACTTGAAGGGCTACACCCTCAATAAAAGAATGAACTGCGAAAATTCATCTTCTGGTAAAGGAAGACTATGAGGAAATTTTTCTGTCATGGCCTGGGTTCTAGGTTGGGGGAAAAAATCCTCCTCTGATAACTTTTTAAAAACTTTCAATTCTTTTAAATGATTTGAGACTCATTTTATGGCCCAGCCTATGATATATCTTGGTGAATGTCCCATGTGTACTAGAAAAGAATGTGTATTCTGCAGTTGTTGGGTGTAATGTTTTAGAAACATAAGTTAGATCCAGTTATTTGATAGTGTTGTATAAGTCCTCTTTATTCTTACTGTTTTTTTGTCTACTTGTTCTATTAATTATTGAAGAGGGATGTTGAAATCTCCAACTGTAATTGTGGTTTTAGCAACTGTCAGTTTGTCTGGAGTTTGCCATTGGTTTATAATCATTTTCAATTGTTACATAGTTTTGATAAAATAACCTTTTTATCATCATGAATATTCCTCTTTAATTCCAGTAATACTTGTTCTGTTAACATATCCACTTCAACCACACCAACTTTCTTAGTGTTTGCATGTTTACCTTTTTCTATCTTTTTACTTTATATTTAATATGCATCTCTTAAATAAGTGTTTTGTGGTCTGTTTGGGTCTTGCTTTTTTATCTTGTCTGACTTTCTTTGATCTTCTTTGATCTTTTTTCCTCCTTTCCTGATTTATTTTGGATTAATCAATATTTTTTGGTAATTTATTATCTTATTTTCTTTTGCCTTCTTAGCTGTACTTATTTATTTTTAGTGGTTGCTCCAGAGCTTACAATATATATCTTTAAATTAATATAGTTTACTTTCAAATAATAGTATACTTTTCACTTATAACATAGGAACCTTACAAATATACTTCCAATTCACTCCATCCCATCATTTGTGCTATTGTAATATATCTTCTGTGTGTTTTAAATCCCACAAGACACTTTTATCATTTTTGCTCTGAATAGTCAAGTTAAAAATTTAGAAAAAGAGATCTATTTATCTACATATTTACTGTCCCTGGCACCCTTTATTTCTCTTTGTAATTCCACCTTTCCATCGTTTTTCTTAAGCCTGGAGAGTGTCCTTAAACAATTCCTGTAGTGCAAGTCTCCTGACAATAAATTCTCTCAGCTTTCTTTTGTCTAAATATGTCTTTATTTTGCCTTCCTTTTTGAAGAATATTTTTGCTGGATACAGAATTCTAGGTTAACTTTTTTTTTCCTTTCAGTACTTTAAAGATCCCATTGTCTTCTTCCTTTTATTGTCTCTGATGAAAGTTAGAAATATTTCTTTTCATAGCTCTCTTGTATATAATGTATTTTCACCATCAGGCTACTTTTAACATTTTTTCTTTATTACCGTTGAGAAATTTTTGAGAAATTTTGTGATTTGCCTTGGTGTGATTTTCTTCATGCTATCCTCTAGAGGTTTATTGAACTTCTTGGATCTGTAGGTTTAGAGTTCATCATATTGGAAAATTTTTCAGCTATTATATTTTTCAAATAACTTTTCTGCCCCTCATATTTCTCTTTTCTCTCCTCCAATTACACATATGTTAGACTGCTTGGATTATCCCACAGGTCACTGAGTTGGACCTCAAGTGGTGGGATATTTTTTCAGTCTTTCTCAGTGTGCTTCAATTTTGGTCATTTCTGTTGCTCTTATTTCAGGTTCACTGATTCTTCTTCATCTAATCTGCACAGCAGATGTTTCATTTCAGATACTGCAACTTTTGCTTCTAGAATTTTCGTTTGGTTCTTTTCTTAGTTTATATTTGGCTAATGAGAAATCCTTATTTGTTTCCCTCATTATGTTCATAGATTTCTTAACCTTCTGGAATATAATTATAATAGTAGTTTCAAAGTCCTTGTTTCCTATTTCATCATTTCTGTCATTCCTGGGTCTATTTATATTGGCTGATTCTTCTCCTGGTAATAGGTCATATTTTCCTTCTTCACGTGTCTTTAAACAAATTATTTTGTACACAAATGTGTACAATTTATTTATGAAAGTAATTTTGTACTATATCCTATACATTATAGATGCCACTGTATTGAGTGTCTAGATTTGGCCATCATCCTTAACAGAATTTTGAGTTTTGTTCTGCCAGGTAGTTAATTTACTTGCAGAGTATCACATGAACTTCAACCTAAACCTCACACCCTATACAAAGAATAACTCAAAATGATCACAGATTTAAATGTAAAATGCAAAACTATAAAACTTTCAGAGGAAAATGTATGAGAAAATCTTTGGGCTCTATGGATAGGCAAAGAGTTTTGAGACTTGACACCAAAAGCATAAGACTATAAAACGTTTTTCCCAAAGTAGCTGTACCAATTTACATTCCCATCAGCAATAGATAAGAACCCTGAAGGCTCTACATTCTCACTAGCATTTGGTGGAGTCAGTATAAGTTGCATTTTTCAAGGAATTTATTTATTTTACTTAAGTTGTTGAATTTATTACAGTAAATTTGTTCTTAATATTCCTGTGTTATCCTTTTGAAGTCTGTACAATCTTAATGATATACTTTCTTATTCTTAACATTAGTAAGTTTTAACCCAGACTGATTTTCCCAGTAGATAGCTTCACAAGTTGTTGGATGCATTTTTGCCATATAGAAAGATGAAGCATATGTGTCTGATGGAGAAAATTCAAGTGAGTGATAATTTGGGGAACTCATTTGGGGAGTATTATTATTTGGATAATTATTTGGATAATTTGGGGAGGTGGGGGAAGGAAAGAATCCCTTCCAAAGTGGTTGTTTGAATAGCATTGCTGAATTGTAATCCACTTCTCTATAGTAGAAAAGCCTGAAGTTTCCCCTAAATATATTTTACACACACAGAGAGTTTTCTTCAGTGAAAAACATTCATAATACAAACTTGCAAATTTTTCCAGGTTTCTTAGATTCAATCACCTGCTTGTCAGTGTTTTAAACTAGAAGGCGCTCCAAATTAAATTGAGATAATTGAAGCAAAATCTCTGTGCTCGGCACAATTGTTACGGAAAAGCAAGTTCCTTTGAAAGGTAAACACAGGCCTCATGAACAGCATTGGCGGGGCCTGCTGAAATCACTTTTCACTCCATTCAGGGTTACTTTCCTTTCAGACGCACAGGGTGGAGGAGAACAAATGATTTGTCAAATAAAATGAACAGGGAAAAGTTTAGGAGACTAAAACGGATTTCCAATACAGGAAATTTATTTGAACAAAGGTGTTTTCTCAGGCAATAGATTCAACCTGCAGTAGAATCCATCATTTGTTCAATAATCCCCCAACCCTATCATACCGTATCAGTGTCGTCTTTACATAGCACATTTCCTCTTCATCCAAATTCTGCCACATTTATAGGCCTCGCATTATCTCCTCAACTCTGCCATGATATTTCTGGACAAATAAGTAACTGAATACTCTCAACCTCAGAGTTGCTTGGTGAAGAAACAAAACACAGAAATTCTGAGAGAGAAGCACTGTCACTTTCCCCAGTGACAGTTTGGCTCTTTGTTTAAATTCTGTGTAAACAGAAACCCAACCTGCTAGTAAGCTGCTTTTGAATCTGCCAGAACTGCCCCTTTCCCCATCATCACCCTGCAATGCCTGCTTGAAATGTTGGCAAATGCAGAACAGTTGTGGGAACATTCAAACGTAAACCATAAATGGCTCAGAAGTGAAGGAACCAGATCATGGGTCCTGACCCTCAGAGGACATTTTTGGAGAATGATTTTGTTTTCTGCCTTGAGCTCACTCATAATAGTCACACATATACCTTAACTTTGTCTCCATTCATTCATTGAATCAGTAGATCATTTGAATGATGGGTCCAGAAAGTTGTGTTTTTTTTTTAATGATTCTCAAGGTACTATCAAAATGAAGCTACCTATTTGGATCCTACTAGCAGTGTCTCAAAAGAAACATTAGGCCTCCTTAACAAATGAGGAAGCTGAGACCCCATGAGGCGAAGTCACTGCTGGATCCAGCTCTGGGGGCAGAGTTCCCACAGTTCTGGGGACCAAGCTGGCTTAGTGTTCCAAGTCCTCTAACTCATAGGTCAACTCTGATTCCCACACGCCAGCAAGAAGCCACTTCCATCTCTCTGAGCTCAATTTCTGCCTCTCTAAAAGGAAATCATCATCATGGCTTTGTCGACCACACAGTGCCTTTGGAGAAAGCTGATGCGACAAGAGATGGGAGAGGGCTCAAGATGCTCGTGAAGTCCACCTAAGGGTAGAAGTGGTACTGTGACCTTGAATGGAGACCTCCTTTGCTTTGATCCCTCACATGGCAGCCCTTGAGCCACACACCAAAGGCCCATACTTCCTCAGCTATGGTCTGTGTGTTTATGGATGAGTTCTTGCAGAGGTCCCCCAGCCCCAGTCCATTGACAGCAATGATGCTTGGGACTCTAGGGTGGGGTCATCTTGGAGAGGGGAGGTGGAGTGATCTGGGGGTGGGAGGAAAAGACTTGTTTATTCCCAGAGAGCTTAATCAGGCTTGGGGCCAGGTCTTCCATGCACATTTGAGCAGGATGGGGGACGTGGGGACTTCTGCACACTGCAGAAAAGGCTGCAGAGTGTGGCAGCATGGGAAAGAATCCAGGAGGGGCCCTTCCTAGAGCTCAAGACTTCCCCATCCCACCCTCCATTTTTGCTTCAGCTCACTGCCCACTAAGCAGGCCGGTAATGCAGGAGGAAGAATGCCAGGGTGAGGACACTTAGCTTCTGATCCCTGTGTTCATCCTCTGACTTATTGCCACATCCCTTACCCTCCCTGGGACTCGGTTTCCTTATCTGTAAAATGGTGATGTTACTTCATTTACATAACGTTACTGAGATTTTGTGAGTCAGTTCAGGCCAACCTCGTGTGGTGAGTGTGTGTGAGTGAGTGTGTGTGTGTGTGACAGAGAGAGACCACATGCGTGTGAGTGGGCATGAGAGAGAGAGAAAGACAAAGACAGAGAGACTGAGAGGGAGAGAAAACCCTGCAAAGTGTAATATCCCATGCAAATATAAAGTAATTTCCTTGAAAGTTGACATTATTGTCTGAGCTTTGGGAAAGCTGGAGACTCAGGTGGATATAATCTGGTATTTTTCTCCCAAGGATCTCAGAGCTTATCAAAGAACTTGCCTAAGTTGTTCTCATGCCCTGGGACACCCATTTTGCAGATGTATGGGGAGAGGCAGAGGTAAGACCAGGGAGAATAGGAGAGACGGGTGCTCATTCTCCCTCGAAAAGGCAGCCAAGAAGAAGTAGAGAAGGGACACTCTTTGATTCATCCCAGGTGTGGTCAAATGATAGCTCTTAATGCAGTTTGGATGGTGCAGTTTGGATGGGGGTTTGGGGGTGCAGGAAGTGGGGGTGTGTTGAGTGCTTACTATGTGCTGGGTACTCAACACCCTATTGACAACTTCTGAGGAATATAAATTCCTTTCCTCAGAACAAGCGTGCTTTTCAGTCTTGCCCAATGGAATATTTCAGTGACATGAACCAGAACTCCAAACTGGAAAAAAAATCAAGCTCATATTCTAGAGCTTGAATCAAACCAGTTATTTTTTCCCCTTGAATCATAAAGGAAAGCTAAGCTGTGGCTTCCCGCTTGTCCCCAATATCCACTAATAAAGCCATTCCAATAGCAGTCAAATTTTCATTTTTTTTTTATAACTAGTGTACTAGGAAAAAAATCCAAATATCATTATATCATCTGAACTGAATGTATTTGGTCTGAGGCTGTGTCACATAAGGAAAGAAGACCAACCTTCAATTCTGACGCCACCAGAGGTCCAGGGTCCTTCACCTAAGCCCGATCAGGAGAAGCCACCAGAAAGCCTTCAGCCTCCATCTGGAACAACTCAGAATATTTACTCCTCTCTAGGGAAGAAAAAGTACATGGCAACTCTCAGGGTCCTGAGCTTTGGAACCCAACCTCGTACTGCCCGGGTAGGCTGGTGCGTTATCTAGCACCAGGCGTGCACAGACATCCCGGCCAGAGCAGCATCATACAGATTAAATGGGATTAAACACTGCAGCTGGCATCCCTGTCTGCCCCTTAAAGGACCTCTGGGTGGACCAGAGTAGCTGACGGGCACTGTTAGTCTTGGGTCATTCATGGCAACATTTCAATTGCCTTTGTCATTGAGGACATCCTTCAGCCATTGGATTGAAGACAGCAATGGCTAGAAGTGGAAGAGATCTTGGTACTTGTTGTGGGTTGAATGGGTCCCCCAAAGAAGATATGTTGAAGTCCTAACCCCAAGTACTCAGAATGTGCAGCTATTTGGAAAGAGGGTCTTTGCAGATGTAATTAATTTAAGATGAGTTCGTTAGGGTGAGCCCAAGTCCACCATGACTTGTGTCTCTATAAGAAGAGAAAAACTTGGACACACACCTACAGGGAGAAGACAACCACTTGGTGGTGGCAGACATTGGAGCCATGCAGTTCCAAGCCAATGAACTCCAAGGATTACCTTCAAACGCAGGAAGATGTGAGGCAAGGAAGGATTCTTTTCTGGAGCCTTCAGAGGGGGCAAGGCCCTGCAGACACCTTGATTTGAGACTTCCAGCCTCCAGAATCATGAGACAGTAACTGTTGTTTAAAGCCTCCAGTTTGTGGTACTTTGTTACAGCAGCCCTAGGAAATTCATACAGTCCTTTCTGGTAAATGTATTGTTTCCAAAGATGGCGCTGAACAAGATTCAGCAACAGCCCTTCAGATTCCCAGGCCTCCACCAGAGAAGCACGTGACCACACGTTCTCAGGGCAACTGGTTAATTAACACTCAGATTAGCCTGGTAACCCATGGTTCTTTCCCCATCCCTCCTGCCTATTTCAGCAGAACATCTGGTCAGGTTCAAATGCTAGACCAGGAGGATGGACCAAAGGCACCTGACCTGGTCAGGAATCACCTGGCAACACTGACATAGGTAGGAATTCAGACAGAGGGCCAGCGATGGCTGGGGAGGTCAGTGCACATGGAAAGCCCCGTGTAGAGGCAAAGCGATAACTCTTTCCCAGGCAGCACCACATCGCAGGGTCAACACTGGTGACAAAGAAGTGGAAGGGCCGAGGGCCATGGTTGCAAACTCAAAAACCACAGAGGCTCTGCAGAGAGGGAAGTGAGTACAGCCGTCAAGAAATAAGGGGTCTGGAGTGAACTGGAGAGCTCCTGCCCTCTCCAAAACTCAGGGTGGCCAGACATAACTCCCCAAGCTTTATGGGAAGCCAGAGACCTAGATTTTTTTCTTAATTGAAGTATAGTTTATTTACAATATTGTGTTAGTTTCAGGTGTACAGCAAAGTGATTCAGTTATCCGAATTTTTTTTTCTATTCTTTTCCATTATAGTTAATTACAAGATACTGAATATAGTTCCTGTGCTATACAGTAAATCCTTGTTGTATATCTATTTTATATATGGTAGTGTGCATCTTATCAATCCCATACTTCCAATTTATCCCTCCCCCCACATCCCTTCCCCTTTGATAACAATAAGTTTGTTTTCTCTGCAGAGACCTAGATTTTTATGTGAAATTTCCTGATCTGTGAAGCACTGGGTGGGCCAAGTAAAACGCTGGGACCTCAAGGTGGGCCCATAAAGGCACTGGTTGGTGACGCTCTGTAACAGAGGTTAACTCCTTCCACCATCCACCCTGACTTCTGGCTGTGCGTGGCCACAGCTGCTTTAGTGGCCCTTAGGCACCTTCCTAAGTGATCACAAAGGGTTATGGCCTTCTCTGGTGCGGAGAACGGGCAGGTCTCTCTGGGGCAGTGAAACAGTGTGAATGTTTGCATTTCACTGGGATGCGATAGTTACAAACCGGATCAAGGAAACCTGAGAAAGTCAAGGGCTGGGAGGGGAAGAAATGTGTCCCTGTGGCCTCTTAAGCAATTAGCGTTGATGTCCCTAGCAGCTGCTGAATTCCAGAGGCAATTCCAGGAGCTATGATTTGGAATCAGTCTCTTAAGACACAGTTAAAGGCATTGGGGCTGGATGCCTGGCCCAGAGAAGAGAAAACCCAAGGTGCGTGGGCGTGGTGAAAGGGAGGGAGAGGGAGTAGTTGTCCCTGTCCTCAAATACCTGCCCCGTTGTTACAGTTGGAGGGAAGTAGCTTCTTTTGTGAGGATCCAAGGGTTAAACCCAGGGTCAGCAGGTGGAAGTTATAGGGAAACGACTCCCCTAGCAATCAGAGAGGTCTAAAGGTGGAGTCGCTTGCCTATGGAAGAAGTGAGCACTCCGTCACGGGAGGCATCCAAGCACACGTTCAGTGCCCACCGTTTGGAGATTATATGGTGGAGAGAAGCATCACTTTGGACAGGCTCTGGAGTGCCATCCATCCTAGAAATCCTGTGATTTATCTTACTAGCCACAGTTCAATTGACCTGATTTATTTGGGGTCTTGTTTTTTGTTTGTTTGGGGTTTGATTTTGTTTCGTTTTAGAAGATATGCAGAAACTTCAGAATTCTCTTTCCACTCTAGAAATGGGACTCAGAGCTCTCAGCACAGGAACTACGACGAGTGGAAAGTGAGCCGGGACCACGATACTTTCGAGGCGAAGGTAGCAGGAAGTCACTGACTGTGCCTTAATTTGTGGCTGCCAGGAAGAGTTAAAGTACAAGCCAGGCTTCTGAGAAACAGGAAGGAAAATGGACAGATAGGACACGGGATCCTGGAATTAATAAGAAGTCAAATGGCTGAGTCACTGAGATAATTTCCAAGTCTGAAGGTAACAGGAAAAAATAAGAAATGGAAAAAAGAAAATCAGACACTTGGAGAGTAATGAAGGCTTTCCAGAGACCCCTGGTGACCAACACAACAGGAGAAGTCAGGAAAAGTTAATTCCACCCTGCTAGGTGAGTGCTTCGCGGCAGCCAGACCGTCCTGCTCCGGCCTTCCCCTATCACTGGATTCCTTCCCGGTCAACAGCAGCCCTCACACCCACCCCAGGACCCAGTGAGACCGGGGGCTCACCATTTGCGCAAGGGATCTCCTTCACGTCCACTTATACTGCTGTTCAGTCCATTTCATCACTCCCCCTCAGTAAGGACGCAGAACATCAGAACAGAAGTAGACGTTGGGAAACACTGCACGCGTCGTACAGAAGGCAAAGCGGAGGCCCAAAGAATGGTCCCTGTACCAAGTGCGACAGGGAAGATTGAGATGTGCAAGAGCCGATTCATGTTCTCTCCTAAATTGATAGAAAAGAAGTTCACAGTGCTAAAGTTAGAGCTCACGCTTCTGCGTTAAAAAATATCGTCTCTGGAGATTAATATGAGAGTCTCTCCCACTCAATAACTGGCTTTTGAGGAATAGAGATTTCTCCTGTCCCACACACTAAAAGTCACGTTTTTGTTGACAGGGTGAGGTTTGGGGATGTTCTTAGGAACCACCAGGCTCTGTGTTCTGCCCTGTTCACAGACAGACTCATCCAGAGAGCCGGCCCGTCCGTCCCCGGGTGGTCCAGGGGCATGGAGCCTGTTTGGCCCACTTTGAAAGACACAGAGGGGCCCAGCAGGGTTCCCAGCAGGACTGGGAAGTTTAGGCAGTTTTCTGAGCCAGGGCAGTCACGTGCGTAAGGAACTAGAGAGAGCAGGTCCATTTACTCTTTCAGTATTTCTTTGCATTTTGTCAAGATCAGAAAATGTCCCCAGACTGTTCTTTCAGGGTGTGATTTAGACTCCGTCGTTAAAACCACCCTTTGCTCCTGCTGTCCTCCTCCGCCTGCCTGTGAGGAAGGCCTCAGCCCCCCTTCCTCACTGCCCCCTCTTCTCTTCCGGTGCCTCCAGGACCTCCCGGCCCCACCCCTGCCCACCACTCTGCACACAGTGTTGGACAGACCCTTTCAATACAACTTTGATTGTGCTGTTCACTGTATAAAGGCCTCAGTGGCTTTCTCACTGCATTGAGTAAATGCCATCCTCTTCAGGGCGGCCAAGAAGCAGATTAAAATTAGGCCACCGTCCACCTCTCCACTTCCTCTCCCTGCCCTTGGCCACACCCCTGGGAGGCAATGCCCCTTGCTGCTCGCTCCCTCCAACCCACACGGTGCTTCCTCTGCCTGAGTCATCCCTCCCTGCTCCCTGCCGACCTAGGTCCCTCTCACCTTTTGGTCTCATTGGGGAGGCCTTGGAGAAGGCGTTGCCGAGCACCCAACTAAAGGGCCCTTCCCAGGTTTTCTGAGTTAACCCACTGCTCTGGTATTGTCTGCAAGGCTTTGTCAGTATCTATTGATAGCTGATTTAGTTGCTTGTTTATTTGTTCCTAGTCTTCCCCCTGCCTGAGTTTAAGAGGAACCTCATCTGTTTTTGTTTTTGTTTTTGTTTTTGTTTTGGTGGGGTTTTTTTTAACATCTTTATTGGAGTATAATTGCTTTACAATGGTGTGTTAGTTTCTGCTTTATAACAAAGTGAATCAGTTATACATATACATATGTTCCCATATCTCTTCCCTCTTGCATCTCCCTCCCTCCCACCCTCCCTATCCCACCCCTCTCGGTGGTCACAAAGCACCGAGCTGATCTCCCTGTGCTATGCAGCTGCTTCCCACTAGCTATCTATTTTACGTTTGGTAGTGTAAATATGTCCATGCCACTCTCACTTTGTCACAGCTTACCCTTCCCCCTTCCCATATCCTCAAGTCCATTCTCTAATAGGTCTGTGTCTTTATTCCCGTCTTACCACTAAGTTCTTCATGACCTTTTTTTTTTTTTCCTTAGATTCCATATATATGTGTTAGCATACTGTATTTGTTTTTCTCTTTCTGATTTACTTCACTCTGTATGACAGACTCTAGGTCCATCCACCTCACTACAAATAACTCAATTTCATTTCTTTTTATGGCTGGGTAATACTCCATTGTATATATGTGCCACATCTTCTTTATCCATTCATCTGTCGATAGACACTTAGGTTGCTTCCATGTCCTGGCTATTGTAAATAGAGCTGCAATGAACATTTTGGTACATGACTCTTTTGGAATTATGGTTTTCTCAGGGTATATGCCCAGTAGTGGGATTGCTGGGTCGTATGGCAGTTCTATTTTTAGTTTTTTAAGGAACCTCCATACTGTTCCCCATAGTGGCTGTATCAATTTACATTCCCACCAACAGTGCAAGAGGGTTCCCTTTTCTCCACACCCTCTCCAACATTTATTGTTTGTAGATATTTTGATGGTGGCCATTCTGGCTGGTGTGAGGTGATACCTCATTGTAGTTTTGATTTGCATTTATCTAATAATTAGTGATGTTGAGCATCCTTTCATGTGTTTGTTGGCAATCTGTATATCTTCTTTGGAGAAATGTCTATTTAGGTCTTCTGCCCATTTTGGGATTGGGTTGTTTGTTTTTTTGTTATTGAGTTGCATGAGCTGCTTGTGAATCTTGGAGATTAATCCTTTGTCAGTTGTTTTCTTTATTATTACAGTCCTGGCTCATAGAACTGTTCCTGATGCATAATAGTTGCTCAGGAAATACTTGTGGGAAGGAAGGAAAGAGGGAGGGAGGAAGAACGGGAGAAGAAAAAGAGAAAGGATAAAGGAAGCGTCTTATATCTACATATTCTAGTTGGTTTCTAGCTTGAAGAGGGTAGTAGCTAAAACAAATGATTAACTATGGGCTTTAATGCATTATAAGCAGCAATATTGGGGGGCAGATTGAGGATGGGGAGCCCTCAGTCTCACCTTCCAGGCAGCCAGCTCTGTGGTCCAGGGGAGGACAGACAGGAGCTGGGGAGGTAAAGGGAGCTGCCAGTGGGGCGTGATGGTTGGATGGAGTGGATGGAGGAGGGGAGAAGTCTCCGCCCTCACAGGTGGACAGGATTTGCCCTGCCTGGCAGACTTGTGATGGTAGCATCTGCCATTGTATAAACAGCATCAGGACCGGCCTTGCCCTCAAATAACCTAGAATCAATGAAAGAGTTGGTGGAATGCAAATATTTAGGTCAGAGCGAGGAATATAATTTATTTCCTTCCTTCAGCCCATGAGGTCCTTGGAGATGGGGCCCGGGTCTTCTGAAGTTATGCAAATGAAGTATGTCGCTCAAGACCTGGCCTCAGGTGGGCACTGCACACACAATTGAGCTATGATGAAGGTGGCTCAGGAGGGGGTGGGACCTTGTTCCAGGGAGGTGGCATTGCACCAACCTTTGGTGTTCCAGAGGCCAGGACTCATGTGGCTGGACACATGCTACACAAAAGCAGCTGGCTGGCCACCAGCAGAGAAACCTCTTTTAACCGAGAGTGCAGACACTGGACAGCTTGACTAGGGGGCTGGAGGGGGCAGGAGCTTCCCACCCTGGAGGCCGAGGAGAGCAAGAAGTGCTCAGGTATTAGGTAGGAGATGGTAAAGACGGTGGTCTGAGTCCCTGCCACACCACAGATCATTCTCTGATGCCCAGACTAGATCCATCTCCCGCTGATGCCCAAGTGGACACTCGGAGCCGTGGGGAGGGTGCTCTGCTCATCAGGGGAAAGTCAATTCCCTACGGCTTTTACTTATAACTTTGTTTGCAGATAGTGAGCCTTTTCTGTCCGTCTCCTCATCCGCATCCTTTCTGCCTGTGACAATCACATTATTTAATTTAGACGAGTGAAGTTACCTTAGATCAATTATACTTATTTTTCCTGTGTAATTTCCAAAGCTTAATATCTCCATTCAGGCCCAGCCTGGGGGACAGGTTGTCTAGCAGAGTCCTAAACGATTTCAGCCCTTAATTCAATTGTACTTTTACCACAGCCCAGGCAGCGAGCATAATTCTTTTATCCCTAAGATGTCTCATTAGCAATAATCTAATAGCACGTATTAAAATATAGGTCACCGAGGTGGGCTGCCAAGTGGAAGGCTTGTCATAACTTTGAAGGCTGGGCAGCTGTCTTGTTCCCCCCACACGACACACCCCAATCCCAGGCTTAATTCTCAAGCAATCAACTCACAAAAAACAGTTTACTTTCTGCGGTTCAAGGTTAAGAACTAACCCTGGCTAGAAAATAGTGTTGGTATCTGTTGCCATGGGGTGGGGTGAGGGAGACAGTTCTTGCCAACATGACACAGTAAAAAAGATCTCTGGCCTCTAGCATTTGGAGCTGGGGCCCTCATCGCAGTTGTGTCCCGAACTTGCAAAGTGACCTGAGGGTATGACTTTTACTCTCTCCGGCCTCAGTTTTCACATCTGTAAAGGGGGAAGGCAGTGGAGTTAGAGCCATTGTTCCTCTGGCAGTCCGAGTTCAACTTGTCCTTGTGTGCCCTTGATGTTTTCCTTTAAATCAACTCACTCTTCTAAATTAAATACATTTGTTTTAAAAAGGAAGCTCAAGTATCAATATGAAAAAAATCTCAAGAACATTTGCAGAAAGATTCATGCAGAATGATGCCATTTGTATAAACTTTAAACATGCAAAACGAAATACTAGCAAACAGAATCCAACAGCACATTAAAAGGATCATACACCATGATCAAATGAGGTTTATCCCAGGAATGCAAGAATTCTTCAATATACGCAAATCAATCAATGTGATAAACCATAGTAATAAGTTGAAAGAGAAAAACCATATGATCATCTCAATAGATGCAGAAAAAGCTTTCGACAAAATTCAACACCCATTTATGGTAAAATCCCTCCAGAAAGTAGGCATAGAGGGAACTTACCTCAACATAATAAAGGCCATATATGACAAACCCACAGCCAACATCGTTCTCAATGGTGAAAAACTGAAACCATTTCCTCTAAGATCAGGAACAAGACAAGGTTGTCCACTCTCACCACTATTATTCAACATAGTTTTGGAAGTTTTAGCCACAGCAATCAGAGAAGAAAAAGAAATAAAAGGAATCCAAATGGGAAAAGAAGAAGTAAAGCTGTCACTGTTTGCAGATGACATGATACTATACATAGAGAATCCTAAAGATGTTACCAGAAAACTACTAGAGCTAATCAATGAATTTGGTAAAGTAGCAGGATACAAAATTAATGCACAGAAATCTCTTGCACTCCTATACACTAATGATGAAAAATCTGAAAGAGAAATTAAGGAAACACTCGCATTTACCATTGCAACAAAAATAATAAAATACCTAGGAATAAACCTACCTAAGGAGACAAAGACCTGTATGCAGAAAACTATAAGACACTGATGAAAGAAATTAAAGATACAAACAGATGGAGAGATATACCATGTTCTTGGATTGGAAGAAACAACATTGTGAAAATGACTCTACTACCCAAAGCAATCTCCAGATTCAATGCAATCCCTATCAAACTACCAATGGCATTTTTCACAGAACTAGAACAAAAAAATTCACAATTTGTATGGAAACACAAAAGACCCTGAATAGCCAAAGCAATCTTGAGAAAGAAAAATGGAGCTGGAGGAATCAGGCTCCCAGACTTCAGACTATACTACAAAGCTACAGTAATCAAGACACTATGGTACTGGCACAAAAACAGAAATATAGATCAATGGAACAGGATAGAAAGTCCAGAGATAAACCCACGCACATATGGTCACCTTTTCTTTGATAAAGGAGGCAAGAATATACAATGGAGAAAAGACAGCCTCTTCAATAAGTGGTGCTGGGAAAACTGGACAGCTCCATGTAAAAGAATGAAATTAGAACACCCCCTAACACCATACACAAAAATAAACTCAAAATGGATTAAGGACCTAAATGTAAGGCCAGACACTATCAAACTCTTAGAGGAAAACACAGGCAGAACACTCTTTGACATAAATCACAGCAAGGTCCTTTTTGACCCACCTCCTAGAGAAATGGAAATAAAAACAAAAATAAACAAATGGGACCTAATGAAACTTAAACGCTTTTGCACAGCAAAGGAAACCATAAACAAGACAAAAAGACAATCCTCAGAATGGGAGAAAGTATTTGCAAATGAAGCAACTGACAAAGGATTAATCTCCAAAATTTACAAGCAGCTCATGCAGCTCAGTATCAAAAAAACAAACAACCCAATCCCAAAATGGGCAGAAGACCTAAATAGACATTTCTCCAAAGAAGATATACAGATTGCCAACAAACACATGAAAGGATGCTCAACATCACTAATTATTAGATAAATGCAAATCAAAACTACAATGAGGTATCACCTCACACCAGCCAGAATGGCCACCATCAAAATATCTACAAACAATAAATGTTGGAGAGGGTGTGGAGAAAAGGGAACCCTCTTGCACTGTTGGTGGGAATGTAAATTGATACAGCCACTATGGGGAACAGTATGGAGGTTCCTTAAAAAACTAAAAATAGAACTGCCATACGACCCAGCAATCCCACTACTGGGCATATACCCTGAGAAAACCATAATTCCAAAAGAGTCATGTACCACAATGTTCACTGCAGCTCTATTTACAATAGCCAGGACATGGAAGCAACCTAAGTGTCTATCGACAGATGAATGGATAAAGAAGATGTGGCCCATATATACAATGGAATATTACTCAGCCATAAAAAGCTACAAAGTTATTTGTAGTGAGGTGGATGGACCTAGAGTCTGTCATACAGAGTGAAGTAAGTCAGAAAGAGAAAAACAAATACCGTATGCTAACACATACATATGAAATCAAAAAAAAAAAAAAAAAAAAAAAACAATGGTTCTGAAGAACCTAAGGGCAGGACAGGAATAAAGACGAAGATGTAGAGAATGGACTTGAGGACACGGGGAGGGGGAAGAGTAAGCTGGGACGAAGTGAGAGAGTGGTATGGACATATATATACTACCAAATGTAAAATAGATAGCTAGTGGGAAGCAGCTGCATCGCACAGGGAGATCAGCTTGGTGCTTTGTGACCACCTAGAGGGGTGGGATAGGGAGGGTGGGAGGGAGGGAGATGCAAGAGGGAGGAGATATGGGGATATATGTATATGTATAGCTGATTCACTTTGCTATAAAGCAGAAACTAAAAAAAAAAAAAAAGCAAAACGATACTTTCTGTTGTTTAGACAGGCAAAACTAGTCCATGCCATTAGAGGAGAGGAGGGAGGAGATGGTGACGGAGAGGGGGTACAAAGGGGAATTCTGGGGTTCTGGTCATTTTTTTTTAAGTATATTCATTATGTAAAAAGTGTACTCGTGTGATTATTGCTCTTTTCTGTATTTTTCTGTGTGTGTTAAGCCTCATAGACACACACACATATATGTAAGATAATTTTAGGAGTATACACATACAATTTTAGTTATATATCCCTATATCTATCTCTATCTTCTTTATCCATCCATCCATCCATCTACCTATCAATCTATCATCCGTCTAGTGAAAGCATAGATACATGCTTGGGAATAATCAATATTATATAAGGATGGCGGCAGGCCAGGGCAGGTGGGAGGGAGATGAAT
Source organism: Balaenoptera acutorostrata (assembly GCF_949987535.1). NCBI lineage: Eukaryota > Metazoa > Chordata > Mammalia > Artiodactyla > Balaenopteridae > Balaenoptera > Balaenoptera acutorostrata. The sequence goes on along the minus strand of NC_080082.1, from coordinate 29,779,048 downwards.
ACAATTGGGAAAGAGACTCAGGAACTTCGACCATATTTCTAATGTTTTTATTTCTTAAGTTAGTTAGTTGTTTGTTATAGGAGTGTCTATAATTTTATGTAAGTCTGAGATATGTCATAAGTTTAAAATCATTAAGTAATAAATAATGAAAGAAACTTTGTATAGTATCAGAAATCGAAAACCACTACCACATGCTATAAATAGATGGTAAACATAACAATAGTTATGCAATGAGATGAAACGCTGTTATTCAACTGTACTTTGACACTGTTTGGGCTGGAAGGGTCTGATCCTGAGCCCGGCTTCCCTCTGTTGAAATGGGGATCAGTGAAGGAGAGAGAGGTGCTACTTCAATAGTCGGGGTTAAAAGGACATGGTGTTACCAAACGAAATGTTGGAGTTTGGAGCAGAGAAAGGTTTATTGCCGGGCCATGCAAGGAGAACAGGTGGCTCATGCCTGAAAAGACCCCAAACTCCTCGAAGGGTTTCAGCAAAGCATTTTTAAAGACAAAGTGAGGGAGGGGCGTGGCTTGTTCTTGCAAACTTCTTGGTGTCAGAAGCATTTGTTCTTGTAGCTTTCCATGTAGGTCAGGTCAGTATGTTCCTGTAAACCTCCAAGGAGGCAAATGTTATTCTCTCTGTTCTGCAACTTTTTATCTCTACATGAATGGGAAAGTATTATACCCTTAAAGGTCAGGGCCTTGAGAATGGGCTGTGCTGTATATTTCAGGCTATAGGCAACATTCTTAACTGGAAGCAAAAGCAATAGAATACAAAGGTTAAAACAGAAGAAACATCTAATATGGAGTCAGATTTGTTCTTCTCTATTACAGTGGGAAGGGGGTCACACTTTCTTCCTATATGAGGCAAAGCCATTTAAAGCAGGGGCTGCATGGGCCTAAATCATCAACATCTCACGACCCATTGTGCTGCTCTACTTCAGGAAAGGGTAACGAGGTCCCTCTAAGCCCTGGCTGTCCTGCCTTCTAAGTGGTTTGGGGAGTGGAGTAGGTCTTGTTAGGAGTGGGCTGGGAGACAGGGAGACAAAAGAGGAGGGATTATTATTAGTAAAATGATTAGCAATGATTGGCAGAATTGGGAAAGCCTTGAGGAAGAGCCCCCTTCCTCCTGCGACCCCCTTCCCAGGCCTCATGAGTGCCTGGGAAACTGTCAGGCAAACAATCCCCACCATGTGGTTTGTTCTCACGCTGGGGCTCAGCCTGGATGCCTCTGGGAGCCGGGCCCTCGTGCCTGGGAGGGCGGCCTTGTCCACCCCGATACAGCCCTTTAAGCCCCCTCCTGTGCTCCGGGGAGCTGGGGGCTGACTCCCTGCAGCGTGTGTTTATGGGCTTTGATCCTGCTCTTCGGTCACAGAGAATAAAACTGCCACCTCCCCTCTCTGACTGCATGTCCCCCCATGAGGACAGGTCTGTCCCTCAGTCTCCTAAGGCCACAAGCCCCTTTACCACCACCTCTCCTCATACTCCCCAGCACACAGGCAAGCAGAAATATGCAGTATAGTTGCGGGGGTGTCCGAGTGTCTGGACTGACTTCAACTCAACAGCCCCCATCTATCCCTGGGCAGTATGAACTGGCTACCTGGTCTCCTCACAAGGAAAGCAGTGCATTGGAGGGTTAGTGTGTGCATTTCTGTGTCCCCTGGAATAAGCAGGGATGACCTAATGGTGACCTGTCTTCGACTCTGTCACCCAGAATTCTGCCCGGCCCAGACCCTCCTCCACCAAGACCTCAAAGTCTCCTCAGCCTCCTCATCTCAGCTTCCCCGTCCCTTGTTTCATCCCTTCAGGGTGTGCCCAGACTACCTAGTCTGATAAATACTCCACAGAGAGGATGTGGCATGTGAGAAGATCCCTGGACCACATGTCAGGAGTCAGGGTCTGAGCGCTTGTTCTGTGTGACCTTAGGAATTGGGGGTGAGGCACGGAAGCTGTGAGTGGAGGGTTCTTCTTCGAGTTACCTGGGAGGAAGGGAAAGCAGCGTGATACAGCACTAAGGAGGGGGGATGCCGTCAGATGGAGAAGACCTGGGTAGGACAGAGGGAAGGGGAGGAGAGAAGAGAAATAGAAGAGAAGCAGGATGGTGTTGGGGCAGGTCCCAGAGCTGGAGGGTGGGGGGACATAAGGGATTGGAGGGGGGAGGAGGTGAGCCTTGGAGAGGGAAGGACTCCAGCTCCGAGGAGAAAGGGCCAGAGAAGACAGTGGCTGCAAACAGACAATGCTGGGGTTCAGAACTGCATCAGCCTCCGCCTCCGGGTTCCCAGACAAAAAAGCGAGAGGAGCCCTGCTGAGAATGGGGAGCTTGAGTGGGGAAGGGGGAAGGTGAGAAGGTGAGGAGGATGAAGAAGGTGGGGACCAAAGAGGGAGACCCTGAGCCACCAGCATACAACAGTGGTTAAGAGCATGTGCCCTGGAGCCAGCCTAGCTCTAGGTTCAAATCCCACCCTCTGTCCCATCCTACCCATGTGACCCTGGGCAAGGCATTTAACCACTTTCACCATTATTTTTTCTTTTGGAAAATTTTTAAAAATTTTATTGGTTAATACCATTAATTCTTTAATCTGTAAAATGGGGATAATAATAGTGAGTATTATATGAAATAGTACTTAGCATGGTGCCTAAAACCAATAAATGCTCAATGAATGGAAAGATTGCCAAATATATAGCAAATGTCTTTTGTGTATTGAGTATGTGCCCAACACGAAGCATTTAGCAGTCATGATGCATTTAAGCCTTACGAGTACCCTATGAGATAAGTACTATGATGAGCGCCATTGTATAGAACACTGAGGCACACATCAGCCCAGGCTGACACAACTAGTGAGCAACAGAGCCAGGATTTGAAGCCCCAAGCAGTTAGTATGAAAGTTGAGTGCCACTCTGCCTGCTTGTCACATAAAGGAGGCCAGCGTGTCAGGGGTCTCCCGAGAAACTAGGAGGGGAGGGTGATGGTGTTTACCATAAAGAGGGGCAGAAAATCATTACCCTGAGCCTTGCTCTCTAGTTCCCCTGCCCTTGCCCTAAAACCACTCAGCTTTCATCTTGGGGGTCAAGGATACAGGCGGAGGAGGAGACAGGCTTCATAAAGGCATGCCTCAGGCTGGTGTTTTCTGTCTGTGGTCCACAGAGCGTGGCTACTGCTTGTGCTGCCATCACTAAGTGGCTTATTAGATTCAGGTTCCTGGGCACGAGGGCGGAGCAGGACCAGCCCAGGCTGGGGGCAGATCCCACAGCCCTTGGCTTCATTGTGCTGAGGCCTCCTGACAATCACCTTGATGAGGGTGCAGTTCCCACCTCCATCCCCTTGCCCATCCCACACACCTGCTCTGGGGGTTTTATGGCTGCTCCTGGTACCTCTACAACTGTCCCTTAGACAATGAGCAGGAAGCAGCTCTTCTCCTTGCATGCCCTAGAGGGCACCCTTTCACCCCTCCCAGGGAGAAGACAACTCGGCCAGGAAGTGGTTGCGAGTTTTTTGCTAAGTGTAGCCAGAGCAAATGGAAGAAGCCCCAGTGCTCGGGAAAGACGGCACTCAGGTGGGGCAAAGCCAGTGTGAATCGCTATAGCTACTCTCAAACTGGGACTCTGCTTATGAAACATATCACTAATACTGGAATTATGTTTTTTTTAAACAGGAATTAAACATGCCACAGACAGGCAGATTCCTGGTCCCCACTGCAGATCCACTGAATCTAAATTTCTGGGGCAGGCCCAGGAATCTGCACTTTGAACAATCTGCTAGACTAATGTGAACTGGGAAAGTGACAAAGAGGCAACAGAACTCTAGGAAGAAGCAGATTACTTTCAAGGACATGACTGTAACTGACGTCGCAGAGCATTGATAAATGAGTCCCTTCCTGTAGTGTTACCAAGTCTTTCCCATTGATTGTTTTATTTAATAGCTCTGTTATCCCCATTTTACAGGTGGGAAACCTGAGGCTCAGAAACCAAAGTCACTCAGCAGGTAAATGGTGAAGCAAGTTTTGAACCCACCCAGTTTTTTTTTTTTTTTAACTCCAAATCCACACTCATAGTTGTTATACCAACCCTTATTTGCTACTTCATCCCAGTCTCGGAATTTTTTTTTTTTTTTTGGCTGTGTTGGGTCTTAGTTGCGGCACGTGGGATCTTTTGTTGCAGCGCACAAGTTCTTCCCTGTCGTGTGCAGGCTTCTCTCTAGTTGTGGTGCGCGGGTTTTTCCTCTTCTCTAGTTGTGGCGCAGAGGCTCCAAGGCGCGTGGGCTCTGTAGTTGTGGCGTGCGGGTTCCAGAGCGTTTGTGGTATGGCGGGCTCTAGATGAGGCGCGCGAGCTCAGTAGTTGCCGTGTGCGGGTTGCCCCACAGTCCTATGTGGGATCTTAGTTCCCTGACCAGGGATGGAACCCGCATCCCCTGCATTGTAAGGCAGATTCTTTACCACTGGACCACCAGGGAAGTCCCCCAGCCTCGGAACGTGAAGTCAGATAGACCTAACTTAAAATTCTGAAGACAATCCCCACCTCCCAGAGATGTGGAGACATTAAAGTTTTTGAAACAACAGCAAGAAGAAGTAACACATATGCCATACCAGGCACTGTTCTAAGTGTTTTGCATGTATTTATTCATTTAATCTTCTCAACAGTTCTATGAGGTAAGTCCTATTTGGCATCACCATCTTATCCATTTTACAGATGAGGAAACTGAGATACAGAGAAGTAGGAGAACTTGACCAAGATTTCACAGATAGTAAGTGTGGAGACAAGATTAAAATTCATGCAATATGGCTCCTAAGTTCCTGCTTTTACCCATTCTGCCTCTCCAGACTGCAGAAAAAGGTTAACTTGGTAAGTTTCCGAGGAATAGATATCAGAGGGCCAGAGAGACAAGTGGGAAGGGGGTGGGAAGGTAGCTGTATGTGTATGTATGATGTATGACTAGTGAAACCACTGGGAAGTGTTTCCTGATGGAAAAGAAAACAGAGCACAGAGACAAGTGGGCAGTCATGTCAGGGATTCTGAGATGGAGTCCATGCAGGAATCTGCAAGTCCCCTAAACCTCTGTTTAAAATGCTGTGTACATTAAAAATGACAAATACACAGAGATAAGGAATACTTATCTTGGATAGGGATATCGAATACTGTAAAAAATTGTCAATTCTCCCCAAATTGATCTATAGATTCAATGTAATCACAGTTGAAATTCCAATGGGATTTTTCATGGAACTCAACAAGCTGATTCTGAACTTTGCAGAGAAGAATTTGCCAAGACACTTCCAAAGAAAAAGAGCTGGAGAGTCTTGCCCCATCAGATGGAAAAGCTTATTATATGGCAAAGTCGTTTGTTTGTTTTCCCAGCTTTGTTGGGGTATAATTCACAAAAAGTTGTATATATTTAAAGTGCACAACGTGATGATTTGATATACATATACATCGTGATATGGTTACCATAATTAAGTTAACACATCCATCACCTCACATAGTCACCTTTTATGTGTGTGCGATGAAATATGTAAGATCTACTCTCTGCAAATTTCACATATACAATAGAGTGTTGTTAGCTATAGTCACCATGCCGTACTTTAGAGCCCTAGAACTTAGTCACCTTATGACTGAAAGTTTGTACCTGGAAAACAATGTTAATTAAAACAATGTGGTATTGCTTGGACACAGAAAACCAACCAATGGGGCAGAATGAAGAGCCCAGAAACAAACGCAACTGTACAAGGAGACATGGTTGGTGAGTGAGCATTCTCTGCCAATCAGAGCAGAAAAGATAGAAGTACTTAATGAATGGGCCACAACAGTTTATCAGTGATTCATATGAAAAATAGTGAAGTGGCATCCCTACCTCACACCCTACACAAAATCAACTCCATGTGGATTAACAATATAAATATGAAGGGAAAAACTATCAAAGTTTATAGTTTAGGAAAATAACAGGTAGGGAAGGGTTTCTGAAATAAATACATAATGTATTTTAATGCATTGCTGCATTAAAATACATTAAAATGAATAACCTCTATCAAAATCACCATACAGAGAAAAAAGACTTACACAACCAAGACAAGATGTTTGCAACGTAAGTGACAAAGGTTCGGGCCCAGGATATTAAGAACTACTGTGAATCAATAAGAAAAAAACAAGCCAACACAAAATTGCACAGACAACATGTCATCATGTCACAGAAAAAAAGAAACACAAATGACCCACACTTATGTGAAAAGATGGTCCAGGTCATTGGAAGTCAGAGAAATGCATGTTAAAATCACATCTTTTTTTTTGTTTTTTGGCTGCGCCGTGCGGCTTGCAGGATCTTCGTTCCCTGACCAGGGATTGAACCTGGGCCACTGCAGTGGAAGTGCCAAGTCTTAACCACTGGTCCACCAGGGAATTCCCAAAATCACATCTTAAAGATTGGTAGAAAATAAAAGCCAGATAATGCCAAGGGTTGGTGAGGATGTAAAGAAACTGGAAGTGAAGAAATAACACTGTTAGAGTTTCAGCTGGTACCACTTTAGAAAATAGTTTGACATTATTTGATAAAGCTGAACGGACACATCTCTGCACACCAGCACTTCACTAAGTATAGAGCCTAGAGAAACTTGCACATGGGCATAGGAGCTGTCTGTACAAAAGTGTCTAGGCAGCATTGTTCAAAATATTTAAAAAACTAGAAACAATCCAAATGTCCTTCAATAGCTGAATGAATAAACAAATTGTTATAATTCAGACAATAGAATGAATATATACAACAGTGAAAATGAGTGAACTACAGCTAACTCCATCATCACGGATGAATCTCAAAAATATTGTATTCAAGCCAAAGGAGTCACAGAACAGTATCTGTAGTATGATTCCTTTTATATAAAGTTCAAAGAAGGACAAAACTAAACAATATATTGTTAGGAATAGATTCATAGGTGACAATACTGTGAAGAAAAACAAAGAAATTAATGAGCTGCTAAATACAGGAAAGTGGTTACCTTGGAGTGGGGGAGAGTAGTAAGAGGAGGGGCACACAGGGGCTCATAGGGTATTGGAGATGGTCTATTTCTTAATCCAAGAGGGTGGGTTCTTGTATGTTCATATTACTGCTACTTAAACTATAAATTGTTCATATATTTTATACCCTTTTTCTTATGTATGAGAAATTTCACACTAAATTTTAAATGCTGTGTGTGCGTGCATATTTCTGGGAGAGTCCACATTCATCGGATTATCTAAGGAGTGTCTGGTCTTCTAACAGAGTACACCCGGGCGTGAAGGTTTCTGTGGTCCCATCCTGCTCTGATATTCATTCCCATGATGGACAGAGGCCTTGTGTCAGCCTGATTATGGCTCATCCTGGTCAGCTGACCTCAACCCCCCTCTGCCTCGGAGCAGGACATGAACCAGGTGTGAGTCCTCTGTCCCCATAACTCACGTGACCACCTCAGGCCAAAGGAGGTATGTGGTGGCTCATGCAGAAGAGGGAGGTCCTCCTCTCCTCCCAGGAGACTGAGTTCCTTTGCCTCGAACATCTCCTTTCCTTTCTCCTTCCGCAGTTCCACTCCTGACATAACTTCTGTCTGTCTTTCTTCTTCCTACTGTCCCTCCCCATCTTGCTGATGGACTTGGCCCTCACCAGAAAGCCCGAAAGCAGCAGAGCAGGAGTCAGGACCCAGGGTGCTGACTCCCAGCCCTGTGCTTTTTCTGCCACCCCACATGCCAGTGCCTCTGTCCATCCCTTAGAGGGTCACGAGGCTTGGCCGGGCTTGTGTTGGCAAATCCACAAAAGGATGGTTTACTCATTCATCCATCTCACCCGTGGAAGGGCTTCAGATTCTATTCTGAATGAGATGGGAGCCATTGGAGAGAGGGAGGAATAGGATCTGAACTCGCTTCCATAAGGTCTTCCTGGTGGCTGTGTAGAGCTTAAACTTCAGGGGGCAAAGGGAGAAGTGAGGGAGGCCATTCAGAGGCTGCCACAGTAATCCAGGTGAGGGATGACATAGCCTGGAACAGGGTGGTGACCTTGGAGGTGTGGAGGTGGGATCTGATTTGGAGCCAACAGAGTTTGCAGTAGGATTGGTTGTGGGAACGTGAGAAAGAGGACTCCAAGGTTTTTGGCCTCTGAGGATCTACAAAGACAAATATGCCATCACCTGGAGTGAGGGAGATGAGGAGAAGCAGGTGTGCATGCAGCTCAGCAAGGGGACATCAAGAATTCTATCTTGGACATGGGAGTTCCAGGTGCCATTTATTACTCGTGTGGAGATGTTGGTCTGCATTTAGATCCAGGCAGGGGATGTAAATGGTTGTATCCATCGTCAATGATGGATAGACGCTCTTTAATGCCAGCGCCTGGATGTGGTCCCAGGTGGGGTAGGAGCTCCATAGAGAAGAGTCTAAGGACTGAGTCCCATCTGGGTAGGTTGGAAGCCTCAAGGACACCTGGGGGACTTTAGTGGGAGGTGTCCTGAAGGAGACTGATTTCAACTCCTAGGGGTCTTTTACTGAGGACACTTTTTTGCTATTTGTAAATGCAGTTTAACCTATACCAATGACCAATGACCCAGGGCAGGTCAGTGGCAAGGACATCAGTCTAATGCCCCTGATCAAACGATGAAAAAAAAAGAAACAGAAAGAAAGAAAGAGAGAGAGAGAGAGAGGGAGGGAGGAAGGGAAGGAAGGTGGGAAGGAAGGAACGAAGGAGGAAAGAAGAAAGGGAGGAAATGTACAGGCGAACCTCTCCTCCTCTCTGGCCTTATTTTCCTCATCAGTGCAATGGAGGTGCAGGCTCTGATAGTATCCTCAGGACACTTCCAGGACCGAGCCACTTGGATTCCAAATAACCTCCAGACCAGCCTTTGTGTGTCAGGGTCTTGGTGTCTGCAGGGAGATGGCCAGAGCTGGGCTGACAGCACCAGCCATCACCTTGTGCCCATGGCCTGTGTCACCAAGTGCCGTGGTAAGTGGAAGTGACGCCTCCCCAGGGATCCCGTTAGCGCTGATAATGCTCCAGCCGCCTGCCCACCCACTTGCCCTCAGGCCACCTGGAGGGGCAGGAGGCAGGGCACAGAGAGAAGCCACATGGCCCCATGGCTCTTGGAACTGAGGGGCAGGGAGTCTGGGCCAGAGATGGAGAGAGATGCCTTCCCCTTCAGCACAGCCGCGGGCTGGTATCCTCACTGCTGTCCTCCAGAAGTCTCTGAAACCACAAAGTGGAACCCTCAGGACTTGCTGGCGGCCCCTCCAGTGATGTGCATGTATGGGGGGGGGGGTGTCTCCTTCCATCTCTGTAGCGAACACTTCCACTGCCTCACCAACACCACTCGTCATCCACTATTCCTGCCAATGCAGACCTGACCCACCAGCTTCCTACTGCCCGTACCTGGGACTCTGATGGGAGCCTTTTTCTGGCAACAGGAGGTCGCTCAGCCCACACACCAGACAGGCTGGGAATGCTGGGAAGTTAGCACCCTTCCAGGGAAGGCTGAAGGGAGCAGCCTTCATGGATAAATACTCCAGCTTCCTTGCCCGGGGATGGGACAACTCCGAGGGAATGCTGTCTCCCAGAAGTTCCCAGCAGGACTGACCAACAGCTGCCCACAGCCGTAACTGCTTTTTTTTTTTTTTAACATATTTATTGGAGTATAATTGCTCTACAATGGTGTGTTAGTTTCTGCTTTATAACAAGGTGAATCAGCCATACATATACATATATGCCCATATCTCCTCCCTCTTGCGTCTCCTTCCCACCCTCCTTATCCCATCCCTCTAGGTGGTCACAAAGCACCGAGCTGATCTCCCTGTGCTATGTGGCTGCTTCCCACTAGCTATCGATTTTACATTTGGTAGTAACTGCTTTTTAACATCCCCTCTGTTGGGTTCCTTCCCTTTCTTACCTCCCCCCTCCTCTATCAGTGCTTCCCGTATCCCCTCCTAAATAAACTTCTTGAATTCAATTCTTTGTTTCAGGTTCTGTTTCTGGAAGAATCCAACAGAAAAAACCCCAGCCAAAGACACCAAACCCAACCAACAATTGAGATCTCTCCTAGTTCTGTTGTGTACACATTTCTGGAGTGCAAGCTATGTAACAGGATATATCAGGTACTGTCCTTGTCCCTAGTAGGGAAGTCACACAGATAAAGTACTAGGCAAAAATACAAAGCAATATAAAGGAGGAGTTTACTCTCTTGTGGGAGGTGGTTATCGGGGAAGGCTTTACAGTGGAGGTGACATCTGAGGTTTTAAAGGATGAATAGGAGTTCTCCAGGTAGACAAGAGGAAGATGGACAGCCTACTTAAAAATCCAGAAGTGTAAAAAGGCACAAGGTGTTCAAGGACCCATTAATAGTTGAGTATCTCTCATGTTGCTGGAGAATAAAGCACATTTTGGAGATGGTAAAGGAATTTTAAGAAGAATGAGGAGAGAATTGGAATAGCAGGAGATGTGGTTAAATAGGCAGGCAGAATCTTGCCTGTACAGCTGAAGGTGTTTTGATATTATCTTGGAAAGATCGGAAGATTTTAAGAAATTATCTTTTTTCTGATTGCATAAGTATCAAATGCTCATTGTAGAAAAGTTGTCAGATAAAGAGAAGTATAAAGAAGAAAATAAAATTACCTCAAATCCAGGGTTAATTAAATCACGTTGATGTGTTGTTGTCTCTCAGAGGAGTTTTATGCAGAAGAGTGAGGTGATCAGATGAGTTTTAGAAAAGGCTCTGGCAGCTGGTGAATATCATGTGGCTGGAAAGATACTGGACACGGGGTGACCGGCGAGGAGGCTGCTGCAGTGGAAGGCGATGGGTGGGGACCCTCTGTGGGGATGCTGCAGCAGTGGGAATGGGGCTTCGTAGCAGGTTTAAAGGTGGGATTCTCAGGACCAGTTGGATGGGACATGGGGTAGAAAACAGGAGGGGAACATGACTCCCAGAGAGATTCTGAGTGTCTCCATCCATAAGCTGGTGGAGGAGACACAGGCTGGGAGCCAGGAGACCTGGGTTCTCATTTCAACTCTGTCACTTCCAACCTGTGAGACTTCACAGCCACAGTTTCCTGACCCCCAGAATGGAAAGATGATTCCATTCCTGCTTTCCTCACAGGCTTATCAAAATGGTCCATGGGTCAGAGGAGATGAACGTCCTTGATGGGCGTGGTCCCAGGCTTTCCTCCTGAAACCTCCTCCTTTCTCTGACCATCGGCCTCCAGAAGGCCAAGGCTGACCCACCACCCCACTATTTTTCCTTTTCTCTTCTCTCTGCATCCTTCACAGAGGACATCTGTCATGCTGGTCGCCCTGATGAAAATGCTCTAAACACCCTCATACACCACCATTAATTCATTCACCTTACATAACTGATGCCCTAGTATGTTCCAGATATTAGGAATATGGTAGTGTATAGGACAGCCAAGGTCCCTGCCCTCATGGAGCTCATAAGCCACCAAGAGGAGACATATAATAGATAAACAAATTTTAAAATTTGGATAGTGATGTAATGAAAGGAATAAAACAGGATGATAGGGTGATGTGATAGAGAGTGGGCATACACTTTCAATTTGAGTGGTCAGGAAGGGACCACCAAACTGAGACCTGAACAACTCAGGCAGAGGAAACAGCAAGTGTAAAGGTCCTGAGGTGGGTTTGAGCTTGAAATGTTTAAACAAAAGAAAGGTCGGTGTGCCTGGGCTTATTCAAACTCCTACCTATCCTGCTTAAGTGTTGTCACCTCTGTGAGGCCTTCTTGGATCACCACCCCGCCCCTTACTCGCTAATTCAGCTGCGCCCAATTTCCACACCCTTGTGGTCACAACTAATTCTGACCACGCTGATTTGTGATCAACTCTTTACACACTGGACTGAGAGCTCCTTGAAGCCAGGGACTATCTCCATAGCTCCACCAGCCAGCACGCTTCAGGCATATAGCAGGTGATCAGCATCTACCGATGAATGAATAAATTAACCAATAGGTAAACGAATGAATGAATATCAGGTCCAAATGGCTCACTCCTTTACTTGTTTAAGCGTCGCCTTCCCAAATTCCCTGGTCACACTGCAACTGCACCCTCCCCCCACACAGCACTCCCTATCCCCTCATAGTACAGATCACCTTCTGATATACTATATAATAATGTGTTTACTTGTTATGTTTCTTGTTTTCCCCTGACTCCCCCTGACAGATTGTAAACACCATCATGTCAGGGATTTTTTTTTTTTTAAAGGGATTTTTGACTGAGTTGTCCACTAATGTATCTCAAGAGCCTAGAACAGTGCCTGGCACATAAAAGGCATATGTAGGAACACGTGAGCAAAGGGGTGCATGAATGGGTGAATAAATGAATGAATAGCGACTCTAAGCCTCATACAACAGGGGTCACAACCTCAAATCCCTTGCTAGCCTGCCCATAACAAACAGATGAAGGAGTAAGTGCCCAGTTGTGACCTTTCAATTCGAGCCAGCTAAACAAAACCCACCCAATGGCCTGCAGGCCCTCAGTGTGCCTTCCTAGGCATTGAACAGAATATTCCCATTTTGTTGGTGGAGAAACTCCGGCCAGGTAGTTTAAGTGGCCTGCGGCGGATGACAGAGCTGGTACTGAACCGTCATTGATCTCCCCAGTCCTTTCCCCGTCCCCTCTCAAACGCGACTCAGATCCTAGTTCTGAGAATCTCGCTCTCTTCCCGTAGTCAGAGGTCAGAGCCTGGTGCCCCCAGGAGCTGAGTCTGGTGTCCCAGTGCGTGCTGGAACGGGAATGGGCGCCCGGATCCCGTGAGTCGCCGGGAGCGGGACTCCCGCCGTCCCCCGAGCCCGCGCCGCGCTCCCGCCCCTGCCCATCCCCGGCCGCGCTGTCAGTCTCCATTAGCGCTAACAGGCTCCAGACAGAGCGGGCCCGGCGCTGGGTTAATGCAATCGGCGCGTTACCTGGGGCGCAGGCTACATTACCAGCCCGGCCCCCACCCGGCACGGTCAGAACCAGCCAGCCTGCGCCCCGCCGGCCGCCCCGCGCTTTCAGCGCTCCTCGGGCCGCGCCCGAGCGCCACGCGGCGGAGCCCAGCCCCAGCCCGCGCCCCACAGCCTGGCGAGCCGAGGCGAGGCGAGGCGGGTCCGGAGCAGGCAAGGCAGGGCGCACGGCAGCAGGGATCCCGTCGCCGCGGAACACGTGAGTGCGCCCTGCGCGCGGAACCGAGCTAGGTGTGCCGGGGAGGCCCAGGTTGGGATGCGCAGAGCTAGGGTGCCAGCGAGTTTGAAGTGCAGAGGTAATAAGTGTCCGGGGAGACTCCTGGGGCTCTCGGACGTGGCTCAGACCCGAGCCGAGGGTAGGGGGCAGCCAGCTGCCCCCGGCCGGGTCACCGCACTGGGAAACCTCTGCCTGGACGTGTCCAAACTCCGCCGTTTGGGGACAAGAGAGAGCGGGTGAATGAGGGAAGAGCTGCGGGGTGCCTAGCAGGATCCCTAGGGCGGCAGGGGCGGTCTCCACCTCGAAGTGCCGTGCGTGTCGGGCGCCCCACTACCCTGCTTCCAAATTTTTCCAACAGACGCGCGCCCTTTTCTAGGAACCTTGCGTCCGCTCAGCGCGCGCCGACCACAGTATCCCAACGCTCCCGGGAGGCCTTGGGAGGCGCAGGCAGGGTGGAAGGGCCCAGTGACCGCGTCTTTTCCTTTGATTCCAGCAGAGCCTCGGCGTGGTCCCAGTATCACCGACTCCCCTCTCGCCAGCCGCACCCATGCTTCTGGCGCGGATGAACCCGCAGGTGCAGCCTGAGAACAGCGGGGCGGGCCCGGGGTCGGAGCAGCCCCAGCGGAAGCGCAAAGCTGCAGAACTCTTGGTGGTGAAAGAGCGCAACGGCGTCCAGTGCCTCCTGGCGTCCCGCGACGGCGACGAGCAGCCCCGGGAAACCTGGGGCAAGAAAATCGACTTCCTGCTGTCGGTGGTCGGCTTCGCCGTAGACCTGGCCAACGTGTGGCGCTTCCCCTATCTCTGCTACAAGAACGGCGGAGGTGAGCCCCCTGACGGGCTGGGGGTTTGTACTTGGGAGGCTACCTAAAGTCCACAGCGGTGGCCGGGAGAGGAGCTGGGATACACACGGGAGGAGAAGAGGAGGCAGAAGGGCAAGTCTGGGACGCAGGAACGGACTGGATAGGGCTCACGGAAAAAGGAGTCCCCTGTGGAACAGGGAAATCGAGGCATGACTTTGGACAGTGATAGGCGCATGCGTGGGCTCACGGAAAAAAGGAGTCCCCTGTGGAACAGGGAAATCGAGGCATGACTTTGGACAGTGATAGGCGCATGCGTGGAAGGACCAGGTTGGGTGAGGAACTCTGACCTTTTGATGGTCCGCAGGAAGGGAGGTGGAGATCTGGAGAGCTCTTGACTGGGCGCCAAAAGTGCCCACGGTGACCCTAACTCCAGCACTCCAAGTTTGATAAAGGACTTGGGAACCCTGAAGACACTTGGGAGGCACTGCTCCCTTGGGGACGGAAACCCTGGAACAGAGACGCATAAAGAGAAGCTAGTGGCAGAGAGAACTCCACTCTCAGGTTGGTGGTCCTTTGGCTGGAGGGACCAGAGCACAGAGCCTAGGCGGGATTGCATCAGTGGGTACCAAGAACCGGCCTGGTCCTTGAGACAGGAGGCCTGGGTGATTGGGATGAAGCCTCTACCTCCCGGGGTCCTGGCCACGTTGCAGGGTGGAGTGGGAGGAGGGCCTGGAGGAGACCCTAGTCCAGCAACCAGGCTCTCTCCCCCTCCCCCTGCTGGGTGACCAATTACTGTCTGCCCTGGGATGAGAGCCTAGAAATCAACTGTAGCCTACTCAGGGGGCAGAGTCCTGGGGGAAGCAGCCCAGGGGGCAGGATACTGGGGCCTAAAGCCCGAACTCCTTCCTGAGAGCTTTTGCCCAAACCACCTCAGACCTGCCCCCTTTGCTGGAATGAGCTCAGGAGTACCCTGTAGAGAGCCTGGGAAAATGACCCAGAGGAAGAAGTCGGCAAAGGGGGGGCCACCAGCAACCGAAACACTTTTCTATCCACTGGGCCATCTGCCTGGCAGGGGCTCTGGCTCAGGACTCCAGGGGGTCAGAGGGAGGTAGGGTGAGCGTTTGGAGTTGGAGGGAAAGCTCATGACCTTGTTCCATAGGGTCTGGGACCCTGCTGATTGCTTCAGTGTATACTCTGGACCCTTGCTTTGGGTGAGGAATGGAAAACAGATGATCCAGAGGTGAAACTTTTCCTCGTTTGACTGCTGCAGCTTCTCAAGAGTTTCTGGTCAGGTTTAAGCATTCTGGCTCTTTGGACTCAAGGAGGGAGGAAATGCAGATTCTCTGTATTTTTAGCAGACAGGGAGATGAGGAATGAAGGACAGACTAAGAGAACCTAGGACACTCTGTCTAGCATTTCCTCCATGACTGTCCGAGGCTGCGTGTCCCTAGACAGCAGAAGGTTCTATCATTAATCTGCAATATTTATTGGGTTCCTCTTGGCATGAGGTACAGTGCTAGGCTCTGCAGGGGTCACCTAGATGTATTAACCACCACTTCTGCCTGCCAGGAGCTCTAGTCATCTAAGGGCTTCATTGTCATGCGCTACACATCATTTCCATTGTTATAAGTATTTGTTGAAACTAAAAGCACCCCAGATGGCCAATTGAACACATCAGCTAGATGGATATTCTGGGGCTTTCACTGACACTGTCCGCTCACTTGGCCACCGCCACCAACTGAGAGTGCCTGCTGTATGCAAGGTAGTCTGTACTAGGCGCCCAGGGCACCAAACACAGCACATTTGTCACACGTTCCAATTTTTAGGTGAAGTTGGCCAGAAGCTCCCTCTCCTAGGCTTGCTAGCCCTGCACATCACCCATCCTGAGTTGTTGAGTGATTTGTCTCTTTGTGGGTCTGTCTTCCAAACAGACTGGGGCACATTGAGCGCAGAGACTGTGGCTTTTTCATGCCTGTATTTCTAATGCCCAAGATAAGGGCTAGATCCTGGCAATGTGGTAGCAGGTGCCCGACAAACTTCTGTTGAATGAAAAAAATGAATGAAATGGTTCAAGCCCTCAGAGACCTAATGCCTACCCAGGAACAGCAGAACCCCCGCCTCCACCGGCAGGAACTAACAAAGTGAGGCAGCCTGTGCTGGTGGGAGGCGGGGTCGGCACCTAGAGATCAGAAGCCCTGGCTGTGGAGTCCTGGGTCCCAGCTTCTAGCTGTGTGACATTGGGCAACTCTCCAAGCCTCCGTTTCCTCATCTGTCAAATGGAAACAATGGTGTTCAACTCAGAGGGTTGTTGTGAGGACTCAACGTGATAATGCTGTGGAGGGCCTGGCATGAAGTACGGCCTTAGTAAAGATAGCTGCCGCCTCTTATTCACATCCTTGGGATGATGCATGAGATGGATGGGAGAGGTGTCGTGCTCTAAAGGCCTGAGTAGAGGCTGCTTAGGAAAGACTCGGAGGAAGTGAGCTGTGTGGTTGGAACTCAGCTCCTTGGGACGGATGGAGCACGGACAAGCCTGGGGAAGGGAGCAGGTCTACTAGTTGTGCAAGAATGCAGGAGGGATCGTCTCTGAGATTAGGAGTGCAGACTGGCTGAAGGGCAAGCCAGGAGAGATAAGGGTGGAGAGGCAAGTTGGGGCCAGGCTATGGAGACCTTGGCTGGCAGGCTACGGGGTGGGGAAGTTATACGAGTGAATTTCCATTTCTGCCTAGGATGTCTATGTCTGGCACAATGGAGCGGTGCAGCCCCACATCTCAGAGTCTGAGGCAGCTCCTGTTCTAACTTACTCCGCACCCCTCCAGGGGATGCTTGGCTGGCCTCTTCTGGGCTTTGTCTCTGCTGAGACCTCCTGGCTGCTCCTTGTGGATCAATTCTCATCCAGCAAGTATAAAGTCAGCCCTAGAGATGGGCAAGCAGGTTGGCAGGTGGATATCCTGTAATTCTAGAAGCAGCCAAAAGACCCAAGTTCAAATCCCATCTCTGTCACTCTCTCTGAGCTCAAGTTCCCCGCTACAGCTAGAGGTGAGCTTGGATGACCCCCAAGATCCGTCCCTCTCCAATGCCTGGCTCAGCACTGCACCCAAGCCAGGACTCACGCACCCTGTTATTTAACAGGCTGTGTTCTCTTCTGGTGCCAGTATTAACATGGTAACCTCCAAGTCCAGCTGTTCATGCTGGCCCAGACTGGAGGATGTTTTGAAATGATAAAGGTGCCAATAGTTTAGGCCCCTGGCTAATATTTTTTGAATGAATTACGGAGAAATATCAGCCTGTCCGAACATCTTCCCATAAGCCAGCTGCTGGTTTGCACGGGGGCTAGTGGCTTCCTTCCAGCTGGGAAAGCCACTCTTGGAAATTCCAAGGCTTTGTTCAGAACCTTCTCAAACAGGGAGGCGGTGCCAGTGGGGCTCTTTCCAAGGTCCTCCGCTCCCGTGGTCTTGGGCCAGGCCTGTGTTGGTCCCCAGGGAGGAGTGGACAGATCCATCGAGTCCCCGTGTCTGTCTCCTTGCCATGGAAGAGGCCACTCTGAATTATCCTTTGTAAATGACAGCTTCTGTTTGAGATGTGTCCGGCTGACAGCTCCGAGCCGTCAGAGGTGTCCTTTAGGTTCAGACAGACCTGAGTTTGAATCTGAGCCTGACATTTCCCAGAAGTGTGGCCTCGGACAAGGCACTCGTCCTCTTTGGACCTCAGTTTCCTTGTGCAGAAAAGGAAGGAGACTGCCTCTTCCCACAGGGTGATATAACATTAGATATAATATAAGCAAAGTACTTACAACAGTGTCTGACAAGTAGTAGGGGCTCAATAAATGAAATTGTTGCTGTTACTTTTATTGTTCAATGATTTTTAACTGCTAGACCCAAGCTAGATACAGGAGTAGGGCAGGGTCCTGATTTTGGAGCAGATTTGATTCTAAGAGGAAGTTAGAAGGGATATAAGGCTGGAAAGTAGTCACACTTGGGCCTGGGATTTCTAACAGCCTAACCTTATCCCACTGTTTTTTCCCTACCTGGAAAATGGGGATTGACATTCCTATATGGGGTCCCATGAGATATGTAGTTCTGGGTCCCAAGTGGGGTTCCCTTCCTTCCTCAAGTGAGCTCAAGGTCTCAGGTACCCACAGACCTTTGGGAATCCTCTTGGCCAAAATATCTGGGGTTCTTGAGGTCAAGCGAGAGGTGGTGACGGGTACAAAAAGCAGGAGTTTGCAAACTCATCGCCCTGACGTTGGGCCTGGCTGCAGGGGGCCATCTACACCCTGAGCTTGCCAAGCCTGATGCCGATTGTTCAGCTCGGATGTACATGAGCCAGCCAGCTGGTATGGCCCTTCGGCTAACAGGTTTGCAGGAATGAGGCATTCATCAGGGGCTGGAGCTGAGACCATGATCTGGCATTACCAGCATGATTTGGCCCATTGCTCTGAGCTGACCAAAAAGATCTAGAGGGACTGTTTTCAACAAGGTGGGATTTCATAGGGATAAATGTCACATCCTGCCCTGTGGTCCCAAACCCAACTGCCTAAGTAAGGATTAGGCCACAGCACAAGTGGAGAAAGGCCCCGGGGCTTTCATTAGCTGCATCCTCTGTGTGAGTCACTGCCGGGATCCATTTATTTAACCAAAAAACCCACTTACTAAATGCCCGTCATATGCCAGGAATATAGAGATGAGCAAAAGGCAATCCCTGCCTTTAGGGAGCTCATAGTCTATTACAGATACTCTACGAGTTAATGTCATTTTCAATTCTGTTATTGGAGGTACTATATCCCAAATCAGGGAGGTGAGGTTCCACTCTGTTCTTTGTGAGTTATATTTCCTTCTCTAATATAGTTCTGACCATTCCAAACACCCTGTAATTTGTTCCTCTTAAAGAGACCAGGATGGAAGAGATGGGAGACCAGAATCTTCGAGGAGCTTCATTAGTAAGAATCAAGTCAGATCCTGCAAAGTTGACAGCTGAGGGAGAATTGTCACAGGAGGAGGGGTAGCCTCAACTCCACAGTTTCCCTGAATTTCACCCCCACTGACCTCCTTAGAGGAGCGGGGTTTAATCTACCAGAGGAGCAAGCATGTTTCCTCATTGGAACTGTCCTGCTCTCAGAGCTAGGGTCCAGAGATCAGCTGGAAGAACCCAAAGTGCAGATGAGGGAGCAACCCCTTGTGGGACCAGAAAAGCCGGTCCTCATCACTTGGTAGATCATTCTGTAGAATCCCCTCTTGGAATAGCAGGGGGCTTATGTAGAGGCGTGTATAGGTGCTGCTGCCTAGTCTCAGTAGCGTGCAGGGGATGGAGTGAAGAGGTACAAGACTCCACTTGGGCTGAGGTCCCCGGAACTCTGAGGCCAGTGGGCAGAGCCCCACAGTGGTCGCTGAGGGTCCTAAGGAGAAGGTCGGTCTTGGGGCAGAGAAGACACAAGTTGACACCACATGGCTCAGCTACCCTACCCATGGCAGAGAGTCTGTGTTGACAAACTTGAATAACCTGGGCGTGATTTATTATAGGAACAGGCATGGTTCCTTACAGAAATGGCCACTGGCAAAGACTCAGAAGGGGACCCTATGCCTGGGACCCAAAGGGCACAAAGGATTGCTTTGGAAAAGTCTGATTTGTTTTGTTCTGGAGGACAGAATGAAGGCAGTAGGTGGAGGCTGCAGGGAGAGGGATTTAGGAGAAGGGAGGAAGCAGAGCTGGCCAGACGGAGAGGTTGGGCTGCCAGGGTCAGCAAAGCCTCAGCTGACCATGGTGTCCTCTGAAGCTGGGATGGCCCTTCAGACTAGTCCTGAGTTGGGGTGAGGGGGCCAGGACTGTATGCCCCAGGGTCCATCAGTCATTGGATGCCAGCTGCCCTGGGAAGGGAATGTGGCCTTGGGCGAGGCAGCTGGCTTCAGCCGAGGCAATTCCCAAAGGGCTGCAGCCGAGGGCTGAGCAGTCCCAGCTGCGGGGGAACAGGTCCTTCATTCTTGAAGGAGAATCTGGGCCGTACCGCCGGAGCCCTTTTTGCTCATGGGGCTGGCTGTGACCTGAGGGAATCCTTGGATCTACTCCTCGTGGTCAGCAATCTTGTTTGGACACGAGGAGGAGTAACCAGCCTCACTTGGGATGGGGGCATGAGTTGCCCAAGCAACTTGCCTCAAAATCCTTCTGTGCTGGGAGCCTCTGTGCTGTGCTCTGCAGAGGACCCGGCCACCTTCAACCTCACGGGCGATCCCTTGCTTGTGGTTTCCAGTCTACAAAGCCGCATCCCAGCTGCTCTTACATGTGATGGCAGGACATGCTTCCCATTTACAGAGCACCTCAGTGCCAGGGACTTCACCTCCGTTATCTCTAACGGTCACAGCAAACCAGTGATGCAGGTATTATCCCCCCTTACAAAGGGGGAACCAAAGCTCAGAGAAGTCACATTGGCTCAAGGTCACAAAGCCATAAATAGCATGGTTGGGGGCCAGGATTGCCTCAGATCGAGGCAAGGGGGTAAGAGGAAAACTCCGTTTTTGTACACATTCTACAGTCTTTTGACACCAAATCTGTAGGGTTTTTCCTAACACCAACCCATCCTCCAACTTTGGGGTGCGTGTCCTACCGTTTAATTCTGACACTACCTGGAGTTAGTGCAGACCCCACAGGTTAGGGCTCAGTCTCACAAGAATTCTTTCACTTCCCATGCCAGTCACAAGGGTCAAGATGTCACCTGTGCTTCTGACCAACTGGCTATAATCAGGGGTTCCCATGACCCCCTCTGCAGGTTTGATAATTTGCTATAACAGCTCACAGAACTCAGAGAAACATTTGCCAGTTTGTTATAAAGGATATTATAAAGGGTACAGGTAAACAGCCAGGTGAAGAAGTACACAGAGGGTGAGGTATGGAAGGGTCCTGAGTGCAGGAGCGTCTGAGCCCGTGGAGATGGGGTGCGCCACCCTCCTAGTACGTGCATGTGCTCACCAGTGCGTCAGTCCGGAAGCTTTCCAAACCCCCTACGTTCGGGATATTTATGAAGGCTCCTCACAAAGGCATGATCGATATTAACTCAATCTCCAGCCCCTCTTCCTTCCCTGAAGGGTGGATGTGGGGCTGAAAGTCCTAAGCCTCTAATCATGGCTTGATCTTTCTGGGGACCAGCCCCCATCCAGAAGCCCACCAAGAGTGGCTTCAGTAGAACAAAAGACACTCCTATCACCCAGAAAATCCCCAGGGATTTAGGAGCTCTGCGTAAGATGCTCCTGTCACCCCCATCACTCAGGAAGCTGCAGGGGTTTTAGGAGTTCTGTGTCAAGAGTCCAGAGCAGAGACAGGGGGTCTGCCCTGGACCCTGTGCTTTGGAGAGCAGAGAGGGCCCTGTGCTCTTCTCTGCCCTCCTCTCCACCTCACCCAGGCCAGGGCTGAGAGGGCCTGCCCACCCAGAGCACTGATTCTAACCCCCATCAAACTCCAGGTACCTGGACTCCGGAATTCCCTGCCCAAACACTCCAACATCCACCCACCCCAGTCTACAAGGTCCTCTAACCTAGACCCTACTTCCCCAGCCTGGGCTGTGTTACAGGCCTGCACAGCCCCAGGCCCAAGGGGAAGCCAGAGGCCCCCTGTCTGCAGAGGCTGTGGACAGAGCTTAGACGTGTGGGCACAAGAGTCCACACGTACGTGCAAAAGGCCTCACACACTGCTGGTTGGAGCTGAGGTGGGGATGAAGCAGGGTGCGGCCTCCCCCCAGGCCTCCACACTCCAGCGCAAAGCTCCAAGAACTGGGGATTCCAGATTTGAACTTTATAATAGAACCATGCTGAGTTGTCAAGGTAGGATGATAGAGCAGGTTTGGTTCAACAGCTGTGGCCTGAGTTGTCACCTTTAAATATGTAGATATCGCAGGGTAAGTCTCCACGGGTGCTCTTGTCCCCATTTCTGCAAGTCAGGTGGGCCTGCTGCAGGCAGCCCTGTCTCTACTGAAATCTCACCTTCTTTTGCACCCTGATATCTATACCCTTGGGGTACTTGGGGAGCGGGGACAAATCTGGCTACCGTAGGCATTGACCAAGGTTTTCTTGGAATTCCGGTGAAAGCCACGGGCAGTGAGAACCCATAGCTGAGCTGCAGGCACCAGGCGAACCGTTCTGTGGGTTTTCACTTCTTAATGTATCAGGATGTGGCCAGTTTGAGGATCCTACCCTCCACCAACTGGGAAGCTGGTCCAGTGAGGTCTCAAGGGACCCTCCTGTCCCTCCTGCAGCCCCTCCCTGATCACAGTCTCTCCACCCCCCCCACCAGGCCTGGCCCGCACCTCCTCTTGCTGAGCCACCTCCCACAGGCATCCCGTCCCCTCCCCTGGGGTCCTCCTCACCCACCAGGGGTCTGCTCCAGCACTTCCCACTCTGAACTGAGTGACCACTGGCTTCCCTTTTCTGAGGACTTGGCATTTGCACAGAGGAGTCCAGAACCCCTCTCTGACCAGTAGGGTTCCTCTCTAATGCTGGGGCATCAGGCAGTGTGTGCCAGACAGATGCTTTTCTCACTGAATTTATCCGAAGGCCACGGGTCGGAGTCCCTTTCGCAGCTGACAGTCTTTTCTTCCTGTGTTCGTGTGAGTGTGTTGACGTGCAGAATCTGTGTGTACCTTTGCATGAAGACGTACAGGTGCGCATCTGTGTACGTGTGTGGATGTTGGAGACTCCTAGGAGCTGAGACCCTCAGGAGGTCTGCCCCTGTCAGCCCAGCCAGAGCATTCCAGAGCCAGGATTCTGGGCCTGTAGCTCCTTAGGTTCTCAGCTCTCTGGCCCTGCATGAGGCTGGATAAAGCTGACACTGCCACGCATGGAGATGAGGCAGGGCTGTGGGAATGTGGCAGTTATGAGCCTTGCAGAGCAGTACCTTCTAGGAAGTTTGCAACCAGCCTCGGTGTCCCAGGAGCTGCTGCATGGCTGTTTCTAGGAGAAGCATCCTTAGCTGACCTCAGGCACCCCCGAAACCTCTTTCTGACTCTTCAGCTCTGTCCTGGCTTCCTCCAGATCTTTCTGCAAGGGGGCTTGGGCCATCTCCCTGGTCGATATCCTCTTTTAGAATAAGACACTGGCCACTGGGCAGCTTTCTGGTTTTCATTCATACTCAGCCATTCCATCATTCTTGAACGTTCCCCGTCTGTTACCACCTAAAGCTTTGGCTGGCCCGCATCAAACGCACTTGGAAGAGTCTTGGGCTTGTGCAGACCCATCATCTTTCCTCCTCTCCTTCCACTGGAACTCCCAGCCAGCACAAGAGGAGATGAATCTCAAACTGGGCAATTTACCTACCTGTTGGCAGTGCCACCCAGAGGGTTAGAGTTGAGAAAACTGGCCAATGTGAGATCCCTGGTGAATTGGCTGGCGTTGCTCGTTCCTCTGGTTGTAGAAAAGAACATCTAGTTGACAGCAGCAAACCACGGTGCCAAGATCTGAGCCGTGACTCCTGGCTTTTTCCTTCCCTGTTGTCCCTTGGGCCACTGACTTCAGTCTTCAGGCCCGTTAAATACTCTAATACGTCTATTTCCCTTAACTCTCTGGCTCCAGGCCCCCAAGGGCAGTGACAGGCGGCCACAAGGCAGAGTGGGGCTCCGACAGAGCCAGATGTGGAGCCAAGCAAGCATACTTACTAGTTTGGACAAGCATCTTGACCTTTCTAAGCCTCAGTTTCCTCATCTTTTACATGGGATTGGTGGTAATTCTCAGGGATGGTTTTAAAGGAATAATTATGCAAAAACTTAGTGTGTGGCTTGGCATATAACGGAGGCTTAATAAATGGTACTTGTTACTTTCACCAGCTCCACCGTCACCACCACCACCCCGACCTCCATCAGCAACACCAGCATTGCTATCAGCAGCGTGAACAGACGTGGGTTCCAGTGCCAGACTAGCCCTCTCTGTGTGGGGAAAGAGAAGGGTGGAGATTGAGAGTAGAAATGAGGAGGGGAAGAGAGAGGTTGGCATGTGGCCGTTTCAAAGAAGTCCAGCCTGGAGCAGGGGCTGGAGGCTTGGACCAGCCCATGACCAGCAGACCAGCTGGCTCAGCTGGCCCCAGAGTCCCAGTTTCAGATCACCCTCCACCAAGCCTCTATGCAGACTCATGTCCTCCATCGAGGCTGGGATATTCTGGAATCAGCAGAATATTTGGGGAATGGCTCTGGAGCTCTGGAGCCAGGCAGACCTGGGCCCAAATCCCAGATCTATCACTGACCAGTTGGGTGAACTTAGACAAGTCACTTAATTTCTCTAAGCCTCAGTTTCCTCCTCTGAAAAATGGGTATAGCAGTTGCCACCTGAGACGGTTTCTGGGAAGGGTAAATGGGATCACAGATGTCCAGTGCCCAGTAGTGCCCTGCTTGATACATAGGAGGTACTCATGTTCCAGTGGTTTCTTCCCTACTGCCCACCCTGCTGGTCCGTCTCCTGCTTCAGAAGGACTGGGTCTCAGAGCACTGCGGCCAAAACTTCATGCTTTGTCCCTAAGAGCCCTGGGCTTCCTGAGGAGAAGCCCTGGGAGGAAAGTGGAGACTGACAGTCTGAGTAGCTGGGGGAGTTTGACTCTGGGTGCATGCAACTTTGCCACAATTCTCTGCTAGCCTGGAGCCCCAGTTTCCACATCTAAAATGGCAGTAGTAATACTTTTAGGGTTGTTGTGAAGATGGAATGAGACATTGCATGGAAGACAGTGCCTGGAACACAGCAGGGAATATTATATTCCTAATATTATCATCGTTACGTATTTCCCGGTTTCTGCACTTTCCTAGTGTGGGCGGGTCAGAGAGTGTTTGGTTTCCAAGATTACGACATCTCAGCCAAAGGCCAATGGCGAGAGGAGTGTGGATCTGGCCTGGCCACCTCCGGTTGCACCAGGCCAAGGAGCGGCCTAGGCTGACGTGGCAAGTACCCCCGTGAGTCACCTCACGGCGTCAGAGCCCGTTAAGCTCACCCCAGGCTACCAGGCATACCGAGAACTGTCTCTGGAACTCAGACGTGTCTAATTCTACCAGGAATTTTCCCAGGGATTTGCTGCTGCCCATTGCCAAGGGCTCCCTGTAGCTTCGGCAGTGTTCTGGGTGGGCATCTTCCCTGGTCAGAGACTTGAGCCTCTGGCCTCTTTGCTCCAGTGTTTGTTTACCTTCAGCCAGCAGTAACAGAGTGAGCTTGATGGGTTGGAAGACATGAATGCGAATCCTGCATCTGTCACTTAGCAACAGTGCAAACAAAACCAGTTCAACTCCCTTCTCTGCCTTCAGTTTCCCCTGGGGGGAGATAATGACCCTCTCTGATTATTTCTGTGAGCTGATGTGAGACTAAGGACAATCCAGTGAGGTCATGTTTGGGAAAACCCGAGGTGACCTTAAACTGATACAGACATGAGCAAAATGAAAACTCAGTCATATGTAACTTTGGGCACTGTCTCTCCCTCTCTGACCTCAATTGCCTTCCCTATAAAAGGAAGGGTTTGGGGTGATTGGCATTCCCCAGAGTTGTGATTCATGAAAGGAAGGGTTCTATGTTGAAATTAATTTGGTAAAGACTGCACCTGATCTCCCTCATAGCCCGTCACAGCTTGTGCTTGTGTATCAAAGGCTAGGAGAATCCTGCAAGAAACAAGCCTATTTAGCTTTTTTTTTAATTATTTTTTTAAATTGACTTTTGGCTGCTTTGGTTCTTTTGTTGCTGTGCATGTCTTTCTCTAGTTGCGGCGAGCAGGGGCTGCTCTTCATTGCGGTGCGCGGGCTTCTCATTGCGGTGGCTTCTCTTGTGGAGCATGGGCTCTAGGTGCACGGGCTTCAGTAGTTGTGGCACGCGGGCTCAGTAGTTGTGGCTTGCAGGCTGTAGAGCACAGGCTCAGTAGCTGTGGCGCACAGGCTTAGTTGCTCTGCGGCATGTGGGATCTTCCCAGACCAGGGCTCGAACGAACACATGTCCCCTGCATTGGCAGGCAGATTCTTAACCACTGCGCCACCAGGGAAGCCCAAGCCTATTTAGCTTTGATGAACACAGATTTTACTAATTTGAGCACAGAACCTCATTATTATAATTATGACTATTGCTATAACTATTATTATGTTATGGTTATTTGTATTAATTGCTCTGATTTACCTACCACAAGACATCCCTTGAGAAGTGACCAGGTGACATGAATGAGGACCCTCACAGCTCTGGCTGACATGGGTCCACACACGCTGAGGGGCAGGCCCCAGGCTGGCAGGGATCGAGGGGCTCACGCTCTGCCTCTGTGTCTTCCAGGTGCCTTCCTGATCCCGTACACCCTGTTCCTCGTCATCGCTGGCATGCCCCTGTTCTACATGGAGCTGGCTCTGGGCCAGTACAATCGGGAGGGGGCAGCCACTGTGTGGAAGATCTGCCCGTTTTTCAAAGGTAAAGAAGGAATCTGGGGGAGTCAAAGGTTGTTCTACAAGACTTCTGCGTGCCCCTGGAGAATCTGCTCCAAAGGTGGGATCTGCGGTAGACCAACTCTCTCGAGATTTACGGTTATTGGCAAGGTCAAGCGCATCCACCATTCAAAGTAACATGGAACGCATTGGGGGCGTCAGGAACAGCTTTAGCCTAGAAAGTCTGGAAATCTGGGCTCCAGTCCAGGCTGTACAGCTGAGTGACCAGAGGGAGTCTGTTTTCCTGAATGGGAAAAACTCATAGAAGTGTCAGAAGTACCCAGCACGCATACCACTACTCTCCCCTCTTGCTCCCATGGCAGACATGATAAGTGGATCACGTGTCTTTCCACCGTGGGCAAGGGGCTTCATTCCGCTGGGAGAGAATGTTATCATGCCTCAGTGTTATCCTGCCCAAGGGGTGGGGGGAGCTGGGATACTTATGCTCCAACACCTGACCCGGCTGCTCCCTGGGGCATTAAAGGTCCTGGCACTTTTGCCTTGCCTGATGAGTGGATAGAAGGGGCTCCAGGGGCAAGAGAGAGCCCTCAGGCAAAGGAGTGGGGGGTGGGGCCCTAGGGGATTTAGGGCTCTGACAATCTGCTACAGAAAAAAAGAGAGGTGTGGGGGTCGGGTAGTGCAATGGTTGGAGCCAGCTCCCCAGGAGAGGTGGTTCTGGGGAAGCCCCTGCCTGACCCCTCTGCCCCCCACCCAGGAGTTGGCTACGCTGTGATCCTCATTGCACTCTACGTTGGCTTCTACTACAATGTCATCATTGCCTGGTCACTCTACTACCTCTTCTCCTCCTTCACCCTTCACCTGCCCTGGACTGACTGCGGCCATGCCTGGAACAGCCCCAACTGCACCGATCCCAAGCTCCTCAACAGCTCCGTGCTGGGCAACCATACCACGTACTCCAAGTACAAGTTCACGCCGGCAGCAGAGTTTTATGAGTAAGTCATCAACCCCTTGTCCTGTTCACACGGGCGCATCGAGACCTGTGCTGGGCAGGACCTGAGCCAAACGCTAAGGAAAACCACAGGAGGGGAGGGGGCCACACCAGTCACTGTAATGTTTACTCAGCAGCCACCACAGGCCTGATCCTGGCTAGGAGCCAAGGATACAGCCGTGGACAAAGCTTGAGGAGCTTGTGTTCTGGCACAGAATGGGGGTGGGGAGACAACATGCTAGCAAAAAGGTAAGGAAGCAAGAACACTGTACGGCATGAACATGCCCTTCAGGAAATCAAACACATTTTAGGGAGTATAAGTGCTCTTAAGGAACTAAAACCAGTGCTACACAGTGATTGTGTAGGGAAAAGGAACTTTAGTGCAGGTGGTCAGGGAGGGCTTCTAGGAGGAGGTGTCATAAGAATTGATGAAGTCAGCCAGGGGAACACCTAAGGGCTCAGCTGGTAGATGATGGAGCTGCAGCTTGAACCCAAGTCGATCTTATCCTGAAGCTGTCACCTGGTCCCCCCTGTGCTGCTGTCTCTCTGGGGCTTCCATGGGTGAAAGTAGCCAGAGTTTGTGAGTGAAATTTAGGAAGCGGGAGGCAGGCCAGCTGTGTACAGCTCAGAGAAATTATGTGGACTATGTGCATGAGAGGCACTGACTGGTGGTAGAAGACAGAACGTCTTTTAAAAAAAGAAACATTTTATGTTGAAATCATTTTAGAGGTAGAAAAAAGTTGCAAATGTAGTACACAGAGCCCCTGTAGACCCTTCACCCAGTTTCCCCTAATGTTGACACCTTATACAACCATAGTGCAATGATTGAAATCAGAAAATTAACATGGATTAACTAACCTGCTAAAGACTATTTTTGAATTTGTCAGTTTTCCCACTAATGTCGTATCCTGGTCCAGGATCCAACCTAGAGTCCCATGTGGCATTTAATTGTCACATCTCCTTAGTCTCCTCCAATCTGTGAGAGTTCCTTAGTCTTTCCTTGAGTGTCATGCCCTTGATGCTTTTGAAGAGCACTGGTCAGTTTTTCTATAAAATAGCCCTCAGTGTGGGTTGGTCATTGTTTTCTCCTGATTAGACTGAGTTTGACATTTTTGGCAAGAATAACGTGGAAATGACATTG
Organism: Balaenoptera acutorostrata; assembly: GCF_949987535.1. NCBI lineage: Eukaryota > Metazoa > Chordata > Mammalia > Artiodactyla > Balaenopteridae > Balaenoptera > Balaenoptera acutorostrata. The sequence continues at coordinate 29,750,598 of NC_080082.1, read as the reverse complement.
TGTCCTTCTTGGTGCATATCATATCAGGGGGTACAGGATGCCAGTCTCTTATTACTAGGCATGTTGACCTTGATCACTCGGCTAAAGTGCCATCTACCAGCTTCCTCCTGTGCAGAGGTTAGCATTATTCTCTGTAATTAGTAAGTGTCTTCTGGGAAGTTACTTTGAGGTTATGCAAATATCTCATTTGTCATCAGACTTTTGCCCACAGTTCTTACCATCCTTCAGTGAGTCTTGCAAACGAGGATTATTATTTATAGTGTTGATCTAAAGTGATTTCTAGTCCCATCATTCTCTCTAGATTAATTGAAAAGTCCCTTTTCTCCTATTTATTCATTCGTTCGTTTACTCATTTATTCATTTCTATCAGTATGGGCTCATTGGTGTTTATTTAATTCTGTGGTTTTAACCCATAGCCATCATTATTTATTTTGTTGCTCCCTAGAATTCTCTCAACCTCTACTCCATCCTTTTAAGTCCTTGAGGTTGGTAATCGTCAACTTGTTTGCAGTCACCTAATTTCAGATGTTTGCATGGTGGTCTCTTCAGAATGTAGCATCTATCGTCTTTATGCTTCAGGCGGGGGTGAGTCCCATTTTAGCAACCCCTACGCAAGTGTTAGCAGCTAAGCAGAAAGTCCCTGGTACAAGCTGTGGGGCAGGACAAGTAAATCCCACTCAAACCTCACTCTCAAGGTACACATGGTCTAGAGTAGTGGTTGGAAAACTTTCCAGTAAAAAATTAGATAGGAAATATTTTGGGCCTTGTGGGCCACATAGGTCTCTTGCATATTCTTTATTTGATTTTACCCTTTAAAAAGATAGAAACCATCCTTAGCTCACAGGCCATAACTCAATGGGCCACAGCTGGATTGGGGGGCAGGGGGGTGGGGCATGGCTTGCTGACTGCTGGTCTGGCGCAGTGCTACTACGGAGAACTCCCCGTGATAGAAATGTCCTATGTCTGCACAGCCCACTGCAGTAGCTGTGTGCCACACGTGGTTAGTGAGCAGTTGAAATGTGGCTAGCGTGACTAAGTTGAATTTTTAACTTCATTAATTTTCATTCGTTTATGTGTAAAAAGCTCGTGGTTACCGTATTGGGCAGTGCAGGTCTAGAGGATGGAAAACAACAAATTCACCAACACCGAAACCTTAGGGCCACTCTTCTTTGGTCCTATGTATTCCCTAAGCCAAGGACCTTGGAACGAGTCCTGATTATCCAGAGAGTGGGGTTCCTGAGGACCATTTCCACTCCTGCCATCTCGGTGCAGCATGACCAAGGAGTCTTGGTGTGGTTAAAGGTGGTCTCTGGAAAGTCTGCTGCCTCCTGGGGCTCAGAGGAGTCAGGGTTCTCAGGACCCAGGAACTACCCTCAATGAGCCATGGCGGAGAATTTGCTAAGGGTCCTGGACCTGTGTGTCCACCTGCCCCCATCTGTGTTTTCTGCAGACTTCCAGCAGGCATGTGCACAATTATGTAGATTTGGGAATTTTGTGGGGAGAGGGTCCACAGTTGTCATGGAATTCGAAATCCTTCTACAGCCCCGGACGGATCTGAAGGACTGCTGTTACTTAAAGCAAGCATCTCAGTAACACCACCATCCCTGTCTTCCTCCTCATCGCAGCAACAGCTAATCACTTACCGTGTGCCTCAAGCTTTCTGCTAACTTATTTGTGTGTTATTTCAGTGTAAGCCTCACACCAACCTGATGAGGTTTCTGTAACTCTTACCTTCATTGCATACATGACGCGGCCTCATTTCGCAGATGAACAAATCACTGGCCCGTGGCCACATGGCTAGTCCTGTGCAGAGCCAAGATTTGGACCCAGACGGTTTGCAGCTACGGGACCCCAAGAGTGAGCGCCCCCTTACACTCTGCCCCCAGGAGCCTCACTCTCCTCTCCCTGGCCTCTCCCTTGCCAGGCAGTGAAACTCCAGAGCCTGCAGGCTTAACTTCTGTGTTATATTGGATTCTAGCCGTTATAAACGGCTATGATTATTCCAAAATACTGTCATAGTCACAACTAACATCTATCCAGCTTAGATTCTATCCCAGCCATGCATTTGGAAGTGACATTTGAAGTGGGTTTGAATCCAGGAAGTCTGGCTCCAAAGTCCAGGCTCTTAGCCCAGCAATTCTAAACACTGGCTGCTCATTGGAACCACTTGGAGAGCTTTAAAACACACTGATGCCTGGATCCCACACCCAGAGATTCACTTCGTTGGTCTGGGTGCAGCCGGTGGGGCGTGGAGATTTTTATTAACGGCCCTCCAGTGATTCTAATATCCAGCCAAGGCTGAAAGCCCCTGTCTTAGCCACTGCACTCTCCCATCTCAAACAGAATAAGATTCTCAGTGGGCTCAGGCTAACATGCCTACAGTATCATGTCATGGAAAATCTAGGGCCTCCTTTATTCTTCTCCTTAGGGGCGTGGCCTCGGACATTCCCAGAACCGTTAGGGACCTTGCAGGCGGAGGTTTTAGGCCTTCCTAGTTTACAAGTGTGGTTTGGACTAGGAGACGATAAAGGATAGTGGAGCTGAGGGTGCTGCTGATACAAGTAATTGGTTCCGTGCTTTCTCTATCATCTCATGATAAAGGAAGAAAACAGGATCTTTCTTTTTGCTCTTGGCAACCCTCGTCCTTATAAATTAAAATGGGAAATGATAGCCTTGTCTCTAGTCTAGTTATTATTTGATTCCTTCTCTGACGTCTTCATAGCCAGCAGATCTGCCCCAGCCGGAGGGAGAAGTGAGTTGGGTTTTGAAACCCAGGTTGCTTTAATTACAGCCTGAAACTTCCTCCCGGCTTGTCTGTGAGCAGAATGAGGTGAAAGGAGATGACATTCTCTTACGTGGGGCCGCAGGGGCTTGGGGGTTGTCGTGGGGAGCAGAACCCAGGGATTATTTCTACACCTTCCTGCTCCGCAGAGCTCCTGCCCCCTTCCCTCCTCCCCCTTCCTTCCCCTCCTCCATCCTTTGAAGTACACCCCCACCCCAAGCTTCACAGCTGCCGTGAGCCAGGCACCAAGCATCTTCTCACGTCCAAGTCCCATTTAGTCCTCGCAGTTCATGGAGGGGGGAATTACTCCTATTTTACAGATAAGAATGTAGTGGTACAGGTTTTAGGGAAGTGGCAGAGCTGGGATCCGAACCCGGGCCGTCTGAGTTAAGGCCCTCGCCCCATCCACAGGCCTCTCCCGTCTTCTCTTCCATCCCATCAGAGTCTCCAGTGGGGTGTGTTCGGGACAGGAGTGCAGGAGTCCCTCTGGGGAGATCGGAGCCCTTCTCATGCATCTCTTTCTCACCTTGAAGCTGCTTTTTTTTTTTTTTTATGTTATGTTATGTTATTTATTTATTTATTTATTTATTTTTGGTTGTGTTGGGTCTTCGTTTCTGTGCGAGGGCTTTCTCCAGTTGTGGCAAGCGGGGGCCACTCTTCATCGCAGTGCGCGGGCCTCTCACCATCGCGGCCTCTCGTTGCGGAGCACAGGCTCCAGACACACAGGCTCAGTAGTTGTGGCTCACGGGCTTAGTTGCTCCGCGGCATGTGGCATCTTCCCAGACCAGGACTCAAACCCATGTCCCCTGCATTGGCAGGCAGATTCTTAACCACTGCGCCACCAGGGAAGCCCTTGAAGCTGCTTTTGTGTGCTTCTCAGTATCTAAGTCATGAGCTGCCTCTGGATTTGTTTTTAATGGCCCTTTTATCTAAATGCTTCTGCTTTAAAAGTTACCCCCTCTCAGTCTGGGGACCCAGCAGGTAGGACTCCCAGGACCAACCCTGAGGAGATTACTTGGTTTTTTTGCTTTCCTCAGAGCCTGCTGGCCGATTCTCTCGCCATCTTGTACTTATTTAAGCTGATAGATTGAACATATCATTCAAGGGAATAAAACTTCGATACTCCCCAGACTCCAGGCCTGAAGCCAAATAGCCCAAGGCTGAAGGAAACCCCGAGGCTCTGTAACTTAATCTGTAAAAGGGCACCCTTGGTGAACACGCTCAGGGAATAGAAAACTTCTACCCCCTGCCTGTTCCTGGTGGGGAAGAGAACTCTCCCTCCACCCCAACGCTAACCCTTTGCACTTAAACGTAAAGTGAGATCTGAGCCCATTTGGCCTGTAGACTTCGGAAAGTCTGGACCGTGTACTCCACGATGATTCATTTTCATTAAACTGCTGGAAAACTACAACAAACCCAAGTTACTTGTACTAACCCCCAAGGCTTGGGCCTGTTACGGGGGAAGAGGCTGGGTTCTCTTTTCTTGGAAATCAGCTCTGGAGTCTGGCTTTTTCACTGATGAAATATCTAGACAACCACTGCCAGGCTGAAAGTGGACCTCACACACATGTGGGTCACCTGGGCCGGTTAGGAGGCATTTCGGCCATCTGATTGGATTCTAGAGTCATTTTAGCACGTTTGAGGGCAAGCACAGTTGGTTCAGTGCCTTTTTTTTTTTTCATGATTTTAACAGTCAAATTGGCCAAATGGTTATTGATACCATTCAATACTTGGCCCGTATGGAAAGAAATGGGAAGAAGCAGGATTAAGAGTCAGATGGGCTCAGTACCTGATTCTGGTTCTCCATCTTTTTAGATATGCCCGGCCTCTCTTCTCTTCCAATCTCCTCCCTTCCCTTCGCTTCCCTCCCCTCCCCTCTCCCCTCCCCAACCCCATGCTTCTCCTCCTCTTCCCCCTCCCCCTCCTCCCCTGCCCCCTCCTCCCCTCCCTTCTCCTCTCTCTCCCCCTACTCTTCCCCCTCCTTCTCCTTCTTCTTCCTCTCTGTCTCCCTCCCTCTCCCACTCTCTCCCTCCCTCTCCCACTCCCTCTCTCTCCTTCCTTCTCAGCATAGGAGAGGGACCTCAGCCAGGGCCTCATTTTTGAGCTGAGACTAGCAGGGACAGAAGTTCACCAGGCAGACACATTGGGCCAGGAAGTGTGTGCTAGGCATAAAGGAACAGACAGTTCCAAGGCCCAGAGTGACAAGAGCTTCATGTAATTCGGGAATGACAAGTGGCTGGTGGTCGCCAGGAGCCAAAGGCATGGTGTGGCAAGGCATGGGGTGCACTTGGTACAGGACGATTGAGAAAGGCCTCCGATTCTGAAAGGCTTATGTTTTTATCCTCTCTACCAGGATTCCACAACGCTGATGCTTTTGACATTTGGGGCTGGATAATTCTGTGTTGCGGTGGGAAGGCTGTCCTGTGCATTTTGGACGTTTAGGCCCATCCCGGGCTTCTGCCCACTAGACACCAGTAACACCCCTCTGCCCTCCAGCTGTGACAACCAAAAATGTCTCCAGCTGTTGCCAAGTGTCCAGGGAAGGCAGGGGCAAAATTGCCCCCAGTGAGAACCACTGTTTTAGGTGATAAGGAGCCTCTGAGGATTTGGGGGCGGAAGAGTGACAAAGTTAGAACACAACTTCAGATGAATCGGATGGTTCTACGGCAGCACAGACTGTGGATTTAAGGAGGCCGAGTGGAGGCAGAGAGACTGGGATGGCGGGAGGATGAGGAAGTTTTTACAGTAGTCCTGGAGGAACAGAATATGGGTCCGGCCTGGCATCGGGCCATGAAGACGGGGTTGTTGGTTGCAGATCAAGAGATAGGACTAGGAGGGGCCAGACACAGAGACTGATTGCTCAGGGAAGCTGATGCAGGGTGAGTAGTTTAAAGCCATAGCATCCTGCCTGGGGGCAGTGGGGATGAAGGCCGTTCTGGAGATGGGGACACGGGTCTTTGTGGGCCTTGATCAGCCACACAGCTCTGCTCATTCATTCCTGCGTGCTCACTGCAGACTCCTCTGTTTGCCTGTCACCACCCACCTCCCTCTCCCCATCTCGCCCCTACCACACCTGGGCACCCCTTCTCAACTCACCGGCTCTCCCACAGGCCCGCAGAGAAGGCACCAGCCACCCCCTCCCTGGAGCCCGCCACACTGACTCTCTTGGCTGAGTTTTCTGGGCACTCCTTAGCTTCTTTGCCAATGCCCACTGCCCCTTGAAGGCTGGGACTCAATCAGAATGATAGTTACAATGACCACTGGCGCTGAGCATTTCCTGGGTTCTAGGCACTGTCTCACATTCTGCAATGTAAGCCTCGTGAGAGCCATTTTACTGAAGAGGAAAAAGGCTCAAGATGGGGAATGTTTGCACCAGCTTTTGTTACCCAGGAGCTCCATGTGGCTGGAGCCATCACCTACTTGTCCACAGCCTTGTCACCTGCCCCCAGCAGTCCTCTTTCAGTTTTGACTTCTTTCTCACGAAATTAGGTGTGGGAGATTCATCCATACAGAGCTAGTTGCTATATAATATTCCAATTTATGAATATATCATAATTTATGTAGTCTACTGTTTTTGTTTTGTTTTGTTTAATATTTATTTATTTATTGGCTGCATTGGGTCTTAGTTGCAGCACGCGGGATCTTTTGTTGCAGTGTGCAGTCTTCTCTCTAGTTGAGGCGCACGGGCTTAGTTGCCCCAAGGCATGTGGGATCTCAGTTCCCCGACCAGAGATCGAACCAGCATCCCCTGCATTGCAAGGCGGATTCTTAGCCACTGGACCACCAGGGAAGTCCCTGTAGTCTACTGTTTATAGATACTTATTTTGCAATTTGGGGTTGTTATGAATAATGCTGCTATGAACATTCTAGACCATGTCTTTTGGTGAACATATGTACATGTTTCTATTGGGCAAATACCCAGGAGTGGAATTGCTAAAGCAGAGGATACACATACCTTTAGTTGGGGTAGATATTCCCAAATAGGAGAAAAGTTTACTCTTATCTCAGTCTCTAGACCAGGTATTCTAAACCTCAGCAACATGGCAATTTTGGAGGCTGTCCTGTGCCTTATAGGATGTTTAGGTTGTCCTGTGCATCATAGGATGTCCCACTTCTCTGTCCTCTAGATGTCTCCTACCCAAGTCGTGACAGTCAAAGACATCTCCAGCCATTGCCAAATGTTCCAGTGTCCACTGCTTTAGACCATGAGTGCTATGAGGGCAGAGACCTTTCCTTTGTTTATTTACCACCATCTCCCCAGGACCTGGCTTGCAGGTGGCACTCAAGAGATATTTGTTATGTTGAAAGCTTCTGTTGCCGTTTAAAAAGCAGCCTTGGGTGAGGACGTCTCCCCAGATGAGTTGCTGGCCCAGGGCAGGGAGGTGCTGGGCACAGGCCATGACTGTGCAGGGCAGGTCCAAGTGATGCAGGGCTGTAGCCGGGGCAGCCCAGGGCCTGTCTCCATCAATGTGCACTTTGGAGGACTGGCCTGTGGTCGAGGCCTTGGTCATCCTCCCTGACGACACCATCTTCCCCGGTCCGCTCCCCTCTCCTCCCCACAGGCGTGGCGTCCTGCACCTTCATGAGAGTAGTGGGATTCATGACATCGGCCTGCCCCAGTGGCAGCTCTTGCTCTGTCTGATCGTCGTCGTCATCGTCCTGTTTTTTAGCCTCTGGAAAGGAGTGAAGACATCAGGAAAGGTAATATCTTTGTTTCTCTTTCAGTTGGGAGGTTGACCTCAAAAAAGATGTTTTTTTCCTACCTATAAACAGGTAGTTGGTGAAAAGAAAAGGTGGTGCTAGAAGTACAAAACCTGGGTTTGCACCCCAGCTCTGCCACTGGCTTGCTGGAGACTTTAGACGAATCCCCTCCCTTCCCTAAGCCCAGGACTCCCCAGCAGTAGGATGAGGGAGTGCAAGTGGATCAGGGTTCTTCACACTTTCCCACCAAAGCCTCCCTAATAGCAGAGACCAGGGAATGGGACACCCCAAGGGTCTCTGGAAAAAGCCCAAAGCAACCTGTTGACATGTGTTTGATAAATCTTAAATTCTGGACTAAAACTGCATGCAAATATTGCAGCCTTCTCTAGCATATAACCATTTCCTTCACTATAAAATTGATTGTTCCCACCTCTGAACTTTTGAGTAAATGAGAACGCTCCAGAAGATATCTAGATGAATCCTGGGGCATCCTCTGAAACAATGTGGAGTGCTCGCAAGGGTCTGCGTTTCCTGGAGAGAGGAGCACAAGGTTCGATGACCTAGGAGAGCCTTCCAGAGTTGGCATTCTGACTTAGGTGACACTGCCCCCCATAGTCAGCACCTCAGGGTGGAGTATACTCAGGTCATGGGCCACATTGATTCTGAGCCTGAGGAATATCATGAGAACAACAGCTCCATTTGGACCCTATGGGTCCATGTGGAGCTTGGCTGTATTAAAGAGGCTGTAGCTGGGAAATATTCTGTCCAGTGTTTTGGTTAGCTATCGCTGTGTAACAAAATACCTCAAGATGTAGAGATGTAAAATAACAACCACTTTATTCCCTCTCATGATTCTGTGGGTTGACTGGGCTCAGCAAGGTGGTTCTTCTGCTCCACGTGATATTGCCTGAGCTACATGTCTGGGGGCTTGACTGGGCTGGAACCTCCAAGATGGCTAACACTCATGGATGGCAGTTGGTACTGGCTGGGAGCTTAACTGGAGCTGTCAACCAGAGCACCTTGGGTGGTTTCCATACAGCCTCGCGCTGTAGCTTGGGTATCTCACAGCATGATGGCTGAGTTCCAAGAGCATGTTCCAAGCAGACAAGCCCCAATGTACAAGTAGCTCTTGCAGTCTCTGTTTACATCATGCTTGCTATTGTCCCAATGAACAAGATAAGTCTTGTGGTAAAGCCCAGAGTCAGTGTGGAACACACAGTGTGTATGTTCATTGGGGGTTACAAGGCAACAATAATCAGGTAGGCATGAATTTATGAGAAGCTTCATTAGGCAACTGATTTTGAATTTTTTTAAATTTATTTTATTTATTTATTTTTGGCTGCGTTGGGTCTTCATTGCTGTGCGTGGACTTTCTCTAGTTGCGGCAAGCGGGGGCTACTCTTCCTTGTGGTGCACGGGCTTCTCATTGCAGTGGCTTCTCTTGTTGCGGAGCACGGGCTCTAGGCGCACGGGCTTCAGTAGTTGTGGCACGCAGGCTCAGTAGCTATGGCTCGCGGGCTCTAGAGTGCAGGCTCAGTAGTTGTGGCGCACGGGCTTAGTAGCTCTGCAGCATGTGGGATCTTCCTTGACCAGGGATCAAACCTGTGTCCCCTGCATTGGCAGGCAGATTCTTAACCATGGTGCCACCAGGGAAGCCCTAGGCAACTGATTTTGAAAAGTGGGGTGCATCAGGGTTCTCTCTGGTTCTCCTAAAGTCTTGGTTATGCCATAGATAGCAAAGATAGTGACAGGGGACCAGCAACCAACAAGAATGAAATTTGACAAGAGCCTGAAGTGGAACTTCCTATCAGCATATTGGAGACATGGTATCTGCCCCAAGGAAGAACCCAAATGAAATGCAGACCAGGGCTTGGAGGAATTCTAAGATAGAGCAAAACCAGGCTAGGACCACAACCATCCCAACACCTGACACATAGTAGGTCTTCAGTAAATATTTATTGACGGACTAGTGAGGAAAGAAGGGAAGATAGAAAGAAAGGTAGGTGGGTAAATAAGTTTGGGGAACTTCATTAAGTGTTCTTTTGAATTCAACTCGTTAAACATTTACGGATACCTACTATGTGCCAGGCTTGATGCTAGTACTAGTGATGCAAGAAGAAATAAGACAGATTCAATTGATTGTAGTATTATGTGTGTTATAGCCAGGTAGATATAGGTCAATGTTATTAGTTTCTTGCATCTCCGTTCAGAGACATATGTGTGTCCCCCTTTCAATAAACACTAATGGTCACAAACTATACACACTATTATAGATCTTGCTTTTTAAAAAACTTAACTTTACCTTGAAGACAGTTTTACATCATAGGTTGCACTTTCATTGAGATACAAACTGTGGGTTTTTCAACTGTCATTAAATCAATTTAGTGGGTCACCACAATTTTTCAAAATGAAATCGTCTAGATAATAACAGCATGCATTGCACATACTAAAGTTAGAGCTGTCTTGTGGAATTTTTGTGTTTCAGTTATAGCAACCCATATGTCTCGATAAATAAGGTTTTTCTTACCATGAGTGCCCATGGTCCAAAAAGCATAAGATGTTACATTAGTGGAAGAAGGAACTCTTCAGACTGAGAGGGTCTGCAAAGACCATGGCGAAGGTGGCATTGGGCTAGGTCAGGCAGAGATGGGGCAGAGGGAAAGGGTTTTCAGTGGAAGGAGCTGCAAGCAAAACTACAGAAGCCCCAGGCCAGCCTTGTCCAGCCTCTCTGCGCCCCTCCTGGGTATCAGGAGCAGGGCTTTCCTGGCCTCTGCAGGCAGCAGAGCTGCAGAAGGTGTATGAGCTTTACTACTGCTGCCGGCCTGGGTGAGGGGCCACCACAGGCTTCTAATATTACACCCCAAGATTAAGCTTCCTGTAGCCATCGCCAAAGGGGTACAGCCTGCCCCGCCTTGTTTAGCACTTGGCTGGAGCAGGCCTGAGTTGTCTATGGGGAGACTGATGCTAAAGAGAAAAGGAGTGGAGCCTCGCATGCTCCGCTTCTTTGTGCAAAGTCGCCTTTGGAGGAGGAGGACTCACGCCCTCCCCTGAGGAGTGTAATGACGAGTGGGGCAGGAGTGTTGCCCTAGGAAGCACCCCGCAGATGGAAACTTGTCGTCTGAAGTCCCTGCCCGCGTTTTGCCTCCAAGCAGGCGAGGACCCCTGCAGTCCATGGGGAGGGGCTTTCTAGAATAAGGAACTTCATGCAGGACATTGCTGTGTCCTGTCTTTAATTGTTTTTATACCCTGGCTCATGAGAAAACCAAGAGCATTGCTTATTTCTTCCCAGACTACGTCTGGAACAGGACACGGATCTTTTCTTAGCAGGCTGCCAAAGCCACAGAGCCGGCCTGAAATGAATTGCAAGTGTTCACACTTCCCGTCTTGGCCGGTGAAGGCTCTGTTCTTGGGAAGATGGCTCCACAGCTGGGACACTGGGGGGCGAGGTACAGTCTGAATCAGGGAAAGGGGTTACCGCAGACCACACACTCTGTGACCCTGGCCCACCGACCACCGCAGGGTAGAGGGCGGAGGTCAGTCAGCCCCCAGGGCGTCGGGCAAGTGTGCACACACTGCCGCTTGCCGCCCTGGAGTCCTGTCTGCCCACCCGCCGCTCACAGGCGTTGGCTGAACCAGCACTTAGCAACTACAAGCCTGTACCGAATGCCTAAATGTTGAACTGGAAGGTTCTCCAAAGCCATCTACTCCAGCCTGCTTGTACAGATGGGGAGGCTGAGGCCAAGAGAGGGAGAGGGTTTCACAGCCGTCTTGGCAGAGCCAGGACTTGAACCTGGGTCTCAAATATGCAGTAGCGTGAGTGATTAAGCACATGGCTTTGTGGTCAGACCACCTGGGTTGGAGCCCAGACACCATCGTTCCCTAACGGGTGACCTCGGGATGAATGATGCCACCTAAGCTACAGTGTCCTCACCCGCAAGATGAGGGCAGTTCCTGATCCTGCCCGCCTCCAGGGCAGTTGGGAGGATGGGGTGAGAGGTCCTCACTGCTGGGCTAGCAGATGGAAATTGCTCAGTAAGTGATCCTCATCTGTCTTTGTCCCCTGCCTCCACCTGAGGGAGCTTTCAAAGCATGGAGTGCAAGCCCCATCCCAGACCAATTAAATCAGAAAGTCCAAAAATGGAGTCTGAACTTGGACATTTTTGTCTATAACTTCCCACAGAGTAGTCTAATGAATAGTCAGGGGTGAGAAGGAACAGCGAGGAAGCCTATGCAACCTTCTCCTCTCCCCACTTCTCTTCTCTGTTTCTTCATCGTGGGCAGGCTGGGCTGGTGTCTCTTTTCAGTCTGGGGACAGTTTCTTCCCTTATGGGTTTCTGGACGAGGCAGTTTGTCTTTGCCCTAAATCCATCCCCAAATAAAGAGCAGCCAGGGATTCTGCTTTCTGCCCAGCCACATCCCTCCCTGGGCAGTGAGCTTAGGAGGATACACTTGAATGAAGGTAAACAAGCGGGGGAGAGAAGGGAGGAAGGAGGGCGTAAAGGTGAGGGTGCTAGTTCCACCTGGGGCAAGTCAGCACAGGAAGCTTGTAGAGCAGGAGGCGCTGGGCACCAGGAGAGTCTGCGTCCTCACTGCCCTTGGCTTCCTTGGCAGCGATGCCCCCAGGGTGCTGACTTTCTTATTGGGTGCAGCCTTGGTCTGTCCACTCTGTCCTGGAGTGCCCCAGGCCTGGCCTGGAGGTGGAGCTTTTAGCCCGTGCACTGTGTGAAGGAAGGTGTGGGGAGGGTGTGACTAGCTGCCCCCCGCCAGCCCCCACCCCGCTGGCAGCAGAGTCAGGCTCTCACTGCGAGCTTGTCCACCGCCAGGTGGTGTGGATCACGGCCACGCTGCCTTACCTCGTGTTGTTTGTGCTCCTGGTCCATGGCATCACGCTGCCCGGCGCTTCCAATGGCATCAACGCCTACCTGCACATCGACTTCTACCGTCTGAAAGAGGCCACGGTCAGTGCCCAGTGACCACCCACCCTTGGGCCCGGGTTGGGGAGGGTTCTCGGTGCAGGCAGTGGAAGAAACTCTGGTCCCAGCTCTGCGTAGCCTGGGATGGATCCTTCCCACTCCGGGCTGCAGCTTCTCCACCTGACCAAGGCCAATTTGATTTGCACCTGACAGTCTCTGTGAGCCTGTCCGGCTCTGATGGCTTGGGATCTGTGGTTCTGTTGAGTGGCCTTTGCAGACCCCTCCTTTCAAGGAAAGCAGTACCCTGTCCTGGGTTCTTACCTCTGCCCTGTGCCGTGGCCCCAGCCTCACCCCAGCCACCCTAGCCCTATTTCTACTCTGGTCTCCAACCCTGGCCTCTGGTACCATCTGTGATGTTGGCATAAGGAACAGCATCAGCCACAGGGAGACCCAGACCCTGCTGACTTTCCCCTCGCAGCCCCTCGAGCTCACTGTCCTGCCCAGAGGCAGAGATTATGATGAAGGTGGGGTGAATGTGGAGTGGCGTCCAAAGTAGCACGGTGAGGCTGGGAGCAGGGACAATCTTAGAGGTTCCTAGTGCCTTGAGCATCTTCAAATCACAGCTGAGATGATTTCCAGCCTCCTCCCTCGCGTCTGCCTCAGTGACCACACCTCAGTATTTCCCCTCATAATCTCCAAAGACTTCCCCACACTCTACTTGAACCCATAATCATCCTGGCAGGCAAGATCAACATAGGATTAGGACGGACGCCTCCCAGTACACACCTCCCATTGTCCCAGCACAACTCAGTGTTATAGCCCAGTAACCAAGAGAAAAACCTACTTCCTTAATAACTGTCAGAAAAATAACAGAGCGTAAGACATGAAACAGCCTTGTAAATTGTGAAGCACGTCAGAGTTCTATCTGTTCTTCATTGTTTAAATATCCTAAGTCTTTCTGGACAATAGAAACTCAGCCTGAGTGCCGTCTCAGGGTGCAGATCTATCTTCCTCCATCAGATTGCTTCTCTCATTACACCCTTTGCTTACAAAGCAGGGGAAGTCTAGAATAACACGAGTGGGGAGATGACAGAAGTCTCACAAATCCAAATTGTGGCTTATTCCTGGTGAGCTAGGTAAAATTATCCCCACTGTACAGATGAGGAAACTGAGATATAGACAGTGAAATTGACCAGGGCAAGACCATGAGGCTGAGAGGTTGGAGAGGAGCTCAGATCTTCGGGCTTCCAGCCATGCAGTTTCATCATCCAAAAGATGAAGGAAGTAGACCCCATTGGCCACCAAGGAGTCACCACTGTCTATGGGTTGGTAGAAGCTACTAGGAATCATTACCCCTTTCTGAAGATGTTGTCTCCATAACCCCTGAGATAGTCATAACCCTTTGCCCTTGCCCTATCCACATTCTAGCCTAGAACATTTTGTTTATTAACTTTCTTTGAAAATCAGGATGTCAAATTGAGCCAGTGAGTTCCTCTGGGGTGAGCTCACTCATGACCACCCAAGGCTGGGAGATGCTAGAGAGACCCCAGCCTCTCTCCACAGTGATTTTGTACAGGCTGCGGGAGAGCAGGAGTTGCGTGGCCGCCCATCTCTAGTTCAGACCTCATTTCCTCAGGTCTTAGGGCATCCCTAGGGCTTCCCAGCCCTTCTGGAGCTGTGAGGTAGTCCAGTTCTGTGGAAGCAGAGGGTGATGGCCTTTATCTGCCCATTTCAGGTATGGATTGATGCTGCAACTCAGATATTCTTTTCCTTGGGCGCTGGATTTGGTGTCTTGATTGCATTTGCTAGTTACAACAAATTTGACAACAACTGCTATAGGTAAGATCCTTCCTGGGGCTCTGGAAAGCTCTAAATCCTGGGAATCAACCCTTGCAGGGATGGGAGAGAGGGCTCTGGTCTGGGACAAGTCAAATTTTCTTCTTGGGTTTCTTTCCCTGTGAAATGAAGCGCAGTCGACCATCCTGGACGTTCTGTGAACTCCGACATGGCCTATGGGGTCCTGATGAACATGTGTCAGTTCAGGACACCTCCCAAATAGATGCAGGGTGAGGAGCTGCAAAAGTTGAGGCCACTAACACTGGGATATCATGAGGGTGGGTAGCTGGGACAGAGGGGAACTGTGTGGCTTTCAGAGCAGCCAGCACAGCCTGTCTGTCCATCTGATGCCCAGGCAGACAAGGTTGGAATATCCAGGCTGGTTGCTTGAGGGGTGAGGGTCTGGGAGGGTCAGAGCTTAAGACCACACAGCAGAATGAGAAGTCTGCTCAGTGCCGTAGAGTCAGAAGACCATGCTCTAGATCATCTGGTCCTGTAAGCATTTAATGCTGCCTCCCACAGCCCCAGTGCTGTGAGGGCTTCAGACATGGGCACAGATGGAGCTGCTTCCATCCCTCTCTATCAAAGGCTTAAGACAGAATCATAACCTCCCTGGTACAAGACAGAGTAGGATGAATGCAGACCAGTGGGACAGGCTTTAGGGAGGCTAAGGAAATGGGGTGATCAGCCATCTGCTGGGGGATCAGCAAGAGCATAGAGGTGCGTTTGAGGTGAGCCTTGGAAGATAGTCAGGGTTGCGATAGGCAGACACAGAGTGAGTGGACAACTTACAGCATGAGCAAAGCCAGGGGACGTGGTATGTTTGTAAACCAGCAAGCTAACTGGTTTGCTCAGAGAGTGCATGTTGGGGAGTCATGGGAAATAAGCCTGGAAAGAAGGTTGGGTCCTCTCAGCAAAGCTCTTGAATGCCCAGGTGAAAAGTTGAGAGGCACTGGGGAGCCACAGAAAGTTGGTTGAGGAAGGAGGCTGGTGACTCGATCTCCCAACAAGAGTTTGATATAGGCTCTGGTATCAAAGTGTTTCATCCAGAAGCTGCTGACCTATTTTCTGCACCTACAGGTTCTGACCCTGTGGTGGTGGGGTGCTGGGGGGTCCATGTGGCAGCAGGGATGCTGAAGAGGGGGTTGGCATTTGAAGCCGTGGATTCCATAGATGGTCCAGCAGTCCATAAGCGGGGTTGGGGAGAGTCAGACCACTTGAACTAACAGTGCTTTCTTTTCCCTCAGGGACGCCCTGCTCACCAGCACCATCAACTGTGTCACCAGCTTCATCTCTGGGTTCGCCATCTTCTCCATCCTTGGTTACATGGCCCACGAACACAAGGTCAACATTGAGGATGTTGCCACTGAAGGTGGGTGTGGGGCTGAATGCCCTCCACTGAGGAGGAGGGGGCTGAAAAACTCACCCCTTTCTTAGCAGTTCTCCTGTGGCTGTGGGACTGAGAGGACTGGACACGGAGCTTTCCAGCTGCCCACTTTCTTTGAGGCCATCAGTAGGAAGTCCAGGCAGAATCATCTTCTGAGTCAGGCCAGACCAGATAGATTTTGGACCACTGACTCTGTACCAGCCCCTGTGCTAAGCACTTGACATATCTTGGTTTAGTTCTTGCAGTGTCACTAGGCAAGTGTTAATAGACCCACTTTAAAGATCAGAAAGCTGAGACTCAGGCGACTGAAGTTGTTCAACCAGCTCGTGTCCTTCCCCGCTGCTTCTCATATTCTTATGGCTACAAACAGGCTGAGACTTGGGGAGGGGCTGCCTCTGATGGACTCTGAAAATCGCAAAGTTCTGAGAGTAAGAGGATCCCTCATGGGGTGCAGGAGGTGGGGTTTGAGGCCCATTGCCTGTAGCGGTCCAGGAGAGGCACTGCCCTCTGGCTTGGCTGTTTGAGGTCAACCTCCTTGGTGCATAGGTGAACTCAGGCTGGAGCTGGCTTCATCAGTCATCTTTAGACCTTGGTTTGCTCCATCTACACATGACTGCCCAAATATCATGGGGCTGGGCTGGGGCTTGTTGGGCCTCAAAATGCTCTCCTATCATCTGCAGCTCAGACCAACAGTCCCAGCTATTAATGAGGTCCTTGATGTTTCTTACAGGAGCTGGCCTGGTCTTCATCCTGTACCCAGAAGCCATTTCCACCCTATCAGGATCCACGTTTTGGGCTGTCGTGTTCTTCGTCATGCTCCTGGCTCTGGGAATTGACAGCTCAGTGAGTGACCTTGCTGGGGATACCATCCCCCCACAGACACCACTAGACCTGACCCTCCCTCCCCTAAATACACACACACTACTCAGTCTAAAGCTCCCCCCCATTCAAGCCCCTGATCAGTAGTTGTTTGCACAAGACCTTATTTAGATGCAAACAAGGAAATCAGTACTCACTCAGAAAGGCAAGATTT
This sequence comes from Balaenoptera acutorostrata, assembly GCF_949987535.1. Lineage (NCBI taxonomy): Eukaryota > Metazoa > Chordata > Mammalia > Artiodactyla > Balaenopteridae > Balaenoptera > Balaenoptera acutorostrata. Next base: position 29,733,946 of record NC_080082.1, on the reverse strand, counting down.
AGGCCAAAGCCAAGAACCAAGAGAAACCTACTTGGCATCATGGAACGCTACATTAGAAGGGACCTCGGATAAGCCAGCCCAATACTCTCCTTTTACAGATGGGAAACTGAATTCAGAGAGGGCGTGGCTAGAACTCTTGTTCTCTAACCAACCACTCTTCCCATGGTATTGCATCAGCATCCACTCAGGCTGAGTGAGTGGACAGGAGTCAGGTCCCTGTTGATAAGGGGGAGACAGGAGTTAACTCTTCACCATCTCCCACATGGTTTCTGAGTTCTGAGGTTGGTTGAGAACAGGGCAGAAGTGGGGTGAGAGGATGGGGAGAAGGGAGGACCTGCTGATTTCTCTAGAGAAGCAAGGCAGCCTCCAGGGCTCATGAGTCCAGGGCTGCGGGAGGTCCAAGGGAGCTGGGAGGCCTGAGACTGGGGTTCAGAGAGTCCCTCACTCCTGTGTTGACTGAAAAAAAAAAAGCACAACCTGGGACTTCCCTGGTGGTCCAGTGGTTAGGACTCCGAGCTTCCACTGCAGGGGGCACGAGTTCACTCCTTGGTTGGGGAGCTAACAATCCTGCATGTGCGTGGTGCAGCCAAAAAATGCACAACCTGAAAGTTGAGAATTATGTTTCAGTTGGCAGACTTTCTGGGGACTTCAAGCCTGGGAGGCAGCCTCTCAGATCGCTCTGAGGGACTGCTCTGAAGAGGTCAGGGGGGAGCCAGGATATGTAGGAGTTTTTGCAGCAAAGACCAGGTGGTCAGAGCATCAAAAGATGACTGTTAATTAAACAAAACCAGACATCTCAAGTTAATGAATTTAGCGCTTTTCTATATATGGGAAGATGCAAGAGTCTGGGCTTATTGAAATCATTCCTTTGATATGCACCTGAGCTATCTAGGGCCAGTATCCTTTCTTTCCCATCCTGAGTCCCCTCAGGTGCCCCTTTGCGGGGGCAGCGGTAGTGGCTGATGGCTTGATGGCTGCAGCATCCTTTGTTTGCTGACATGTTGGGCAACATTTTTCACTCACCCCTGTGTCCCACCTGCCTGGTTCCCTTCAGATGGGAGGCATGGAGGCGGTCATCACGGGCCTGGCCGACGACTTCCAGGTCCTGAAACGACACCGGAAACTCTTCACATTTGGTGTCTCCTTTGGAACCTTCCTTCTGGCCCTGTTTTGCATAACCAAGGTGAGGGGGGCTGGGCTCTGGGTCACCTGGGGCTTCTGAGGCTGCATTTCAATCCAGCCAGATATTCCCAGACTTGAAGCTGGGGGGTAGGGCTAGGGTGAGCTCAGGGGAACCTGAGTATACCAGTGACTGGTATCCTGAACTCCGTTGCCCAGTCCCCTAGGGTTACACCCCGTTGTTATCTGTCCCTTCTGAGCCTGAGGATATCCAGACAAATCTTGCAACTGCTTGTTGGTTTGGGGGGGCAGCAAAAGTCCATTTTAAACTGCCAGCTGAAAAAAGTGCACAACCTGAAAGCTGAGAATTATGTTTTATTCGGTGGACAAAACTGAGGACTTAAGCCTGGGACACAGCATCTCAGATAGCTCTGAGGGACTGCTCCAGAGAGGTAAGGGAGGAGCCAGGATACGTGAGTTTTTGCAGCAAAGATCAGGTAGTTGTTACATCAAAAGATTACTGTTGACCAAAGAAAACCAGACATCTCAAGTTAAGGAATTTCGTGCTTTTCCGTGTATGGGAAGATGCAAGAGTTTGGGCTCACTGAAATCATTCCTTTGGTATGGACCTCAGCTATCTAGGGCCAGTATCCGAGCTTTTTGCTGACTGCTAGATGGCGGGCATCCTGTTTCTATCCTGAATTCCCTCAGAGCTCACCTTCAGAGCGGCGGCTATAATGTGATGGCTGCAACATCTTTTGTTTACTGATACGGCAGGCAACATTTTTTTTTTCATTGATAAAATCCATCTTGCTTTTTACTGGCTGAAGTCCCCACCCTCAGACCCAGTGAATACATAGAATACATAGCAACAACACAGTAGCACCAGAAACCCCATTACCTGTGTTGGGGGTGGGTGTGAGTTCTGAGTGAGCGGGACAGGGGACAGCTAAATTTTGATGGATGTAACAGTTGATAGCCATTTCTATCCATCATGGCCTCAGGCTTTCTCTGTCCATGCCCCAGGGTGGAATATACGTGCTGACCCTGCTGGACACATTTGCGGCGGGGACCTCCATTCTGTTTGCTGTGCTCATGGAGGCCATAGGCGTCTCCTGGTTTTATGGTACGTGCTGGGTCCTGAGTGTGTGGCAAAGCCTCGGGCCCCGTGTGCTTCTGGAGCCTTTTCACCTGGAGGTGCAAAGGGGCTTTCCATTTCCAGGGCAGTCACTGGCTGATCCCAGAGTTGAATGAGTTGCTTATTGGACGCAGCTCTCCCAGCCCTCAGCTCATCTTTGCATGAGCTCCCTTTAAAAGGAGGACACAAAGGCCCCAAAGGCATCAGTGTCAGCTGTTAGAGAGGAACTCAGAGGAAGCCGCTGCTCCTCAAGCCATGTAATTCATTCTAGAGTAGGGTTGCCAGGTTTAGCAAATCTGGGATACAACACATCCAGTTAAACTTGAATTTCAGATAATGAATCATTTTTTTTAGTATATGTCCCAAATATTGCATGAAATTACTTAAACTAGAATGACTTTTGTTGTCTCTCCGAAATTCAAATGTAACTGAGTACCCTCTGTCTTCTCTGGCAACCTTACTCCAGAGCTGAATGGGGAAAACGTGGTAGAAAGTGAAATGTGTCGTCATTGTTCATTTCTTCCCCATGTGTCACTCGCTCTTTTCTATTCATTGGAAAGAGTCTGGTCTCTTCTACCAGATTAAAGTCGGGGAAAGCTCTATATACACAGCCATCATTGTTTTAAGAGAGAGGGAGCGGGAGGAAAGAGCTGGGCTTTGGAGTCAGGCCACCCTGGCTGTGTAACCAGGGCCAAGTCCCCTCCCCTCCCCGAGCCCTGGTTTTCCCTCTGAAAAAGGAATTGGGGCGGCACCTACAAGGGAATGCTACCTCTGAGTGTGTTCTCTCCCCTGTTCTGAACCAGCCAAGTGCCTGTCCCCAGGTCTCCTAAGTGCCAGGGTATCCCCGTCTTAGGAGATAACTGTTCTGCTCTCCACCTGGGGACAGACCCTCTTGGGAAGGCAGCAGGGGTGGCCCCAGGCTCTGCAGGGGCCGCTGTGATGGGCCTGCCCTGTGTGTGCGCAGGTGTGGACAGGTTCAGCAACGACATCCAGCAGATGATGGGGTTCAAGCCGGGCCTGTACTGGAGACTCTGCTGGAAGTTTGTCAGCCCTGCGTTCCTCCTGGTGTGTAGTGTGTGGTTGGGCACCCTCGGGGGAGGGGTGCTGTGTGTCTGGGGTGAGGGTTGGGGTGGGGATCTTTGCTTCTGAGGGGAGGAGGTTGGGATGCAGGGCCCTGGTCACGCAGACAGATGCTCAGGATGCTCTGCCCTGTTGATTCCCAGGAGGCTGCACATGAGCGGGGTCGCCAGCCTGGGGCCAGGTCTGGGCCGGGGGCTGTCTGTGCCACCACTCAGTTCCAAGGTCACCTTTCTAGTCTTCTCCTCTTTGTATTGCTCCTGTTTCTTTGTCTCCTTTTTGTTATCCTTCCTTACTTGGATTCTTCCTCCTTTCTCTCTCGATCTCCCCCCTTCCTTATCCTCTCCATTCCTGCATCCATCTCACACGCTGGTCCTCACTTCCCTCTGGTCCCTCTCTGCACCCCTCCCTCTCTCCCACCTCCTTCCCTCTCTCTCCCCTCTCCTTGTCTCTCTCCCTCTTCCTTCTGTCCCTTCCCCCCAGTTTGTGGTGGTCGTGAGCATCATCAATTTCAAGCCGCTCACCTACGATGACTACATCTTCCCACTCTGGGCCAACTGGGTCGGGTGGGGCATTGCGGGCTCCTCCATGGTCCTGGTGCCCGCCTACGTCGTCTACAAGTTCCTCAGCACGCGGGGCTCCCTTCGCGAGGTGAGCTCTGGGCCGAGCCTGGGGGGAGGGTGGGGGACAGCACGGGAGGGGGCATCCCGAGTCATTCCCGCTGGGGTGAAAGAGGGAGACAGAAGGACATGGAATCTGGAGTCACACGGACCTGCCACACTGGCCACGTTATTTACCCCCAAGCCTCAGGTGCCACATTTGTGACCTGGGGTAATCGTACAGACCTTGAAAGGTGAAAGGAAGTGCTTGGCACAGCGCCTGGTACACGGTAGATGGTCACCACGCGGCACCTGCTCTCGTGTTGAACGTCATATGCACTGTGTGCTCCCACTCTGTTCCTACCGTTGTTTATGTGAGGAGCTCAGCCCTCCATTCCCCTAAGGAGCAGTTAATCTGCATTAACTGTGCCCACTCCTGTGTCCCACCTCCTAAGGTTTGTCATGTCCCCAGATGTCCCCCACTCTCCCCATCCAAACTCACCGTGACCTTGTATCTTGGCTTTCACCTGCTTCTGTTGTGAACCTGATATCTGAGCAGGCTAAACCAGAGATTTCCAAAATACATTTTCTTCTTTGACCTGTGTACATTGCAGATACATATACGCATGATCTGCCTTTTAACTAAAATTATGTCTTTCCTGTACTTTGGTTGTTAAATGCCCTTTCTTTTATAAATAATGGTGATAGTCTTTTCCTCATGTCCTTACTTATAAAGATCTCATCCCTTCATTCCTTTATCCACTTCCTTCACAGATATTTACTGAGTATCTGTACGGGGCAGGCAGTATCCTCAGCCCTAGACACGCTCCCCGGAGCTCATGTTCTCATGAGGGGACAGAAAGACACAGGAGGATGTAAAGGAGTGAGCTGTACAGGAACTTAGGGCAGAGGGTCCCAGGCAGGGCTGTGTCCACCCCCTCCCCCTTGTGACGTGTTTCCTGTCCGTGAAATCCCGAAGTCCAGGAGCCTCTGGGTCACTGGGAGGACCCGTGTTCCGTGAGCTCATCCGGGACGTGGAACCAGGACCTGCTTTGAGCTTTTTATTCTCCACACTTTGGGATCCCCCTCTAGTGATCAGGCATTGATTCCAGACACATTCCCTGGGTCCACCCTGTGTCTACAGCCCAAGGAGGCGGCCCCAATCCCCAGGCAGGGCTGAGGTCCCATCACTGAGTTCTCATTGTGCTCTGAACTTGACCTCTGCAGCACTGACTCCGATCGTGGTTGTAAAATTGCCGGTGTGTGTTTCTGTTCAGTGTCAGCCCCTTCCATGAGCTGTAAGCTCCCCCAAAGCAGAATGTGTGGGTGACCTTCAGCTCTGGATCCCCAGGGCCTAGGCCAGTGTGTGACTACAGTCATTGACTCAATAAACATTCACTGGATGAATGTCTCAAAGTGAACCAAGCAGCTCCACAAACCAGGGTGGGAGTGTCTTGTATGAACCTCTCCTGCTGTCCATGTGAGACTTCAGGGCCAAATAGCAGGTGGCCCTGATGTGTGGTGTCCTCTGGGCTGCTGGAAGGGTGTCCCTGGGCCAAGCTGAGGCCTCCCCCCCTTCTCCGTCCTTTCACAGAGACTGGCCTATGGCATCACCCCAGAGAACGAGCATCACCTGGTGGCCCAGAGGGACGTCAGGCAGTTCCAAGTAGGTGCAGCTTGGACCATTTTGATGGGGGCCACGGGGCGGGGGCGAGGCAAGACCACACACCACACTCCAGAAAACCCAGAGCAGCTGCGGGCTATAGCCCCTGGGGGTGTGATGTTACGAACGGAGGAGAGGGGCCTGTCTTCTTCCTTCTACCAGCTTTCACCTGCCCCTCCACTCCTTGGTCCTGAGATACCAAATGCCCAGACTCTCCTAAACTCGGTTCTCCCTCTTTGAGTTGTGACCACGGAGTATCCCCAAATTAGGCTGAGGATTTCTTATCTTGAAGGAAGCGCTGGAGGTACATCAGTAACGTGTTGACCTGAGTCCTACCCTTTTCCCCTGTAAAATATGGGGGTGGGGGAACCAGGAGGGTCCCGGTGAGCCCCCCCTGCTTCAGACATACTGTGTGACTTTGTGAAGGTTCCTTTGCCCTTTCTGGGTGCCAGTGACAATTAGGGGATTGGCCTGCGTGTTCTCCGGGTCTTTGAAGGAAGCAGCTGTGTTTTCTGCCCCTCCATGTGTCTTACTGCCCTTCTCAGCTGGCCCTTGTCCCTCGGTCCCTGCCCGCCCTGGCCCTGGCCTAACAGCCTTGCTGTCTTCCTCTGCAGTTGGAACACTGGCTGGCCATCTGAATCTGACCCCGAGGAGGAACCCTGCTGCACCAACGTTCAGGTCAAAGGCTTCCTACCACCCCAGACACTGTCTGGGGATTCCTCTCCGACCCCCCTCTTCCTCTTTTCCAAGTTACAACTGATTTAGTGACCTGGTTTTCGTTCACCTTCTGTTCACCTGGCCTGAGGGCTGTGAGCTTGGATTGGTAAGCCTTGTGGGAGAAGAGGAGAGGAGGGAACAGGAAAAAATGACTTCTGTTGAACTTCTTTAGTTTTGAGGAAGTCTCACCCAGTGTGGGAGCCGGCCCGAGCTGATGTCCACGGGCTCGGGCAGAACTCCCCACCTCGTTTGCTGGTACTTTGGGCCGCAGAAGAAATCCTCAGTCCACCAAATGAGACAGAGGATGTTGCTTTTTGGTCAGACACCGTAAAACCAAAACACAAATAAAAAGCCCAGCTGAGTTTGGGAGGTACAGAGATCTTGCCTCTCTCGTCTGCCCCGGTCAGTGCTCTGTTGTTTGGACCTGGGTTGGGGAGCTTGAGGATATTTGTCGCTGTTATGAAGTCCGTGGATAGAAGCTCTGGGGGATCGTGAGCAGAAATCTTCATAGATTAGTTTTCACTCTGGTTGACCTGGGTTTGATTTGTGTGTGTTCTGGAATATTCTTCTGGATTCTGGCGCTCAGAGGGTCCAGAGCTATGGGTGTCGCAGCGAGTGGCTTCTGCAGAAGAAGCAGACAAGTCTGTAGAGACCACATGCGGGTCTCGCTCTGTCAGATGCACGGAGCTCAGGAACCTACCTGTGGCTCCTGAGACCTTCCTGGGCGACTCAGGACAGGAACCCAGCAAGGCCAGCTGCGTGTCTCCGCTACAGGATCCTCTGCTGTCCTCACAGGGCCAGGTGGGTGTCCAAGGGCACAGCCGACAGGCTGTCTGTTTCTGTATTGTTCACAGACACCTGCAAAGCCTGTCCCTGGGAATCCCACCCAGCCCGGACCAGGAGTCTCGAGTGATGGGGAGCGGGCCCTGAAAACTCCCTTTGTCTCTCTTCATGGGCCATACTTTGCACCGTGGAGGGCAGCATGGAACCAAGCATATAGCACGCCGGTCACTCAGGTTGAGGGGAGAATAGTCTCAATTGACGGAGCAGGTTGGCGGCTGTAGAGGATTTCAGGTTGATTTCTGATACAAACTTATAAGTGGTGCCCTCTGGTGGTGCTGGTGGCTAGTCTCAGCTCATTCAGAGAAGCGATTTGTAGTTTGGTAAGTCGGTGGCATCCATTTGGGATTTCTGTTTATGGTCTGAGTTTCTTACGCTCTCATTGGCAATCTAGAGTTGTGGGTTATCGTCCTGACTGTGGGAGCCCCTGTTGCAGAATCTTGGGCAAAAAAAAAAAAAAAAAGGCTACATCATTTCCACTGGGAGTAGAGGGTGACACACATCCAAAAGGTGCTTTGGGGAAAGTGGGGTGTCACTGACCCTAATCTATTGATCATGCAGTCTGTGGAAGATGGGCCGGCTGGGGGCAGGGAGGTGGTTTTCTCCCAGGGACAGGGTCCTTATGTCATTCTTTAAAGAAAAGTAGGAAAATCAGGAGACTTTGGATCTTTCCATATAAAAAGTTCAGTTCAAAATCTGAGACAGCCCAAGTGGCAGGTGTCTTGGACCCTGAAAAAGATGGGGCCTGGGAGCATCCAACAGAGCGGAACAAACAGGTAGGGGTCTGGGGATGAGAGCAAGGTGACCCGTCACTGATGGAATTTGGCCTCACAAGTGACTGAATCCGCCCGTGAAGGATAATTCTTCCCTAGGTGTGACATTTTTGTTTGTTTGTTTGTTTGTTTGTTTTTAACAAAGCACTTTCATCCACGTTCACTCCCATCCGCCCAGCAAGTACTGCAGGGCTGGCTTCTGTGTCCCTATTCTCCAGGTGAGAAAACCAAGGTCCAGCATTTCAGTCATTCTTGCTCAAGGTTCCCCAGCTACTAAGGGATCCAGTTGGACCCTCAAGTCAGAGCCCCTGACTCTCAGCTGAGAGCACTTTGAAATTCCCAGCACAATATGGTTCACCCCATCCAGGGCTGTCCTTAAACATAAACAAAAATCCATCCAGTCAAGTGGCCAAGGCATATTTCTTAGCAAAAGAACAATGTGTTGGAAGAAGGGGGGTGGGGGCATGTCATTTATTCTCCTCTAGCTGGTTGCTAGAGAGGAAATGATTTACCTGCTCTCCTTTGATGAAAATAGTCACTCTAGGGAACAGTGGGTTGTGAAAAGCTGAGTCTACTTGGCAGAAATGAGTCAGAAAAGCCTGTGTATCAGGGGCACGCTTCAGAGAGAGCCTGACGTTTGCGCTTTGCCAACTGCACGTGGCCCTTCTGCCTCCAGACATTTGTCCGAAGGCGAATCAGAGATGCGGTGCTAGCTGAACCAACACCAACCAACCCAGTGGTGCTGCCTTGCGGGGGAAGTTGGCTCCCGAGCCTGGGGAGGGGCTCTGGAGATGGGGGGACCCGGGACACCCATGGACATTTTCGAGGAGGTGCTGGCAGACCTTCTGGGTTCACCTTTCACCCACACTTGATGGAGAGGGAGCATGGGCTTTATCATAAGTAATGTTTGACTTCTTATTTGAGGCCTTTTTTTTTGATAGTAGAGGTTATCCCAGATAAGGGTGCTCCTGTGTACTGTATAGAGCACTTTTGATACTTTACCAGATTTTTTAAAGAATTATTATTTTCCATGAAGTGTAAAAATATCTGTTTAATACCATCCCGTTAACATCTACTCAGTGTCTAATTATAATATTTAGTGTCAACCTGTGAGTCGGTCTTCATTCTAGATGCGAATGAGACAGAGGAGAAGGGGACCTGCCAACTGTTGCCAAATATCGTGCCAAATAAAGGTCCTCAAAGCTGCCTTAATTCTCAGAGGGGTTCCGGCCCAGGTGGGAGCCAGTCTCTTGCCAAATAATCCCGTTAATGTGAGACCGAACATTCTTACCAAAGATGTCATTTCTTAGTAAGAAGCCCACTGAGCTCATTTCATTTCTTTATTTCCTTTGAAAGCCATGGAAGGGAGAAGAACAGAGAGGGAGTGTGGCGTGGGGGAAACAGCACAGCATTTAGAGTTGCACAGACCTGGGTCTGCGGCTGTCTTACTAGGTCACCTGGGGAGAGGGGCTCCACCTCCGTGGGCTTCAGAGTTCTCTGTCTGTAAAAGCAAGGGTTGGATCAGAGATCAAAGGTCCCATCCAGTAAAAAAAATTTCCTGTCTCCGTAACAATGTTATTGTTGTAAATTTACAATGAAGGAAGCACATGGTTTACTGTAGGACTTTCCAGAATGATCTAGTGACCAATAACCTACTACTGAGCAGAGACATATCAGAACTATGATTTTTCTGGACATTCAGTAGTTCCTCTTTCGACAACATTTCTTCAACTGATGTCAGAAACACTTGGTATTTTAAACAATAAATCCAACCCTTTTGTTTTGCGGAATTTGAGGGTAAGTTCTCATGCTCTTATGAGTCCCAAAATCCACAGCTCTGCAATGTGCAGCATGGCTATAGCTGCGATCATAGAAGTCACCAAAATTCTGGTGAATGTGAAGTTGCTTTTGGGGTTCCCGCCCTCATCCCTCTGTTTCTCCACTTCTTTGTAAATAAGGACTCTTTCAGTGGCGCCCTGTGTCATGGACTGTTACAATGTCATGCAGATTTCTATATCTGGTGTGCGTTTATTTTAAAAGCTGTTCTCTTCATGGAAAATTAAGTGTACAGAATAATAAAGGATATTTCCTGTGCCATGTATCTGGTAGTGGAATTCTTTCTGGTGTGAAGGTAAAATGCTACAAATTAAGTCCAATGGGTCTTCTGTGATCAGCCTCCAGCTAGTAAAGTAGAGCTTCTGGTCATAGTGGCCCAGCTTTCACCCAAACAACTCGTTTGATAACCTATGGAACAGAAGACTGGGAGGGAGTTAAATCTGTAATCCTAGCTCTGAGATTGACACATTTTTATTTAAGTAGAAAGTGGATACCAAGTTAGTAGTTTTGCTTTTTTGTTTCTAGGGCTGAATTTCAAGGGCATCAGAACTTCCAGTTGGATGGAAATGAATGTGCAATTTAGCACTTGTGTGCAGTTTTCTGGGAAGAGGGATACACTAACACTTAGGGCCTTCGTGCTATATTGTATTGTTTGGGGAAGGTGTGCCCTTACATTGTTATTTTTAACGCAAGTAAGCAGATAGACAGTGACACCAATATAAGGGAGGTATTGACAAGCAACAATTCAGTCTATGTCTTCAAGTATGTAAAGGCTGTCAGGGAGTGGGTGGTGGGCCCCAGGGCTGAATTGAGGCCAAACAGAGCATGGGATGGTGCGGGAAGTAGTGAGCACCCCAGTGATGTCTCTTAGGGAGGTTGTAGAGGGAACTCAGTGTCAGGTAGGGCTGTGAGAGGGGGTTGCATACCTCTAAGGTCCCTTCCATTTGGAGCTTATGGAATTTTTTTTTTTTTTTTTTGGATAGCCATGAACCCAACGTTGCACAGCAGCATTGGGAAAGTCAAATACATTTATGCCAAAGATGTCAGGGTGGGTTTGGCTTGTTGAATTGGAGTTGGGCAGACATCCCAGAGGGGGTATTATCATCTGATCATTTAAATTTTACCTCCAGAATTGGAGTTAGGGTTTATTATAATGAATCAAACAAAAGGCAGCCACATTGCTTCCAGCCCTCCCCTCACACCTGCAGACATTTAATAAGGGGCCCTGCGGGAGTAGAGGAGGGAGCCTGGGGCAGAGGGGGAAAGGGCAGCTCTTCTGGGGGGCTGGCTGCCACTCTGTCCCCTAGGCTGACAAATGTAGTTGGAGAAGCCTCACAGGTGGGCTTCACTTTAAGAAACTGGTGGGCTTTTGAAATGTCCCAATTTTAATCGCACTCCTGTCCTATGTTTGGAGAGATAGAGTTTCATTTTTATCTCCTTCCAAAAGGCCCTGATATGTGGCGTCTCTCCCTAGGCCTCAATTTGTTCATCTGTGCAATGGGTCAGGGGTTATTAACACTAAGTGTTCATGGATAGGCTTCAGAAATATCAGAACCTTCTGAAATGAATCGCAAATTTTTGTGTGCATGAGTTTGTGTCTACCTTTCTGGGAGAGAGAATTGATACATTCATCAGATTCTCAAATGTTGAAGACTCACAGGTATATATTACCTTTGGGGGCCTCTTTCTTCCGATAGTACGTGGCATCTCTCTGTGTCCTCACCCCAAATGAAATTAGTATGACAACAGAGTTCATTTCTAAATCTCCATCTCCCTGCATTATGTTGACTTTTCATTTTAATCCACCCCAGATCCAATATCTCATCTGTTTTCCTGGCAACTGTTATTAAACCTTAGCTTTCCAATCGGTAAAATGAAAAGGTTGGATTAGGTGATTCTGTAAAGTCCCTTCTGTTTTTTGTTTGTTTGTTTGGGGGGTTTTTTGGCCGCACTGCGTGGCATACAGGATCTTATTTCCCTGACTTGGGATGGAACCCCATGCCCCCTGCAGTGGAAGGGTGGAGTCTTAACCACTGGACCACCAGGAAAGTCCCCCCTTCTGTTTTTGACTCTATGATATACTCTCAGGGAGCGACCACAGATGTGATTGGTGAATTCACACTAAAATGTGAATGACTACCTTTCTAGGCAGCTGCTGATAGACAGGAGTGGGAGTTGCTACTTTTCACCCATTCTATGTTTTTAGTGTAGGTTTCAGCAAACATTTTCTGTAAAGGTCTCTGTCAGAAGTACTCAACTCTCCTGTTGTAGCATAAAAGTAGCTTTATTTACAAGACAGGTGGTGGGCTGGATTTGGCCTGAGGTCTGTGGTTTGCCCTGGATTAGTGAAAAGAACAAAGGTTTTGAGTCAGATTAGACCTGGGTTTGAATACCAGCTCTACTACTTACTCCTGTGGAATCTTGGACAAGGTATGTAAAATCTGAGTCTCTCTAGCTTCTGAAGAGTGGAGATAAGACTGCCAAGAGGATCGGCAGGATCAAATAAGATGATGAACACTTAAGAGCAACCTCTCTGGGGCCACAGTGCCTGGATCCAAATCCTGGTTCCATCACTCAACTGTGTGAAGACTTGGGCAAGTTACTTAACCTCCCTTTGCCTCAGTTTATCATCGATCCATGGGAATGACAATGACCCCACCACCTCATGGGATCATAGATAGGATTAAATATTAATATTGGATTCAGAATAGTGCTAGATTACACAGCTTGTTGTTATATGTTCAGTACATGTCAGTTACATAATGATGATCTATTTCTTCTCCTTCTCACCCATCTTTGCCCATTTCAAAGGCAGCCCAGCTACTGCTGTGTTTTCATGTAGCCGAAACAATGTCTCTGTTCCCTTGTCCCCTCCTTAGGAAACTGCCCCAGAGGTTTGAACTGGGGTCTGAGTAGCCAAATCTGAGTCTCCTTGGGCCTGAGTGCACGTGACCACTGGGCAGGAAGTTCCAGCTTCGGAAATACCAGCCTCCAAAGGCCTTGCCAGGCAGCAGCCAACCTCCTGCAGGACCTGGCTGCCTCACAAGCCCTCCGCTGTCAGTCCCCATTAGGCTGCTGGCAAGGGAGATGTTCCCTCAGCTGGGCCATGTCTCAGGGAGGCCCTGACCTCAGCTATGACCCAGAAGAGCTGGAGACAGAAGTGTGGTAACCAGAGGCTCCTGAAAGAGCTGGCAAGTGATTGGCTTCTGATGTCTTTCTTATTAGCTACTGGCTTGTCATCAGGCCTGGGAGGGGCTGAGCTGGGCCCCTAGCAGGGCATGAAGGTAAGGGGTTGGGCTGCAGGAAATCAAGGGAAACCATCTCTGTCCCCAGAGAAGGCCCAGCAGGGGTCGTGGCCGGAACATACCCTTGAGCCACGGTTGATTGTTTCTACAGCAAAGAATATAGAGGGAGCAGCTACCCCACCTACTGCAGCTTCAGGCTCCAGTCCGGAGTCTCAGCCTAGGACCGGAAGATGTGGAGTCAGAAGAGGAGAGGCCTGAAGCAAAAACCCAGCTTCTGGCAACGGTGAGCCTGGGGCAGATGTGAAGGCCATGGTCAGGCCAACAACAGGGCACCTGCCTACTGCCCACCCTGAGTCCATTCCCAGGTTCTTGCTACATTTCTGTTCTTGCACCACAGCACCCCAGACTTCCCTGGTAGTTGCCATTGACCCCTGACTCCCATCTCCAGTCACTTGATGGTAACAATAACCTATCAATGGAGAAGAGTGAGAGGGCAGGGCCGATAAATGAGGCAAACTCACTTCATGGATAAGGAAGGACATTGCCACTGTGACATTTCAAGTGAGCTGCAGAATCAAATCAGGGAGTGTCAGAGCCAAGACTAGAATTTTTAGGTAAGCAATTGAATGTAGAGAGCTTCCCACCGGAGTTTTGGGATTGGAAGGGAGCATGGCACAAGCAGGACCTGGCTTTGTTAAAATAGAAAATGGGGCCATCCAGGTCTCACAGGCCATGGTTCCCAGGAGGACTGAGACCTTAGGAGCATCAGCACCTTGGACAAGGCCAATGCACTGGGCTGACATTCAATTAACAAGCACATTAGCTTATCCCGCCGCAGTTACTATTCCCAGTGCTTTACAAATTGCAACTCTCTGAATCCTCTTAATGAGTCGATGAGGTAGTATTATTATCCCCATTTGTAAGTGGGGAAAGTGGAGACAAAGAGAAGAGACAACTCACTAGCTGGTGGGGCTGGGATTTGAAGCCAGGAAGTCTGGCTGCAGTCTGTGCTTCTAACCACTCAGATATGCCATATTCCTTGGTCCCCAGCCATCCAGGCATACCATGGTCTAGCTGGTAGGGGCATGGGTCCTCAACTAGTTCCAACACCCTCTTCAATTACAAATAAGTACTAGATATGAAAATAAATTTATTTATATGTATACACATTTGTAATTTGTACACATATACATACTTTATATACACGTTATATATGCATATATGCATGCACTTAAATCTATATACATTTATATATAAATATAATTTGCCTACATGATGCTAGGAAGTAAATGACTTGCCCTAGATCACAAAGTAAGAGATTTCATCTTGAACAGACCTCTCCTGTATCTCAAGGAAAATATCTTTGCTGGCTTTCTCCATACACACCCCAATCCCATGCTTTCTGGTTCTTATGTCCATCTGGACTCACTATCAAAAAGCAAAAATGTTATACTCATATGTGTTAGGATAAGTGGCTGCATGTAACTGAAATCTAACCATGGTCTCTTAACAATGAGTTTTTCTCATTTTCTTGTAACAAATAGGCAATGAGTCAGAGAGAAGATTGTTCTTCAGCAGGAAGAAAAGCGAGAGGTGTCCCCGGTTCTGGAGAAGGACTTTAGTGAGGATCTCCTCCTGGACATGCCCAGAAGCCCAGGATGCCTCTGGTGATGCTTAAGAAAGTCATCAAGGATTTGGACTCCTTCTGGCTTCCTGTTCTACCATCTACAGCATGCGGTTCTCACAGTCATGGAGAAAAATGGCTAATCCACCTGCTGACATCTTGCCCAACTTTCAGGCAGGAAGAAGGGAAATAAAGAGAAAGAGCAAAGGGCAGAGGCCTGCTGAATCTGTGCCTCTTGACTCTGAAGAAGAGTAGATCTCCTAGAAACCTACCTGGATGTTCATCTACATCTCATTGGCCAGATTCATGTAACCTGGCAACTTTAGCTGTAAGAGAGTCTGGGGTGGGAGAAAGACTGTGTAACTGGATACATTGCTTCTCTGGACAGAATCAGGAAGAGGATCTTAGGAAGAGGATGAGGATATTGGGAGGACACTGGTCATTACCTCCCTTTCGTGGCTTCCTCACCTGAATTCCATCATCTGCTGACAATGGCAGGGGCCCTTGTGGAAAGCACCATGGTCTGAGTGGCCATAGATAAAGGGTTTCTCTGTCCTATGGGGTGAGATCAATGACTCCCTTGGCCTCAAGTTATGGGGATTCGGGATGCAGGTCTTGCAGGTGAGGACAGACTGACCTGGGTTGGCATTTACAGAGGCACCTCTAACTGGCTGAGCAGGTAGGTATGTCTGCTTGTAGCCAAATATAGAGTTAAAATTCTAACAACTGACCTTCTCTTTTAACTCGTGTATTAATTCAAATAATGTACACATGCTGCTTCTCTCTGCTAACTATGCTGATAGGCTCTAGCCTGTTTGGCTATTTCTTTTTATCCTGAATCACAGGTGTGTAGGATCAAGCAGTCAGCAGAAAAACAGTCAGTCTGGTCTGCCTTGACTGGAGGCAGATCACCACAATGTCCATGAATCACGGAAGTATCAAAAGAAGGGGCTCCAGCCCAGCGAGGTCTCAGTCACATAGTCTTGCGATCCCTACCCTCAAAATTCTCCTTAAATAGACCTGCCCTCTTTCAGAGAGTAGGACGGTAGTTGTCAAGACGTTAGTCTGTTCCCTCCTCATTTGCTGGCACATTAAGAAATTCTTCTTTCCTTTATCCTCAAAACCTTGCCCTCGTTATTCTCATTTGGCATCGGGGACAGGGACCAAATTTTCGGTTACAAATTGGCTGAGCCAGCCAGAGGCACCTCGGCTCCCCAGTGGGGTGGTGTTCATCCCCTACCCAAGTCCAATGGAACACTGTCGGAGCGGGGAGGGGAGGGGAGGGGTGGGGAGGGGAGGGGAGGGGAGGGGAGGGGTGGGGAGGGCCCGCCCCGCCCCGCCCCCGCCCCAGGTTGCACTTGGAGCCCATGCCGGCAAGAGGGCCCCCTTCCGGGAAGAGAGTGAAGAACTGTCCAAGCAGCTGCCGGAGCCCCATTTAACTCTGGGGAACTCCGGTCTCTCTCCCCAGATAGGACGTCGTCTCCTGCAACTTGAACCTTCTTGGAGGAAAAGGAAACAGATTTTGGAAGAGTCGAGACACCTGGGCCATTTGGGTAAGTCCCCTGGTATGCACACCGAGATCCTTGATTCCGTACTTTTAAGGAAGGTTGTGAAACTTCCAGGCCTTTATGAGGTGTTTGTGGCCCCGTTGGTATGGAGGTCACGGTTGAGTGGGACCAGAGAACCCGGGGAAGTTGTTCCCTTTTGTTCTCTTTTGAGTTTTGAAAGGTTCCTGTTTGTTTAGCTGGCCTTGTTGGGTTTGGTTCCTTTGTTGTTCCTTTGTCGTTTGTCTGCTTTTAAACATGGGAGGTGCCGTCTCAATTCCGTCCGAAAGTCCCTTGGGAAGGATTACGGCCGAATGACCAGCTTACAGCTATAAGCCTATGTCTAAAAGGAAAATGGGTAATGAGAGCGCTATTCCATCTTATACTTGTTCCCTAGGGTGTATTTTACAAAACTGGGTGATTTTTAGTATGCTCCTAGAAAGAGAAGTTTTTTTTTTTTTTAACACTGCATGGCCACAGTGTTCTTTAGACTCTGGAGAAAAATTGCCAAGATGAAGTTTTTTTATGCCAAAACTGTTTCTTTTTGCATATGCAGTTAGAGAAAGCTGGTTTGATAACATACTTTTTTTTCAGAATTCTGACCCTGTGAGAACAAAAATATGCCTAGCAGAAAGCTCGAGGTGAACTCTTACATGTCCTTGAAATATAAACGCAGCCCACTTTGCCTGAGACTTAAGCCTTGGGTTAATAAGCAGAACTGTTGCCGAAATCTCGGCTTCTCTGTGCACCGATGCCGAACAGAAAGTCGGAGCCAGAGATTTTGGAGGAAGATAGAGATGGCTTGATTCTTCTGCCAGGCACAAGGGAAGACACAGCAGGCTAGCGCCTCAAGGACTGTGCCCCCCACCTCCTTCGGGAATCGGAGAAGATTTTTTATGTGGGGCTGCAGTCCCGGGTAGATGATAAGGATCAAAGTAGTGAAGGTCTTGCATTCTTCTTTTTCCCCGCATTATTTCAAAACAGTCACAGCTGGCGTCAGGCAGTCGGGTAATTGGGTCCGTTTGTCTCTGGGTTATCCGCCTGCGACCTTTTTTCTGAAATGCAAATGCTACAAGGGGTGATTTGCTACAAGGGGTGATTTACTACAAGGGAGTGCATGATGTAATTCACATAGTGTTAAAAAGTAATAGGTTAGCTTTGTGAAGTACAAATCTAGTTACAGAAACTACAGATTAGTAACAGTTAAAAACAAACAAAAACTAGGAGTGATTAACTCAGGCCAGGTTATGTTTCTTCTCCAGCCTGTTCAGTGTTCCCTTGTTCTCAGGAGAGGGAAAACTTCTTCAATTTTTGCTGCAACAAATTCCCCACTGCTAGTCCATTCCCTCCATATCAATGGAGGGAGGGAAACAGGCGTCATTCTTGTCTGGCTGAGGACAAACTTCAGTTTTGCTCCACTTGACAAACACCAGCTATCGGGCCCAGGGGCCCATCTATCTCCTATTTTATATCCCCCCTGAGAGGTGTGAACCCCAAGAAATCTTCATTGGGAGGATAAGGGACGACGGGGACGACGGTATGTCTTCTGTAGCTTCTTTAGGCTGGCAAGGGGCTCGTAGACCCTACCTAGTTGGGGTCACGGAGCTCTCACCCTGTCTTATTAAGGGCCCCGGGGTGACTTCTGTTGTTGTTTTGGCGGGATCTGTTCTGAGAAATGGCTGGAATCTTTGCATCATCATTATCTTGATGTGAACCTATTGTAATCTGGAAGAGACAGAACTTAACAAGTAGTTTAAAAAAAAACAGAGGCCAAAGATTAGTAAAAGAATTATTGTAGCCGGGGGCCCAAGCAGGACTAAGAGCCATGTTACATTTGGTAGTAATTTTGATCCTGGTCTAGATAGAGTCAGCATTTGGGTTACCCTGTCTAAAGGAATGGAGCCATTTGGTGTAGTCATATATATAATTTTATGTCCTCTTCTATTAGCCCAGTGTGATTGATGTAGGTGTAACAGACCCTGTTAGAAGTATTTGGAGGAGTGACAACCTAAACGTTAATAGACAAAATAGATCTCATTTCTTTATAGGAGACTAAGCCTGAAACCCAATCTAGGCCTGGCGCTTTGGGGAGACTAGTAGCTAGGTAGCCGGTTATCTAGTTTCATCAAAGTAGGCTTTAACCTTTGATGTGGTATTAACATATAAATAACAGGAGCTACTGGTCACTACATATGTGTTTTCTCTTTTTGTTAACATATGATCTAAAGCAAGTTTTTCATCTAAAAGTGTAATAGTTACCAGAGGAGACGTTTAAGAAGTAAGGTTGCAGTTACCAGCTGCCAGCAGATGTTCTTTTGAGAATGGCTGGTAACATCCCAAATCTAACGCAGCTCAGAAAACTCAAGTTCTTAGCAATAAAAGGACTTGCCTAAAATAACACCTTAGTGTCACTGTTAATGATGTCAGTGTTTCTCTAGGTATGAGAAGATGCAAGAATTTGGGCTCATAAAATCTTCTCCTGAAAGTATTTAACTATCTGAAGGCCTGTCCTGTCTGTTTTTCCCAGAGCAGAGTGTCTCATTTAAGATCTCCACCCTGAACTCCCTGTAGAGGGTGTTGAAGGTCACCAGCTACAGAAGCTCATGATTTAATCCTTGTAGAAGTAGATGGCAAGTGTCAGTTTTCAGTCGGCAGGGCCCCTTTATGGTCATAATTTCAACCATGGTTTGGGGCATTTCATGACCATTTTGTCCCACAGTACTAGGAATGCTCTTTCCCAGGTCTGGCGAAGATTTTGCTGATAGGCCACTCCATGTGCTATTACTGGACTAGGCCTTTACTCGTATCCAGAAGTCTCTGGACCACCTGTCTTCCTAGTCTCTTATGGTCCAGGATAGTCCCTCTTGTTGCTTCTTCTCATATCTAGAGTTAGGTTATGGTAATCATTTGATCTCCTATAGAACTATATATCCTCATTTTATCAGAGGCTCAGTCACACATTTGGTAACGTAAGAAACAATAATTTTTTTGAAGTAGGCAAAATACAAATAGCATAGCTGGTAGTAATGAAGTCATAAGTAAGAATTAAGCCAAGAACTTCCATTAGGTGCAGCCCAGTATATCCCAGGTTGTCTTGACTTAGTCTGTTCTATACCAATCCCTATTCTTCAGGGAAATATATTGGCATTGTCCATAAGGTACTCAGCCCAGTTTCCTAGTGTTACTAGAATGATTATCCTTAGTATGATTTAATTGTTCCCAACATAGAGAAGCCTTTAACCTTAAATTACCATAGCCTGGTGTTAATTACATAAATCCATCCCATAATTGTGGGAGGTTTTATTCCTTGGCTGAAATTTTGCTTGTTGCTCTGATTGAACTTTGAGTAATAGAGGAAAATTCATATTTATGGTCAGGGTCAGAGCAGGTATTATTAATTGGTCAGGTGAGGGGATCTTATCTAGTAATATCAGTAGTGGCCTGAACATGATTATAATTTTCCTTTTAAGATTAATTTCTTAAGAGTCAACCAATTAGAGCCTTGGAGTGGAGAAATCCACTCAGGTGATCCAGAAGTACTAGACATAGGTAATTGGCCACAAACCCAACAACTGGATTGATTTTTAAAGCTAGCATAGGATCGTGCCTATGATGGAAAAACATTTGATTCATATGCGAAGGTCCAAGAAGTCAAGAGAACATTATAAATGGGCATATGAGTCAGGTCCAGGATCTTGGGTAAGCTGTCTACTTCTGATGTTGTCTTTTTCTCATCCTGGTGTGAGTATAGTTTCTCCTCTGTTTGAGCATTGTTTTAAGGTGATTTTGAGGTCAGCTGCCCTCTCTATAGGCCAGTCCAGTGCAGGGGCCCTTTGTGAGTGGAAATTAATCCAAGAATTAATTCCCTTTAGTTTTACTGTGTATGAGCTAGTTAAGAGTACCTGATAAGGGTCCTTCCATCCAGTTTGGAGATAGTCCTTTAAATTACGTCTTTTCCAGTATGTATAATCCTCTGGTTGTAGGTAGTGGGGCATCTGATCTTCATCCAAAGATAGATTACTGAGATAAGCTTTAGAAACAAACTTAGAGTGGCCTTTAATAATTCAATTAAACTTTTTAGCAATATAAAATAACAGCAAGGAACTATCTGGGAAGTGAGTCTTGGTAAACACAGACCTCAATTAACAAAACTAGAATTTAATATTCAGTAAAACATAATTTTTTTCCTTCACTGTGAGGGCATTAACCTTGCAGCCAGGGAAGGCTTTATCCCGTCAAATAAAAAATGAGGTTTGTTAGGGAGCCGGAAAAAGCCAATCAGCCGTCTTGGATTTTCCATAGCCCTGACTGTTTGATTGACAGCTATTGTTTACCCATTTTTAATTTCCTGATTTAGGAGTAGACATGTTGTCATGTTTTCAGGACATCAGGATGGCAAAAGTCTGACAATGAGGGGTTAATTTTTGTAGAAGCAGAGTGAGCTTTATCTACCTGTACCATCATAATCTTTATAGATCATTGTGAAATAATACTTACTTACTTTACCAAAGTAACAAAAGATTTTAAAAGCAAATGTAAATCACTTAAAGGCAAAGAAATTTACATAGTCTGTTATTAAAGCAGCATTCCAAGAAAACTTTGTTCTCTTAACAGAGAGAGAGAACCAAATTTTAGTCTGGCATCAATAAACTTGGCCTGATGATTTATATAACTGTAATTGATCATATAGGCTTTTTGCTTGCTGAAACTTTTATACGAGTCTCAGACTGAACTTTTAAAAGACCTCTCAGGGAAGTCACACCAAGGGCTTGTCACAGATTTCGCTTACCAGATGTAGGTGAATTCCTCCCTTTTCAAGGTCCTGAAAGTACCATGAGATTTCTATACCTGTTAGTGAGGTAGCCTTCCTAATTTATCTTATAAAGCTGCTGGGGACCTAAGAGTTTCCAGTTTCTGGAGGGAGCAGATAGTTAGAGAAGATAAATGTTTTAATTTTACCCATAAGTGTAAATCACCAAATTGTTGTAAACCATAAGTAGCTTGAGGAGAAGAGCTTCTTTATATCCAATTTCGCATTATAGTCTGAAAGTCAGAAACTTGTATTTATCCAAAAGTCCTTTTTATAAATCTTCTTGAAGAGGAAGCATTTTTGCAAAGGCATCGGAGTGAAACTGTGTCTATAAAGACAAAAGACTTAAGGCAAATTTAAAATCTGATTACAATGTAATTAACAAGGTAACTTGGTTACTGTTGTGACATATGACACTTAAGGATAATAACTAGAATTATGACTGATAACATTTTACCAGGACGTATCAGAATTTTTTTGAAACTCCATATAATTTCTAGAATATCTATATTAGTAACAATTACCATACAATATAACCTAAGAAGATATATTACACATTTGACAATACTTCCCACATACTTTTAACATACCAAATGAACCTAATTAGTGTAATCTCTCTCTTTGGGATGTTTCAGGAGCCATTTGAAGCACCCCAAAGTTACCTAAAGGTCAAAGAAACTTCATTACATTTGATTTGGGAAGTTTTATCAAAAAAATCAAAAGTGTTTAGAACACTCAGTCAGATAAGATCATACGTCACTAGGAAACAGTAGTTATTCACTTAGCCAAAGTAACGATAAAAGATTTTAAAGGCAAATATCAAACGGATCACTTAAAAGGTAAAGAAGCATGGGACTTCCCCGGTGGCACAGTGGTTGGGAGTCCGCCTGCCGATGCAGGGGACATGGGTTCGAGCCCTGAGCCGGGAAGATCCCACATGCCGCGGAGCAGCTAAGCTTGTGCGCCACAACTACTGAAGCCTTCACGCCTGGAGCCCGCGAGCCACAACTACTGAAGCTTGCACGCCTGGAGCCCGTAATCCGCAACAGGAGAGGTCACTGCAATGAGAAGCCCACGTACTGCAACAAAAAGTGGCCCCCGCTGGCCCCAACTAGAGAGGGCCCGCGCGCAGCAACGGAGACCCAATGCAGCCAAAAATGAATGAATGAATAAATAAATAAGCAAGCAAGCAAGCTTTAAATCTGTCATCCAAGGCAGTTCAACATCTTAAGAAAACTTGTACCATGTATAAAACTCTTTCCTAAGGGTCCGCATCCTGCAAACCATTTTTATCACTTTCTGTATCCATCACTTTATTTTCCCATTCAGAAACAGCCACCTGTAAGTCAGACCTACTTCCTTTTCCCTTAATAAAATGCAATTCCATTCCTCATACCTTCCTTATTAAAAACACACATTCTACTTTCCTTAAGCAACCATGAACTGTCCTTTATATTCAGCACTCTGCAGATTGGTAAACATACATCCAAATAATAATTTTTGAAGAATGTGCTTTCTTATAGAAAATATCTCAGTGTGGCACCAAACACATTTTTTAATAGTTCTAAACCTTTTGTTTCTCTGTAAAAGGAAGCCAATGTTCAGTAATTACTGTTCCAGTATCTTATTTTATTTGGAAATGGCCTAGTTATTTAATAAACTTCCATCCTTTAACTTAATTTAGCACAACTCTAAATTTTCAAGTTGTCCAGTATCTGGAGAGATCATGCTTAAGTAAATATTCCTAAAACATAATTATTCCTAAAACTTCACCCAAAGTTCTTATCTCATTTGCAATTTTTCTCCTTAAAAGTTTCTTCACATCGAGTTATTTTCGTTGCTGACAAATTTGTAGCAGATATAATAAGATCTTATTTAGTTTATATTAAACCTAGGCACAATAAAAGTATTATACTTAATGTTGATGGCTCTAAAGACATGTCTAGATTAATTAGGTCAACAAACTTAAACATTAATACCAGGTATTAATTTAATATTGAATATTTCCCAGTTCACATGAACCTGAAATTTATTTAACTTTTCTTGTATTTAGAATTGTTTGATTTGTTAAGCGCTTACTTTTCTTTAAAGCCAATTAAATAGAGCTCCTTTACAAATTAACCTCAGCAATATTATCCAAAGACAAAAACACATACTGAGACATACACATATATCCAGACAGACAGCGATCTCATAGTTTCCACTTGAGATTTAAAATGTCTCTTTGCCTCTTTTTTTTTTGGCTTGAAGTTCTACTAATTAACCCAAGGCTGAACTCTCAAGCAAAGTGGGCTGTGTTTGTAACTCAAGGACACGATAAGAGTTAACTTCAAGCTTCCTCCTAGGCATATTTTTGTTCTCTCAGGGTCAGAATTTTGAAGAAAAGTATTTTAACAAGCTAGCCTTTTCTAATTGCACATGCAAAAAGAACTGGCTTTGCAATTTTAAGAAAAGTTTTATTTTAACCAGTTTTCTCCAGAGTCTAAAGAATACTGTGGCCATACTGTCAAAAATGATCTTTCTCTTTTTGTGGTCATGCTTTCACAGCTAAAATTTAAACCAGATAGTGCTCAGATTGGCTCTGATAACCGGGGCAGACTGGCTGATAAAATGTCCCAGCAGGGACTGTCCCTCTGGGGAGGTGGAGTTAGTTTGATCAGAAGAATCTGAGGAAGTAAGGGAACTTGCAGGACTGGGAAGCTTGGTTCCCCGCCGGCCCTGAGAGTTGGGAGAAGTTAGAAGAGGATAATTTAGAATGTCAGGGGAGTTTTTTTGGTTTGTTTGTTTTTTGATTGATTCCTCCGGCTTTTGATTATGGAGCCATCTAGAGCAGGATTATAATAAAAGGGGCACAAAGTCCTGAACATAAGGGAACCTCAGTCCATTTTCCCCATCCTGTGGCAAAAAAGATCTAATTGTAGGAGACCCATTTTCAGGCCATTTTTCTTTGTCATTGGATCATAGCTACAGGTCGACCAGTCATTTAAGATTTTCCCTAAAAGTTCCCAGATGCGGGTGGAACCTTAGAGGAAGCGCTTCCCATTTTGGCTAGAGCAGTTGGTAACAGACAGTTAGATGTTAGCGCGCTCAAATCAAAACATAAACCTTCACCTCGTCAGCTGGAAGTCACACATAAACATAAACCATAGAAGGAAACAGCAAAGGGATGCTCAGAAAGAAAAAAGAGAAACATATGGCAGAGACCTGCCCAAACGTGACTTCCGAGTCCCACTCAACCTGGACGGTTGCCCCAAAGCGGCGCCTTACATCAGAATCTCCCTTTGCAGGGAGAATTCCACATCAGGATTTCCCTTTGCAGGAAAATCCCCCAAATTGGAACCGAAGTTCCCCTACGGGGACGGTCAAAGGTCACGGAGTGCACTCCCGAAGACTCACCGTAGGCGCTGACGGGGTGTGTCGCGACCTCCGTATGCCCTCTTTCTGATCCTCCAATATTTAGTGTTTTCTCAGAGTGGAAGTCCAGGCCGGCACGGGCAAGAAAAGAGAAGGTGTCCTTGAGGCAGAAGAAGCCTGGCAGATGCTGGGTCAGCCTCTCCCGCGTTCTCTGCCGCAGCCTCGGAGTTCCGCAGCCGAGTCGGCGGGCCGGGTGTGACGGGGCACAGCCCTGGGGCAGGGAGTCCCTGGCGATCTGGACTCAGGGATATCCTCGAACGCTCCGCTCTCCTGAAGGGCGTGGAGAGAGATCCCCAAGCTTCCGATCAGGCCGACGGGCACGGCGGAGCCGCCTGCCTGCGAGCAGATCCCGGAGGAGCCCCATTTTGTGGACGAAATCTCGGCTTCTCTGTGCACCGATGCCGAACAGAAAGTCGGAGACAGATTTTGGAGGAAGAGAGAGATGGCTTGATTTTTCTGCCTGGCACAAGGGAAGACACAGCAGGCTAGCGCCTCAAGGACTGTGCCCCCCACCTCCTTCGGGAATCGGAGAAGATTTTATATGTGGGGCTGCAGTCCGGGGTAGATGATAAGGATCAAAGTAGTGAAGGTCTTGCATTCTTCTTCTTCCCGCATTATTTCAAAACAGTCACAGCTGGCGTCAGGCAGTCGGGTAATTGGGTCCGTTTGTCTCTGGGTTATCAGCCTGCGACCTTTTTTCTGAAATGCAAATGCTACAGGGGTGATTTACTACAAGGGAGTGCAGGATGTAATTCACATAGTGTTAAAGAGTAATAGGTTAGCTTTGTGAAGTACAAATCTAGTTACAGAAACTACAGATGCTAGTAACAGTTGGAACAAAAAACAAAAAAACTAGGAGTGATTAACTCTTTCAGGCCAGATTATGTTTCTTCTCTAGCCTGTTCACTGTTCCCTTTATTTTCCTTGTTCTTAGGAGAAGGGAAACTTCATTTCTATTTTTGCTGCAACAGAACCTCAAGCCAAGGGGGAAAAAAAGGCAGAGGCATTTTTAACCTCAAGCAGAAACTATGAGATCTCTGTGGTCTGTCTGGATATATGTATGTCTCATTATGTGTCTTTATCTTTGGATAATATTGCTGAGGTTAATTTGTAAATGAGCTCTATTTAATTGGCTTAAAGTAAGCGCTTACAAATCAAACATTTCTAAATACAAGAGAAATTAAGCTAAATAAATTTCAAGTTCACGTGATCTGAGGAATATTCAGTATTAAATTAATATCTAGTATTAAAGTCAGTTTAAGTTCATTGTTTAAGTATGTTAATTAGCAAGACACATCTTTAGAATCATCAACATTAAGTATAGTACTTTTATTGTACTTGGGCTTACTGAGAGTCAATAAGTTCATACTATTGGGATGGCCAAAAAGTGCCTTTGGTTTTTAAGTGAAAATAAGACACATTTTTCATTTTCATCAAGAACTGTATTGAACAACGTATTCACCCTTTTGTTCCACTACCTTCTGCCATTTTTCAGGCAACTTCATAATTCCGTCTTCCCAAAACTTATTTTTTTGAGCAAAGAACCGTTCCAGGTGCCTTTTACAGTCTTCCAGGGAACTGAAATTTTTTCCGTTAAGAGAATTTTGTAAAGACCGAAATAAATGGAAATCCGATGGTGCAATGTCTGGTGAATACGGCGGATGAATCAGAACTTCCCAGCCAAGCTGTAACAGTTTTTGCCTGGTCATCAAAAAAACATGCAGTCTTGCACTATCCTGATGGAAGATTTTGCGTTTTCTATTGACTAATTCTGGACACTTTTCGTTGAGTGCTGCTTCCAGTGGGTCTAAATGGGAGCAGTACTTGTTGGAATTAATCGTTTGGTTTTCCGGAAGGAGCTCATAATAGAGGACTTCCCTTCCAATCCCACCATATATACATCACCTTGTTTGGATGAAGACCGGCCTTTGGTGTGGTTGGTGGTGGTTCATTTCGCTTGCTCCACAATCTCTTCCGTTCCACATTATTGTACAGTATCTACTTTTTATCACCCGTCACAATTTGTTTTAAAAACGGAACGTTTTCCTTATGTTTAAGTAGAGAATCACGTGCAGAAATACGGTCAAGAAGGTTTTTTTCGCTTAACTTATGTGGAACCCAGACATCAAAGCAATGAACATAACCAAGATGGTGCAAATGATTTTCAAGGCTTGACTTGGATATTTTGAATATGTTGGCTATCTCCCACATGGTATAATGTTGATTGTTCTCAATTAATGTCTCGATTTGATCGCTATCAACTTCAACTGGTCTACCCGACCGTGGAGCATCGTCCAGCGAGAAATCTCCAGCACGAAACTTTGCAAACCACTTCTGACCCGTTCCATCAGTCACAGCACCTTCTCCTTACACTGCACAAATCTGTTTTGCATTTCAGTTGCGTTTTTACCTTTCTTGAAATGATAAACCATAGTATGCCAAAAATGTTGCTTTTTTTCTTCCATCTTCAATATTAAAATGGCTATACAAAAATTCACCAATTCTGATGTCTTTTTTTAAATGCATGCTGATATGACAGCTGTCACATACAATCTAACAAAATTGTTTCGAATGAAGTTAAAGAAAACTAAGTGCTACTAGAGACATCTTATGAAAAAAACTGAACGAACCTTTTGGCCAGCCCAGTATATCTACTGCAAAATCTGTCAGCAAGAAAATTAACTTGGTATGGGATAAAAGCTTTTGAGTGAACACTTTGGGAATAATTATGTTCTAGAAATGTCTACTTAAAAATAGTTTTTCCAGATTTCTGGTAACTTGAAATTTTAGAGTTTTGCTAAATTAAATTAAATGATAACATTAAATGTTGAAATCATTTTTAAGGTAAAATACTGGAACATTGATTGCTGAACAAATCTAAGTTTACCTACTTTTGTCTTCTTACGAGAGGGAAACTAAAGACGTTTGGGTTTATTAGACATGCATCTTGCACCACATGCCAGAGAAATCATACTATGAGGAAACTATGTTTTTGGAGGTTATGAAATAAATTCTTAAGTTTGCTAATCAAGGAATGCTGATATCACAACCAGTTAAATTACTTGTTTCTTGGTTTTGTTAAGGTTTCTAAGAGTTAAAAAATTATTATATATAACTAAAGCTACTAAAATAATAAGGGAAACATTTCAATATGTAAAGATAGTAGGATATATGTTGTCAGTGACAGAAGACATGAAGACTGGAAATATATTCATGGGGAAAAAAAAGGAGAATAATTTTGTCCTAGAGCTGGTTGTTTATAGTTTTAAAAAAGGGGACAAATTAATATGGACACATAAAGTTATGGAAGGTTTACAGAAAAAGAACCTTGAAAAAAGGAGGTTTTTTTAATGATCAGGATTGATTAAGATTAGATTGAATTTAATTAAATAAATGGATTTTGTTATTAACAGTAAGGTGGTACCAAAAAAAAAAAAAAAAAGAATTTGGTTTTCTCTCTCTGTTAAAAGAACAAAGGTTTCTTGAAATGCTGCTTTTGAGAACAGATTGTGTGAATCTCTTTGCCTTTAAGTGACTTGTATTTGCTTTTGAAATCTTTTATTACTTTGGTTGAGTGAGTAAGTATTGTTTCAAAATGACATGTAATTCTGTTCACCAAGTGTTTTGAAACTTTTTGATATTTTTGACAAACTTCCCAAATGTCAAATTCTAGTTAAGTTTCTTCTGACCTCCAGCTAACTTTGAGGTGCTTCAGAGGGCCCCTGAGGCATCTCAGAAAAAATATTAAACTAACTAGGATTATTTGGTAGATTAAATTAGAGGGGAAGCATTGTCAAATAAAAGGTAACATTAAGCCTTCTTTTGTTATGTCTATATAAATATATTGTGGGTGTTACAGAAATTATATGAAATTCCTTAAAATCTTATATGACCTGACATAAAATGTTATCCATCATCAAAACTGAGGCTCACACCAAAGGGACTGAACCTGAGTATTAGGGAAATGCCCTAACTGACTTTCATGCAAAGGCAACAACAGAATCTATAAAGATTATAGCACATGTAGGTAAAGTCCATTCTGCTTCTACAAAGAAAATTAACTCCTCATTGCCATCCTGATGTCTTTATAACATGGCAACAGTCTGCTCCTAAATCAGAGAAATTAAGATAGGTAAACAATAGCTGTGAGTTAAACAGTCAGGGCTATGGGAAACTCAAGACAGCCACTTGGATCCTCCCAGCTCCCTGGCAAACCCCATTTTTTATTTGATGGGTTAAAGCCTTCCCTGACTGCAAGACTGATGCCCTCACAATGAAAAAAGAAATGGTTAGAAAATGTGTTTTCCACTTGGGATATTCTTTCTACAATCATAACTTGGCTATATTTGGTAAAAATGAGGGTACTTTTAGAGAGAAAAGATTACATTTCAATAGGTGTTAAATTCTAGTTTTGTTAATTGAGGTCAGTATTTACCATCTAAAACTCTCTTCCCAAATAGCTCTTTGTTACTATGTTACGTTATTGTTAAGTTTAACTGAGTTATTAAGAAGATATTCTAAGCTTGTTTCTGAAGCTCATCACTGTAATCTATCTTTGGATGAAGATCAGGTGCCTCATGATCTATAACCAAGGGGTTATGCATACTGGAAAAAGCATCATTTAAAGGACTGTCTCCAACCTAGATGAAAGGCTTCTTATCAGGTATTCTCAAGTACCTCATGCACAAGGAAACTGAAGGGAATCAACTCTTAAATTCATATTTCCCAATTAAGAAGGGCCTCTGTATTGAACTGTCTATAGAAAAGACTGCTGACCCCAAATGACAACCACACCAGGTTAAGAAGACAACAGCAGTGGTAGGCAGCTGACCCAAGAATCTGTATCAGCCCTGAAGAACCATCCAACTAATTTAATTGAACTGTTTACCAAATGTTTGTCTTCCTATCAAAATGGAAAGTTATTGTTTTACTTCTGACCATACTTTTAACCCCAATGTTCAGGATGGAAAGAAAATTCTCTAGTGAAGTTGTCTAACTATTCATGACATGTATCACTGCTTGCTTTGAGTGTACTGCTAAAAGCACATATACAATGTTTGAATGACAATTTGGTATAATTGATTAAATGCATAGCCTATAAAGTGTTTCCCTGTCAGCATACCTCACTGTATTTGTTTGTCCTATCTGATTAGTTTTCCCCCAACGTGGAGAACTAGGCAAAGGTATAAACGAAGAGTAAGCCTAGCACTGAGGGACATAACGGACCTGGAGCAGGCAGCTAAACCACTCCAGCAACAATGGAAAAATGTATTGATTATCAATGCTTTCTATGGAGAGATTTGAAACTAAAAGGGGAAAAATGATGGAGGAAATTTTCACATATTGAGGTATGGGAAAGTCATTCTGGCTTATACGTTATTTTGAACTTTAGGCTAATCAGAACAGCCTGTTTGTGGCCTATTACATATACTTGTACATCTGCTTTAACCATTAAGAAAAAGTATACATTTAAAAATCAAAGTAGAGTAACTGTGGTTCAGGCATTGAATACAGAGCTGGATGGCTGTTATGGATGTGGTTTCAGACACGTTTCTGTACTACTGAGAACCTGGCGGCCGACTGCAACCTTATGCCCTCCAAGGTGTTAATATAACAAAAGGTGACATCAGGCCAGAAAGAAACAAAAAGCCTCTCTGCTTATCTTGCAGGGTTTTAGAGCACCTTTTGGGACAAGCGCATCCTTTAAAATGAAAGTCCAGAACTTTCTCTCTTCTAATCCTCCCCAATTTTAACATTGCCCCCTTCAGCAGGAAGTAGCCAGATGACTTTTTAGTCCTCACTCCCATAGATATGGAAGGTTATAACTGACAGTGGGGAATATGTAGCTGAATATAGAGTTAAAAATTTAACAACTGACCTTCTCTTTTAACTCATGCATTAAATCAAATAATGTACACATGCTGTTTCTGTCTGCTAACTATGCTGATAAGTTCTAGCCTGTTTGGCTAGTTCTTCTTAATTTGAGTCACAGGTGTGTAGGATCAAGCAGAAGAAAAACAGAACATCTTGACCAGAGGCAAACTACTGCAATGGCCATGAATCACAGATATATCGAAAGAAACAGCACCAGCCCAGCGAGGTCTCAGTCACATAGTCCTGTGACCCCTACCCTCAAAATTCTCCTTAAATAGACCTGCCCTCTTTCAGAGAGTAGGACAGTAGTTTTCAAGATGTTAGTCTCCTACCCTCCTCATTTGCTGGCAAAATAATATTTCTCAAGGGAATTCCCTGGCAGTCCAATGGTTAGGACCCTGTGCTTTTACTGCAGAGGGCACAGGTTCAATCCCTGGTCAGGGAACTAAGATCTCACAAGCCATGTGGGGCAACCAAAAAATAAATAAAAATAAATAAATAAATAAATAAATATCTCAAGGACTCCAAAATGGCCCTGGCCAGCACCAGTGTGCTTGTGGTAGAATGAACTACCAAAAATGGCTACTGCCGGCAACTGTGTCCCCAGGGTGAGCTCCAATTGCTTCCCGTCTCTCCAGGAGACTCTTCTAGAACAGCAGAGGTGACTCAGGAGGCCCTGGAAGATCTCAGCATCACAAGATGGAGAAGCCAGATGCCAAATCACAAGGGAAGGCCAGTTGCAGTTGGCAAAACTCATTTGGACTGTGATGTGAGTGAAACACATGTGCTTGTTGAATGGAGGAATAATCAAAGAGCTGAAAGACTGGAATGCTTCTGAGTGCCAAGAGCAGAAGAGTACGAGGTTCTCTGTGAAACTCTGAAAAGGATGATGAACTACTTGACAAGAAATTTTTCTCACTCCAAACAATTGGGTTGGATCAACTGGCACTTTGGTGAAGCTATCCTGAGAAGCCACTCTTCTTTTCCATTTTCTCCTGCTGCCCCCACATCTAAAGAGCACAAAGTGTTTCTAAGGCTATATATAGCCATGTGGGGTGGTATTGTAATTAATACTGAGTTCTGAAGACCCTGGTTTTGCTAGTGAAACGATAGGAGAATGATGTGTGTACATTAAAAGAAGTGTTGTTATATTAAAATTTTTTTTCTCTTTCCTTTATTCTCAAAACCTTGCCTCATTATCACTTGGCATTGGGAACAGGGACCAAAATTTTGGTTACATGCTGAGCAGAGCGTTTCTGCCCACTCCAGGCTCCTGCTTCCCTTCTCTGGCCTGACGGGGCCCCTTGGCAATGGAGGAAGACAATCAAAATAGACCATGAGCACTGTGGCCACCAGGTGGCACCAGCACACACTCCTGCTGCCAAGCAAAGGCTGAGGGAAGCCCAGAGGACTAGGGGTCTTTGCTCTCTGTACCTGTCTCAGAGCCTATCTGAACCCTCAACACCTCCCTGACCAGGAGAGTAAAAAGTGGTTCTTGTTTGGATGAAAAGACCCATTGGGTTTTGTATTGTTATATCTTGGGTGGCATTATTCACTCATTCATTCATTGATCAAAATCATACCCAGCGGGCTTCCCTGGTGGCGCAGTGGTTGAGAATCTGCCTGCCAATGCAGGGGACACGGGTTCGATCCCTGGTCCGGGAGGATCCCACATGCCGCGGAGCAACTGGGCCCGTGAGCCACAACTACTGAGCCTGCGCGTCTGGAGCCTGTGCTCTGCAACAAGAGAGGCCGCGATAGTGAGAGGCCCGCACACTGCGATGAAGAGTGGCTTCTGCTTGCCGCAACTAGAGAAAGCCCTCACACAGAAACGAAGACCCAACACAACCAAAAATTAATTAATTAATTATTTTTAAAAATTAAAAAAATTTTAAAAAAAGAAGAAGAAAATCATACCCAGCCATCCCAGGAAGGAAATAGAGAATACAAAGAAGGACTAACCCTGTCCTCGGGAACTCTCAGTCTAATGGAGAAGACAGACGGTGTGCTAATAAGGAAACATTTATTGAGCACCTATTGCATGCTTCTTTAAAGCCCTCTAGTGGCTCCCATTGCCTTCAAGGTAAATCCAAACTCCCCCTCCTCAGCCCACCCTACCTCTCTGCTCCAGTCATCCTGCACTACCTGCAGGTGTGTCCCCAAGCACACCCAGCCCCCTGGGCCTCATACCTGTGCATTTCTCTGAAACTGACTAATTCCTATTCGTCCCTCAAGATGTCACCTCTAAAAAAAGCCAGGTTCTAGAGCCAAACTGGCAAGGGTCATATCCCAGCTCTGTCACCAGCTCTGTCATGGGTGTGAGACCTGTGCTGTCACACAGTACCCACTCAGAAGCCTCCAGGCTCCGTGGTAGCTTTAGTACTCTGCTGTTGCTATCTTGAAATTCTTAATAATTTTTAAATTATTGCATGTGCAGTCCAGTTCCTTTAAACTAATCTTCACAAAAGCCTTACTAGGTAGACATTAATATGCCCATTTTACAGATGAGGTAACTGAGGAAATGGAGGCAGCCAGTATGGACTTTCTAAAGGTGGAACTGGCGTGGCCCTGCCAGGGGGTAAACAGCAGTAAGGGAATAATCTGCCCCTAATTTGGTTCTTACTCTGCTCTTACCCTCAGTTCCAGGCATCTCACAGTATCATAGCACCAGGAAGAAGAAAAAACCCAGTGGAGCCTGGGCTGTCAGTGCACTGACAGCCAGAGCACTGGCTCTGGACTCAGGAGATAGAGATAGAATTCAGAGCATGATTTTCCGGTTGACCTTGGGCATGTACATGTCCCTCTCTGAGTCTCAGTTTCCCCATCTATAAAATGGCACAGATGCATTCTGAGGTCCCTTGCTGCACCCTTGTATTAACCAGGTGTTTCATGTTCTGTATTCTGATGCCTTGACATCTGGGGCCTTGCTGATTCTGGAGGGACTGCCCCTCCCAGAGTTCGCCAATCCCTAATGATAGAAATGAACTTCCCCTTCAAGCGTGCCAGAGCCTGTACCCCAACTACCGTCTTTATCAGGCCCTCCACATCTGGCCACTATCATCCTGCCCTAATCACTCCAGGCCAAGTACCTGACAACTGTGGGAACTCCCTAAGCCCCAGAGCCCATTGCAATTGGCTAGTTTGCCAATCCCAAACCTGCTTATTCTGCTTCACCTCTACCTTCCCCCCAGCAACCAAGATAAAGGTTCTTGCGCCCAATTCCTCCTTCCTTCCTCTGCCTCCTGATGCACCCGGTGCCTCACCTTGTGGCCCACCATGGTGGTGTCACGCCCCCTCCTCTGGGGAACTGTGAATAACAAACTATCTTTTCAGTGGCAGTTGGCTCCTGATCCATGGCCTTACCACACCTCAGATTGTCTATTAATACACTATATCTTAAAGCAACCCGTTTATTTATGAATTCCTTTTTTGCACTGTCTCCATTCCAGACACATTTTAGAAACAGCAACCCATTTCAACCTCACAATAGCCCAATGAGGTAGATACAGTTGTCACCCCCATTTTAGAAATACAAAACCGAGGCACAGAAAAGGGAAGGTTCTTGCCTCAGGACACACAGCTAGTAAGTGCTGAGCTGGGATGCAAACACATGCACTATGGCTCCGGAGTCGGTATTAATATTCTGGTATTAATGTGAGTGTGCCACTCTCCATGATTTGGCCTCATCCATACTGATAATCAAGAGGAAAATAGTAGGCACTCTCTCCAAAGTTCTCAACAGCAAGGCGGGAGGTCAGCTGATTTCCCTCCTGCACATGGCCTGTGCAGCTGTGTCTCATGGTGTTTACCCTCCCCTGTGTCTCCTGCCACCAGATTGGCTGGGCTCAAAGCTCCAAGTCCAGAGGGTGAGCCATTGCTAGGGAACTTTTGCCCTGTATGCATCTCTGGCACCTCGTCCCAGACAAAGATTTCGAAATGTCACCCCGCTATTTGCATTTCAGGAGGACTCATGCCAGGCTGTGGAAGTGGAGAGGGAGGTCAGGACCAGAGCAAAGAGCCACAGTACAGAAGAGCAGCTCCCATGCCTACAGGTCTCTAGGACTTTGGAGGGGCAGTGCGGTCCCACCTCTCAGCTCTGCCCTCCTCCAGTCCCGCCCTCTCCAGCTCTGGCTGCAAGCTCCTACCCCCCCGAACCCCCCGGCCACCTCTAAGACACACCCTCCCCTCCCCAGAGTTTGCCCTCTTTTATACTGACAGCCAGGACTAAACCCTCCAATTACAGGTAGCCAGAGACTCTTCAAACAATTTGTTTCATAAGTGTTTCTCCCTTCCCGGACTCTAGCCTTAGTGCGCTGTGAGCTACCCAAGGCAGACACCAGCACACAGAGGCCTTTGGACAAGGGGAGGCTGTGGTCTGGGGTCCTCAGAACAACTTGAAAACTTTCAGAGCAACTCCCAGACCCACAGCTGCCCAGCTGGGGAATTAACGGCAAATCTTTTCATTTCCCTGGGCTTCTATTTCATAGAGTTCCATGCTCTTATGTTGGAAACATCTTAAATTTCATTCAGTCTCCCTTCTGATGCCTAAATTAACTTTACAACATTCCTGCTAAGTGACTCAGCCTCCTGTTGCACACCTGCAGGGTCAGGGAACTCATTCCCTCTCCAGGCAGGGGTCTTTGGACAGAATGTTGTTACAATAAAGGGACTCCATCTCTCCATAGTCTTTGGCTCTATTCTTTCATCCCTCCCTCCATCTTTCCTTCCATTTATTCATTATTTCATTTATTCATTCATTCTCCAAACATTTACCAAACGCCTGGCACTATGCTAAGTGTAATGGATACAAAGATAAATCCAAGACATGTTGCTGTAAACTGGACTGGATCCTGAATTTTTCTAGTTTCCTCAAATATCTGGCTACGACTCTCCAAACTAAAGTTTCAAGTTTTTTCCCACCCTTCTGATTTGGAATCACTAAGCACAAAGACTGTCCTTGAATCTCCTTGGAAGGGAACCCATTATAACAGGTCCTCCTCACTACCCAGATGACAGCCAAATATCAGGGACTTAAACCTTGGGTCCTCATTTCCTTTTTTTTTTTTTTAATTAATTAATTTATTTATTTATTTTTGGCTACGTTGGGTCTTTGTTGCTGCACGCGGGCTTTCTCTAGTTGCGGCGAGCAGGGGCTACTGTTTGTTGCGGTGCGTGGGCTTCTCATTGCGGTGGCGTCTCTTGTTGCGGAGCACGGGCTCTAGGCACGCGGGCTTCAGTAGTTGTGGCACACGGGCTCAGTAGTTGTGGTGCACGGGCTTAGTTGCTCCACGGCATGTGGGATCTTCCCGGACCAGGGCTCGAACCCGTGTCCCCTGCATTGGCAGGCAGATTCTTTTTTTTTAATATATAAATTTATTTGTTTTATTTATTTATTTTTGGCTGCATTGGGTCTTCGTTGCTACGCGTGGGCTTTTCTCTAGTTGCAGAGAGCAGGGGCACCTCTTCGTTGCGGTGCGTGGGCTTCTCATTGCAGGGGCTTCTCTTGCTGTGGAGCACAGGCTCTAGGCACGCAAACTTCAGTAGTTGTGGCACATGGGCTCAGTAGTTGTGGCTTGTAGGCTCTAGAGCGCAGGCTCAGTAGTTGTGGCGCATGGGCTTATTGGCTCCGCGGTATGTGGGATCTTCCCAGACCGAGGATCGAACCCATGTCCCCTGCATTGGCAGGCGGATTCTTAAGCACTGCACCACCAGGAAAGTCCTTTGGGTCCTCATTTCTCAACTTAAAAGGATTCCTCTAGACGCTAGGAACTGCACACCTGCTGGAGACCTCAAAATCAAATTGTCTAGGAAAAGAAGTAGCCAACATTGAGGTGGACTACTTCCTACCAAGACATTGGATCCAGAAAGTTTCATTCCATTTCTCCTTTGCTATTTGACCATTCTTTTCCTAATTCTTACACCATGAAAATATTTTATGATTCTTTTGTCCACCTTTTGCTTTGCTCTGGCCTGGAAAGATAATGCCATTGCGCAAATACCTCAGGACATTGCAAATAATGGTAATCCAACCTCCAAATGACTGATAGATTTGCCACGATGGTGGTGATTCTGTAGTTTTTCCTGTCACAAACTTACCCTGATTTCCAATGCCTCAGTTTCCCTGGAACAAACTCAGTCCCCTCTGTACTGTGTCAGACAACGTGACCCTGGGGGTCCATTTCCCTGTCTCTGATTCCCTGCCTGTGATCCCAAACTGTGTACAAAAAGACGGACACAAGGCAAGGATAACTGGAATAAATCTGCCTGTGTGGTCTGTCAACCCTCAAATTTTATTGACCTCCATGGCTGATGCCTTTCCAGCCCTGAGACACAGACTCAAGTGGGAATTATCGGAAGGCATTCATTATTCAAAATTAGCTTCCTTTGGCAGATTACTCTCCCGGGTAGGAGTAAGTGCAAATGAGGCTATGATCTGAAACCTCTCCTCAACTGTTAAAAGTATTGCAGGATCTTCTGCTAACATAACGGTTGCCCAACAAAAATCCTTAGACTCTCTGGACAGGTTGTTTTTTGTTTGTTTGTTTTGTTTTTTTTAACATCTTTATTGGAGTATAATTGTTTTACAATGGTGTGTTAGTTTCTGCTGTATAACAAAGTGAATCAGCTATACGTATACATATATCCCCATATCCCCTCCCTCTTGCATCTCCCTCCCACCCTCCCTATCCACCCCTCTGGGTGGTCACAAAGCACAAAGCTGATCTCCCTGTGCTACGCGGCTGCTTTCCACTAGCTAACTGTTTTATATTTGGTAGTGTATATATTGGACAGGTTGTTTTTGATAATAAAACTGCCATTGATTATCTTTTAGCTGAACAAGTAGGTGTCTTTGCTGTGGACCACGACACTTGAGGCACCTGGATTAACACTTCTGGGGAAGTTGAACATCAGTTGAGCATGAGATCACTGAGCAAGCCACATGCCTTAAGCAAGTGACTCTTTCAATGGGGTCTTTCCTTGACTTATTTGATTTTGATTGATTTAGGTCTTGGGGACCACAGCTTTAAAGTACACTCTAGACATTGGGAATTATCCTGCTTCTAATAATCATAGTAATCTCCCTGGTGTGTTGTAGCCTCTCAAAATCTTCAAATACATATTTGTAGCTAAACTCCCAAAGACTGGAACATCAGAAAAGGAACAAAGAGAATAACCAACTAAACAAATGTGAATCGAAAATCATGACCTCTGAATACAACAGAGATTCAGCAAAGAACATCATGACCTGTGAATACCACACAGAGGATTATCAGAAACTTCAGAGTGGTAGCTGGGCGTGGCACTGATGCCTTAAATTTTTATCACGTCTCTCAGTTAAGCTGAGACTCTGACCAAAAGCGGAAAATTGTCAAAAGAGACAACAGTCCCAAAATGGAATCACTTGCACTAAGCACACGTCACCAAACAGGTTTAATATCTAACTTAATTATAGTTCAGCTTCTCCCAGGAGTGAAATGTTAAACCAGTCAATCTGGAATTGCCTGGTCAGCACCAGTGAGGTCATTGGCCTGATAGACCCCTGCCATCCCCCCCTTTTTAAATTTTTTTTTATTGTGGTAAAAGTCACATAATATAAAACATACTGTTTTAACCATATTTAACTGTACAGTTCAGTGGCACTAAGTACATTCACATTGCTGTGCAACTCTCACCGTCATCCATCTACTGCATTTTTCACCTTCCTAAACTGAAACTCTGTCCCCATTAAACACTAACTACCCATTCCCCCTCCCCATCCCCCCAACCCCCCAGCCCCTGGCATCTACAAATGTACTTTCATACTCCATGAATTTGACTATTCAAGGTACCTTGTATAAGTGGAACCAAACAGTATTTGTCTGCACCTACTGTATATTGGAATGCATTTTTAAGGTTAACTTAATATATGTCCTACAAACGGATTGTACCTTCTTTTTCTTCCCCCTGTGCTAAACAATAGGTTCTCACTAGTTATCTATTTTATACATAGTAGGGTATATATGGCAATTCCAATCTCCCAATTTATCCCACCCCCTTTTCGCCCTTGGTGTCCTTTGTTCTCTACGTCTGGGTCTCTATTTCTGCTTTGCGAATAGGTTCATCTGTATTATTTTTCTAGATTGCACATATATGCGTTAATATATGATATTTGTTTTTCTCTTTCTGACTTACTTCACTCTGTATGACAGTCTCTAGGTCCATCCACGTCTCTGCAAATGGCACAGTTTCGTTCCTTTTTATGGCTGAGTAATATTCCATTGTGTATATGTACCACATCTTCTTTATCCATTCGTCTACTGATGGGCATTCCATGAACTGGCTATTGTAAATAGTGCTGCAATGAACATTGGGGAGCATGTATCTTTTCAAATTATGGTTTTCTCCGAGTATATGCCCAGGAGTGGGATTGCTGGGTCATATGGTAATTCTATTTTAGTTTTTAAGGAACCTCCATACTGTTCTCCATAGTGGCTGTATTAATGTACATTCCCACCAACAGTGTAAGACGGTTCCCTTTTCTCCACATCCTCTCCAGCATTTATTGTTTGTAGATGTTTTGATGATGGCCATTCTGACGGGTGTGAGGTGGTACCTCATTGTAGTTTTGATTTGCATTTATCTAATAATTAATGATGTTGAGCATCTTTTCATGTGCCTCTTGGCCATCTGTATGTCTTCTTTGGAGAAATGTCTATTTAGGTCTTCCACCCTTTTTTTGATTGGGTCGTTTATTTTTTTTGGTATTGAGCTTCATGAGCTGTTGTTATATTTTGGAGATTACTCCCTTGTCAGTTGCTTCGTTTGCAAATATTTTCTCCCATTCTGAAGGTTGTCTTTTCGTCTTGTTTATGGTTTCCTTTGCTGTGCAAAAGCTTTCAAGTTTAATTAGGTCCCATTTGTTTATTTTTGTTTTTTGTTTTTTGTTTTTTAATTTATTTATTATTTATTTATTATTTTTATTTTTGGCTGTGTTGGGTCTTCGTTTCTGTGCGAGGGCTTTCTCTAGTTGTGGTGAGCAGGGGCCACTCTTCATCGCGATGCGCGGGCTTCTCACTATTGCGGCCTCTCTTGTTGTGGAGCGCAGGCTCCAGACGCGCAGGCTCAGTAGTTGTGGCTCACGGGCCTAGTCGCTCCGCGGCATGTGGGATCTTCCCAGACCAGGGCTCGAACCCGTGTCCCCTGCATTGGCAGGCAGATTCTCAACCACTGCGCCACCAGGGAAGCCCTATTTTTGTTTTTATTTCATTACTCTAGGAGATGGGTCAAAAAAGATCTTGCTGAGATTTATGTCAATCCGGAATTGCCTGGTCAGAACCAGTGAGGTCATTGGCCTGATAGACCCCTGCCACCCCTTAATGTAAGGTGACCATGCCACAAAAAATCCACTCTTAATTTAGTAACTTCCTTGTCCCACCTCCTTCTGCCTATAAGAGTCTTTCATTTTGTATAGCTCTCTGAACATCTTTCTTTTTGCTATATGGGATACTGCCCGATTCATGAATCATTGAATAGAGCCAATAGGATCTTTAAATTTTACTCAGTTGAAATTTTACTTTTTTAACACCTTTAATTTATGACAATTTATAATCTTCCATTTATGGAAATGGGTAAAATTTTCTTTTTGAACAATTGCATTAAAACAAAAAGAATTAATTCATTTAAGAAAACTGCTCATAGGAACTTCCCTGGTGGCGCAGTGGTTAAGAATCCGCCTGCCAGTGCAGGGGACATGGGTTCAAGCCCTGGTCCGGGAAGATCCCACATGCTGCGGAGCAACTAAGCCCATGCACCACAACTACTGAACCTGCACTCTAGAGCTCATGAGCCACAACTACTGAGCCTGTGAGCCACAACTACTGAGCCCGTGCACCACAACTACTGAAGCCCGCACGCCTAGAGCCCATGCTCCACAACAAGAGAAGCCACTGCAATGAGAAGCCCATGCACCGCAACGAAGAGTAGCCTCCGCTTGCCACAACTAGAGAAAGCCTGCGTGCAGCAACAAAGACCCAACACAGCCAAAAATAAGTAAATTTTAAAAAATAAAAGAAAACTGCTCATAATAGTACAGATGGTATGCTGGTATGGCTAAAAATGTGATGTTAGCATGAGAATAACAGATTCCAGAAACACTGTATATGTCTAGGCTGCATTGAAAAATTTCATAGAATTCCGGGTGCATAGAATGTTGATCCAAGGTGGATGGTGCATGAGGGATCACCTCAGCCATGGCCACCCCTGCCTCTCACCACTCCCTTTCCAAAAAGGACATCTGAAGTCACCCTGTGGGTTTCCAGACCTCTGGTCCCCCAGTGCAGCGTTCTCCACCATGAAGACTCTGCCTGATTAATCCCATGATTAATGGACAGAGTCCAGCTGAATGGTCCAGCAGGACATGGGTTCAGACTTGTCCAGTGATTGTTCTAGTATGTGCTCTCCATGTATCTGTTGAGTGAATTGATGGAGATGGCAGGGGTCTGATTTGGAGCTTAGAGGTGTCTTCTGTCCCAAGAGCTGCCCAGCTACTTAGGCATTAAGGCCAGTATAGGATTTTCCTCTTCAGACTAGTTCCATATGGCAGTTTCCCAAGTTAAAAGCTGTAATCTCTATCAAATGCCACTGAAACAAGAGCTGTATCACTTACAGCTGGTGCGACCCAGGGAGCGGGCACAGGTTAAGCAAATTGAGGTCTGGCTTGATGCCACACCCATTTCTGCAGAGTCATCATGAGCCAGGAGTGGGCATGCAGGCTGCAGACACTTCAAGGTCTGGGCATAGCTGTGCGTGTTTGCGGAACTGTGGGTGTCACAAGAGGGCATGCGATGGAACAGTGGGGCTGGGAGAATGATTCATCCTTACCTTTTATATTTTGCTAAGACAGCATCCTACAGTCTTCATAGTCTAAGAGCCAGGTCTGTGTCTCAAGTTGCAAAGGCCAGCTGGCCAGGGCAAAAGGCAGGATGGTTTTGCCTTAACAGCTCTGTGTGTGTGTGTGTGTGTGTGTGTGTGTGTGTGTGTGTGTGTGTGTGTACGCACATAAGTGTGAGTGTATGAGTGCAAAGTGATTAGAAACAGCTTTGTTTTCTGCTTAGGAAGACAACCTGGGTTGTCCAGTGTGGATAGAGATAGGGGTGTTCTTTATTAGGGTGTTCTTTAGGACCCATGTTTCTTTCCTGGTAAAAGGGAGGAGCCCAGCCCAGGTCAATCTTTGTAGAAGCAGTCGCCTCTGGGGCCTGACTCTACTGCTGTCCCAAACCCTCACCCCTCACCAGCCTGCCACAGTGGCTAGAATGGGTACACACGAGCATCACTCTTAGAACTTGGGTCTCCAGAAGCTTCATTTCAGCCACAACCTATGACGTTGGCCAAGAACCCATGAGCTTTTCTAAGATTGTCATGTGCTTTATGGTTGCCCAATTCTTCCCAATGTTAATATTGGTCTGGCCTGGACAAGGTCAGTTTTGACAAATGACAGTTGGAAAACAGTGCAAGCATGGAGAAGGCACAGCTGCCTCTTCAGTCTGCTGCCCTAGAGACAACCCCTTCATATCTGCTCCCTCTCCACGGACAAGAACAAATTTCACATCTCACGACTCCGGTTAACACCACGTTCAGAGTAAGGTCTATAACACTGTGCAGCTTTTGTACAATTCTCAGCTCTTCCTCTTACTTGCTGTGTGACTGTGGGCCATTTCCTTGTCCTCACTGAGCACGGGGAGATCATAGTATCAATTCATAGGTTTATTTTGAGAACTAAGTGAGATCCTACATACAAAACCCTCAGCACGGTCATTCCCACACTGTGAGTGCTCGGTAAATATTTGTCAAATGAATGTCTGAGTGAATAAAAGTGAAAAATACTAATAAAAACACTCGCAATATTATAGCCAGGAAATGGCTTTGCAACACAAATTAGAGGTATAACCTTCCAAAATTTTTCCTCCCCAAAGAAAGATATTTTTTATATTATAATGGGATATTGTACATGACTAGATTTTTTATTTTTATTTATTTAAAAAAATTTTTATAAATTTATTTATTGACTTATTTATTTTTGGCTGCATTGGGTCTTTGTTGCTGCACGCAGGCTTTCTCTAGTTGCGGCGAGCGGGGGCTACTCTTGGTTGCGGTGGGCAGGCTTCTCATTGCAGTGGCTTCTCTTGTTGCGGAGCATGGGCTCTAGGCTCGCAGGCTTCAGTAATTGTGGCATGCAGGCTCAGTAGTTGTGGCACACGGGCCCAGTTGCTCTGCGGCATGTGGGATCTTCCCAGACCAGGGCTCGAACCCGTGTCCCCTGCATTGGCAGGCGGACTCCCAACCACTGCGCCACCAGGGAAGCCCTAGATTTTTAAAAATATTTATTTATTAAAAGATTATCCACACACCATAAAATTCACCTTTCTAAGGCGTACACTTCAGTGGTTTTCAGTATATTCACAGAGTTGTGCAAGCGTCACCACTATGTAATCCCAGAACATTTTCATCACCTCAAAGAGAAACCTCTACCCATTAGCAGCCGCACATCATTCCCCCACCCCAGGCCTGCAGCAGCCACTAAACTACTTTCTGCCTCTATGGATTTGCTTAATCTGGACATTTCATACAAATGGAATTATACAGTATATGTCCTTTCATGTCTGGCTTCTTTCATTAGCATAGTATTTTCAAGGTTCATCCATGTTTAGCATGTACCAGTACTTCATTTCTTTTTATGGCTGAATAATATTCCATTGTATAGATAGATATTATTTTATTTGTCCATTCATCAGTTCCTGGATATTTGGGTTCTTTCCACTTCGGTCCATTGTGACTAATGCAGCTATTTGTGTACAAGTTTTTGTATAGTTATGTTTTCAGCTGTTGTGGGTATATACCTAGGAGTGGAATTGCTGGGAAATCTGGTAACTTTGTGTTTGATTTTTTTTTATTTTTAAATTTTTTTGGCCTCATCACGTGGCATGCAGGATCCTCAGGGATCGAACCCACACCCCCTGCAGCGGAAGCATGGAGTCTTAATCGCTGAACCGCCAGGGAAGTCCCTGTGTTTGATTTTTGAGGAATTGCCAAACTGTTTCCTAAAGCAGTCATAACTATATTATAATCTGGTTTTTTCCCCTTCACAGTAGATCATGACTGCCTTTCCTTGTCAATAAATAGAGGTGTGTATGACTTCCCTGGTGGCTCAGTGGTTAAGAATCCGCCTGCCAATGCAGGGGGCACGGATTCAAGCCCTGGTCAGAGAAGATCCCACATGCCACAGAGCAACTAAGCACATGCGCTACAACTACTGAGCCTGCGTGCCACAACTACTGAAGCTCCCGTGCCTAGAGCCCGTGCTCTGCAACAAGAAGCCACCCCAGTGAGAAGCTCGCGCACCACAACAAAGAGCAGCCCCCGCTCACCACAACTAGAGAAAGCCCGCGCGCAGCAACGAAGACCCAACGCAGCCATAAATAAATAAATAAATAAATAGAGGTGTGCATCACTAGTTTGAGTGAAAGCATAGTATTTCCTTAGGCAGCTGTACCAGAATGTATTTAGAGAATGTCCTGTTGTTCAACATTTAATAATTCTATAAAACAGGCTTTGAGCATTTTCCTTGTGTCCCTAGTGGGTAAGTGGCACTTTCACAGGTGTACTCAGAGCACTTTGTATCCCTCTACTTTGGTGCTTTCAGATTGCATTGCAATCTACCTATCACCTCTCCCTGCATCTGTCTTATTTATTACATGGTGAGCTCCTCCAGGAGATGGAACATGTCTTGAATTTATCTTTGTATCCATTGCACTTAGCATAGTGCCAAGTATTTGGTAAATGTTTGGAGAATGAATGAATAAGTGAAATAATGAATAAATGGAAGGAAGGATGGAGGGATGGATGAATGAATAATTAGAGGCAAAGACTATAGAGAGATGGAGTCCCTTTATTGTAAGAACATTCTATTCAAAGATCCCTGCCTGGAGAGGTAATGAGTTCCCTGACCCTGCAGGTATGCAACAGGAGGCTGAGTCACTTAGCAGGAATAT
This sequence comes from Balaenoptera acutorostrata, assembly GCF_949987535.1. NCBI lineage: Eukaryota > Metazoa > Chordata > Mammalia > Artiodactyla > Balaenopteridae > Balaenoptera > Balaenoptera acutorostrata. The sequence goes on along the minus strand of NC_080082.1, from coordinate 29,689,646 downwards.
TGTAAAGTTAATTTAGGCATCAGAAGGGAGACAATGAAATTTAAGATGTTTCCAAAATAAGAGCATGGAACTCTATGAAATAGAAGCCCAGGGAAATGAAAAGATTTGCTGTTAATTCCCCAGCTGGGCAGCTGTGGGTCTGGGAGTTGCTCTGAAAGTTTTCAAGTTGTTCTGAGGACCCCAGACCACAGCCTCCCCTTGTCCAAAGGCCTCTGTGTGCTGGTGTCTGCCTTGGGTAGCTCACAGCGCACTAAGGCTAGAGTCCGGGAAGGGAAAAACACTTATGAAACAAATCGTTGAACCTGGAGGTGGCTACCTGTAATTGGAGAGTAAAGTCCGGGCTCTTGATTTAAAAGAAGGTAAATTCTGGGTGGGCATGGCTTACAGCCCTAAACAGCAGCCCACAGGGAAGGATGGGAGAGCTTTTCTGTTATTTCCAGATTAGGCTACTGAGCAACTGGGGCGGGAGCCCGTGCAGAGAGCTGGGGGCGGGAGCTGGGGGCGGGGACTGGAACAGCCCCTCTGAGCAGTGCCGAGACCTGCGGGCACAGGAGCTGCTGTCCTTCTACGATGTGGCTCTTCGCTGTGGTCTTGTCCTCCCTCACCACTTTCACGGCTTGGGGTGAGTCCTCCTAAATTCAAATAGCGGGGGACCTTTGGAAATCCTTGTGGGGGACAAGGGGAAGGAGTGACAGGCCCGGTTCTGCAGCAGCGCGCGCTCTGTGGACTTGGACCGTCTAGCCCAGCCGGTCCCCCGCGGCAGGAGACACAGTGGACGATAAACATCCTAGGCTCGGCTGCACGCTGCCACACCAGAGGGGGACCACCAGCTAACCTCCTGCATCCCAATTGAGGACTTTGGAGAGCTCCATATCTTTTCCTCTTGATTACTAATACGGACGTGGCCAAATCCTGGAGCTTAGCTTACCAGAATATTAATACCGCCTCTGGAGGCAGAATGTGTGGGTTTGCATGCCAGCTCAGCACTTACTAGCACTGTGAGCTTAGGCAAAGGACTTCCTTTTTCTGTGCCTCAGTTTCCCCCTCCATAAAATGGGGGTGACAGCTGTATCTACATCATTAGGCTGTCGTGAGGTTGAAATGCGCTGTTGTTTCTGAGAGAGTGCCTGGAATGGAGAGAGTGCAAAAAAGGGATAAAGAAGTTGTTTTAAAAGACAGTGTATTGGAACTTCCCTGGCGGTCCAGTGGTTAAAGACTCTGCACTTCTACTGCAGGGGGCGCAGGTTTGATCCCTGGTCGGGGAACTAAGATCCCGCATGCCTCGCAGGGCAGCCAGAAAAAAAAAGACAGTGTATTAATAGACAATTTGGGGTATGCTAAGGCCCACAGATCAGGAACCAACTGTCATTGAAAAGATGGTTTATGACTCAATTTCCCCAGAGGAAGGAGTACGGAACTACCATGGTGGGCCTGGAGGTGAAGTCCTGGATGGGTCATAAGGCACGGGAAAGAAGGAGGAACTGGGAGTAAGGGGCTTTATCTTGGTTGCTGGGGGGAAGGAAGAGGTGAGGCAGGATAAGCAGGTTTGAGATTGGCAAAGTAGCCAATTTCAACAGGTTCTGGGGCTTAGGGACTACACAGTTGTCAGGTACTTGGCCTGGAGTGATTAGGGCAGGATGATAGTGGCCAGATGTGGAGGGCCTGATAAAGACGGTAGTTGGGGTACAGGCTCTGGCACGCTTGAAGGGGAAGTTCATTCCTATCATTAGGGATTGGCGAACTCTGGGAGGGGCAGTCCCTCCAGAATCAGCAAGGCCCCAGATGTCAAGGCATCAGAATACAGAACATGAAACACCTGGTTAATATAAGGGTGCAGCAAGGGACCTCAGAATGCATCTGTGTCATTTTATAGATGGGGAAACTGAGACTCAGAGAAATGTACATGCCCAAGGTCAACCGGAAAATCATGCTCTGAATTCTATCTCTATCTCCTGAGTTCACTGACAGCCCAGTCTCCACTGGGTTTTATCTTCCTCCTGGTGCTATGATACTGTGAGAGGCCTGGAACTGAGGGTAAGAGCAGAGTAAGAACCAAATTAGGGGCAGGTTATTCCCTTACTGCTGTTTACCCCCTGGCAGGGCCATGCCAGTTCCACCTTTAGAAAGTCCATACTGGGAACTTCCCTGGTGGCACAGTGGTTAAGAATATGCCTGCCAATGCCGGGGACACGGGTTTGAGCCCTGGTCCAGGAGGATCCCACATGCTGTGGAGCAACTAAGCCCGTGCGCCCCAACTGCTGAGCCTGCGCTCTAGAGCCCGTGTGCCACAACTACTGAGACCACACGCTGCAACTACTGAAGCCACATGCCTTGAGCCTGTGGTCTGCAACAAGAGAAGCCATCGCAATGAGAAGCCCACGCACTGCAACGAAGAGTAGCCCCCACTCGCCGCAACTAGAGAAAGCCCGCGTGCAGAAACCAAGACCCAACACAGACAAAAATAAATAAAATTTAAAAAAAAAGAAAGTCCGTACTGGCTGCCTCCATTTCCTCAGTTACTTCATCTGAAAAATGGGCATATTGATGTCTACCTAGCAAGGCTTTTGTGAAGATTAGTTTTAAGGAACTGGAATGCCCATGTGGCACATAATAAGTGCTCAATATACAAACATTACATATAACACAAGTGGTAACTGCTGCTGTTACCAGGATTGCCTATACCTCTCAGCCAATCACCCACTTTTTCACCCTTGCCAGTTGGACGTCTGTCCACTTCATCTCTCTTGAAGGTTATCATCGGATTTGTCTGTAAGACCAAATCTGGGTTATTCTTTTCTGTTCTGGCCACATACTTTGAGGGAGAGGTTGACCTTTTGTCTATATCTAAAGGGCAACAATTGGGAGGATGAGAGGCTGGAAATCGTTTCCTGTTAGGATGCTTAAACAAACTGAAGCTGTTGAGGACGGACAAGAGAAGACTTGAGGGATGGGTATGAACATGGGTCACTAAGGCTGCCTGTCACATGAAGGGGCAGGATGTCCCAGAGCAGGTAGGACCAGGACTGATGTGGCAGCTTTGGGGAGACGCAGTTCAGCTCAGTGAGAAAGAACTGTCTGCTCCATGAGAAGGGGACAGACGGAATCTGAGCCCCAGTCTCTCTGCCTCTGGATGACCCTGCTCAGAGCCAGCAGAAGGGGCCTCTTCAAGCTGATTGTGTCACTCTCTTTTACTCTAGGACGGTTCACTGCTGCTCACTTACCCACTAAATAAAGCCCGAATCACTGGCCTGGCGTTTGAGACCCTCCCAGACATGAACCTGTCTCATCCAGGATTATGTTCCACCCCCATTACTCTTCCTGACCCAAATGGGCCCATCGCTCTTCCTCAAGCAGGTCTTGCACTTTGCTGTCGCAGGGCCTCACCTCTGCACAATCTCATCTCTGTTTATGCCTTTAAACACCCTCTTCCACCTCCCCTTGTCACTCCTTCCACTACTGCAAGTCCCAGCTCCGAGGTCACTGCCTCCATGAAGCCACCAGTCAGAAGGCCTCGCTCCCTCTTCTGTCTCCTACGACACCCTACTTGGTACCTCTCTCAGGACACGGACCACTTTCCTCCCAGCAGTAGGGTCAGGTATATGTGGCTCATCCCCCACATAAGGTCAGATTTCTGAGGAGAGCAGCCGGCTCTTGTTCATCCTCTCATCCAGCGTGCAGCTCGGCACCAGCATCCGGTGATTGTTTCCACATGCTCCTAAGTGTGGAAACCGAATGCCGTCTTCATTCCCAGTGGCTCTTCTTTTTGCATTTATGTCTTATTTGATGCTGTTATACCTCCAATTGCAATTCGCTCCTTCGGATAGAGCTGTGAGTTAGGAAGGACAGTTAGCTTCATTCTCTCTTACATAAGAAGAAACTGAGGCTTAGAGAGTTGAGGGGACATTCAAGATCACGTGGCAAAAGTAACAAAATTCACCCAGAATCCAGTTCACACCTTCACCACTGACGTGTCCTCATTTCCTCTCAATGTCCAGCAGGGCAACCACCCTCACCGCCTGTTGTGGACACCGCACAGGGCAGAGTCCTGGGGAAATATGTCAGCTTAGAAGGTTTTGCACAGCCTGTGGCCATTTTCCTGGGAGTCCCTTTTGCCAAGCCCCCTCTTGGATCCTTGAGGTTTGCTCCGCCGCAGCCTGCAGAACCATGGATCTTCGTGAAGAATACCACCTCTTACCCTCCCATGTAAGTCAGGGTGTGACTTTGGCATCTTCCAGTGGGGATGTTAGCCTCAAAGGGATGCAGGAAGGAGCCAAGGCAATCCTCTGAGTGGTTCATACTTCATCCTGGAATCCTCAAGATATTGTAGATCGTTAAAAACATTCCAGAACTCTCATAGCATTCTAGAGCCCTTTATTCAACTAATATTTATTGAGCAAATTTGCCAGGCATTTTCTAGTTTCCTGGAATCTATTAGTGAACAGAACAAAGATCCCACCTTCATGGAGCTTGCATTCTAGCAGGGGCAGATAGATAGTAAACAATACGCAAATTAATAAATAGACTATACAATATGTTAGAATATGATAAGTGCTGTGGAAAAAAATAGAAAGTTGAGCAGGTGAGGGGTTTCAAAGGTAATGATTCTGTTAACCTAAAACAGTAAAACAACCAGATATTTTACCAGCAAAACCAGAGATTTATTTGGGAGCAGCAAAGAATTGCAGTTGGGGACATGCAACTATGGCAAACCACATGCAAGTCTGGTAAAAGGAAAGGAAACTCTTTTATAGAGCCGAAGGGGAAATTAGGAGGCACTGTTATAAACAAAAAGTCCATTGGAGGAAACTGGGAGTTTGTTATGTAGTGGCTTTTAATTGGCTGAGTAATGACAGTCTCTGATTGGCTGAGCTGTTGCCAGGCAAGGAGGAAATCTTTCTTGTAGTAAAGTGTCACTTCTGGTCAGAGGTGCACAGTATGTCTCTTCCTAGGGGTATCTGTATTGAGGTGGAGTGATATCTTCCTGAGATCTCCCCCTCCTGACCTCCAGATTCCATTTTAGTGAGGGTTCTCTTTATTAATTTTCACAGTTCTATTCATTTTCCTTCTTGAACTTTACCATAGTGGGAAGTGAGGTGGGCCAGGAGATGTGTGGGTGGGTAGTGCTTTGGGGTGTTGACTGGGCAAGTTCTCAACTCCCAAGTGTGTCTAGCTACCTAGCCACAAGCAGAACAATGGTTGATGTGTTCTAGTTAGCTGGTCAAGTTGGGCAAGAAGACTCACAACTGTCCCCCAAGGCACCTTAGTTGTCTACAAGCATTGATTCAGACCTTATTTATCTCAGCAAGAGATTTCTAATAATTTCCAGGGTCCTGCCTCTTGCTGAATTTTCTTCTCTTCTCTCCTTACTCCCTTCCTTCCTTACTTCTTCCATTCTTTTAAAATAATATTCTTTTTATTTCCTGATTGCAATTAATATGTTTTATTTATTTTTATTGCAAGTATACATTTTATTTCCTGATTGTAAGTAATAAGTAATACATACTTACTACATAAAAGTGAGAAAGTATAGATAAGTAAAGGTAAGAAAATGAAAATCATACACAACTCCACCACCTAGCAAGAACTGCTGTTCATATTTTAGATTCTATTTTCCCAGTCTTTTATCTGTTGCATAATTTCTCCCTTAAAATGTAATCACATAATTTTCTGTACCCAATTCTAATGTGTGTGGTTTTTCCCCCGCACCAAAAAGCAGTTCTCACACGCCATATGTGTGTCCAACAATTTAGCTAATTCTGATGCTCTCTTCCCAGAGATAGCATCAGATTCCACAGATTAAGGGCTCAGCTCCACAGTAACGCCCTCTGCTTCAAATGCCAGTTCCAAGTCCAAGTTGTCACCTATGCTTCTGACCAACTGGCTATAAATTAGAGGTTCCTGTGACCCCCTCCTTAGGTTCTATTAATTTGCCATTGCAGCTCACAGAACTCAGGAAATTAGTTTTCTCACTAGACTACCAGTTTATTATGAAGGGTATTAAAGGATACAAGCCAGTAGCCAGATGAAGAGATCCATAAGGTGAGGTCCCTAACAAAGGAGCATCCATCCATCCTTCTGGAGTTTGGGACCCAGCACGGTGGCCCTTAGAAGAGTTCTGGTTCACCAACCAGGACACTCGCTGAACCCTGTCCTTTTGGGTTTTATGGAGCCTTCATTACATGGGCAGGATGATTGAAAGCACTGGTCACTGGTGATTGATTCCTCTCCAGCCCATCTCCCCTTTCCAGAGGTCAGGGGGCTGTGGCGCAAAGTTCCAACCCTCTAATCACATGGTTGTTCCTCTGGCAACCAGTTCCTGCCCTTAGATGAGAACCAAAAGTCACCTCATTAACCCAACAGTATACACCACTCAGGAGATTTCAAGGGTTTTAAGAGCTCTTCAGCAGATACTGGACAAAGATCAAGTACATATTTCTTCTTATATCACAATATCATATTACACGATACAGATACTTTTTTTTTTAATTTATTTATTTTAATTTATTTATTTTTGGCTGCATTGGGTCTTTGTTGCTGCATACGGGCTTTCTCTAGTTGCGGCCAGCGGGGGCTACTCTTCATTGTGGTGCTCAGGCTTCTCATGGCAGTGGCTTTTGCTGTTGTGGAGCACAGGCTCTAGGCACACGGGCTTCAGTAGTTGTGGCGCATGGGCTCAGTAGTTGTGGCTCACAGGCTTAGGTGCTCCGCGGCATGTGGGAACTTCCCGGACCAGGGCTCGAACCCATGTCCCCTGCACTGGCAGGCGGATTCTTAACCACTGCGCCACCAGGGAAACCCCAAAACAGATACTTTAGATGCCTGTTTTGCTCATGAAAGTATATCATGAACATCATTCTATGTCATTAAATATCACACCCTGACATTTAATAGCTGCATTACATTGCATATTGAATCACGATTTATTTACCGCATCTCTTATTTGGGATTATTAATTGTTCTTGATGATTTTGATAATATAAGTAGCACTATGATGAATATCTTGTAGCTAGATCTTCATGCATGTTCATAAATATTTTTGGATAAGTTCTAAGAAATAACATTTCCGAGTAAGAGTATTTTAAAAATTTCCCTTCAGAAATATTCCAACTGCATCCCTTTAATTAATATATGAAAACCTCCATTAACTGAATTTTTAGCAATGTTTTGGGTTATTAAAAATGATTTGGGCTATTGAATAGGCAAAATAATGATAATTTTTATTATCATCGTCATTATATATATGATTGTTCTCTTTATTCTACATTTATCTGAATACTAGTGACATTGACTTATTTCTTCTTTTTAAACTTTTGATTGTCTTCTTTTATGAATATTATGCCCCTTGCCTTGGTGATCTGGGGAAAGTTCCCCCGGGATGGAAATCAAGAGTTTATCTTTGGGGCTCTGACTCTGCCACTTGACAGCTGTGTCATCCAAGCACCTCAGTGCTTCAGTTACCTCATCAACATACTGGAGGCAGTCATGCTGTTTTGTGGGGACACTGAGATCTGGAAATGTGGCTTATAATGTCCTTGGAAACATAAACACTACACAGTATGGTTCTTTCTGGCTGTGTGACATTGGGCAGATTCTCTAACCTCTCTGTGCCTCAATTTCTCAACTGTAAAATGGGGATAATAATAGAACCTAAATCATGGGGCTGATGTGAAGATTAAATGAGTTAATATATAAGCAGTGTTTAAAGCAACAGTTGGTGAGAGAGCACCAGAACCACAACTAACTGCTGAACAATCATTGACAGGAAGACACTGGAACTCACCAAAAAGATACCCCACATCCAAAGACAAAGGAGAAGCCACAATGAGACTGTAGGAGGGGTGCAATCACAATAAAATCAAATCCCATAACCACTGGGTGGGTGACTCACAAACTGGAGAACACTTATACCACAGAAGTCCACCCACTGGAGTGAAGGTTCTGAGCCCCACTTCAGGCTTCCCAACTTGGGGACCCGGCAATGGGAGGAGGAATTCTCAGAAAATCAGACTTTGAAGGCTAGTGGGATTTGATTGCAGGACTTCGACAGGACTGGGGGAAACAGAGACTCCACTCTTGGAGGGCACACACAAAGTAGTGTGCATATGAGAACCCAGGGGGAAGGAGCAGTGACCCCATAGGAGACTGAACCAGACCTAACTGCTAGTATTGGAGGATCTCCTGCAGAGGTGGGGGGCGGCTGTGGCTCACTGCAGGGACAAGGACACTGGCAGCAGAAGTTCTGGGAAGTACTCTTTGGTGTGAGCCCTCCAGAGTCCACCATTAGCCCCACCAAATAGCCTGCAGGGTCCAGTGTTGGGTTGCCTCAGGCCAAACAACCAACAGGGAGGGAACTCAGCCCCACCCATCAGCAGACAAGCAGATTAAAGTTGTACTGAGCTCTGCCCACCAGAGCAACACCCAGCTCTACCCACCACCAGTCCCTCCCATCAGGAAGCTTGTACAAGACTCGTAGGTAGCCTCATCCACCAGAGGGCAGACGGCAGAAGCAAAAAGAACTACAGTCCTGCAGCCTATGGATCAAAAACCACATTCACAGAAAGAGAGACAAAATGAAAAGGCAGAGGAATATGTACCAGATGAAGGAACAAGATAAAACACCAGAAAAACAACTAAATGAAGTGCAGATAGGCAACCTTCCAGGAAAAGAATTCAGAATAATGATAGTGAAGATGATCCAGGGCCTAAGAAAAAGAATGGAGGCAAAGATTGAGAAGATGCAAGAAATGTTTAACAAAGACCTAGAAGAATTAAAGAAAAAACAGAGATGAACAATACAATGACTGAAATGAAAAATACACTGGAAGGAATCAATAGCAAAATAACTGATGCAGAAGAACAGATAAGTGACCTGGAAGACAGAATGGTGGAAATCACTGCCACAGAACAGAATAAAGAAAATAGAATGAAAAGAAATGAAGACAGCCTAAGAGACCTCTGGGACAACATTAAACGCACCAACATTCGCATTATAGGGGTCCCAGAAGGAGAAGAGAGAGAAAAAGGACCCGAGAAAATACTTGGAAAAATTATAGTCGAAAACTTCCCTAACATGGGAGAGGAAATAGCCACCCAAGTCCAGGAAACGCAGAGAGTCCCAGACAGGATAAACCCAAGGAGAAACACGCTGAGACACATAGTAATCAAATTGACAAATATTAAAGACAAAGAAAAACTATTAAAAGCAACAAGGGAAAAATGACAAATAACATACAAGGGAACTCCCATAAAGTTAAGAGCTGATTTCTCAGCAGAAACTCTACAAGCCAGAAGGGAGTGACACAATATATTTAAAGTGATGAAAGGGAAGAACTTACAACCAAGATTACTCTACCCAGCAAGGATCTCACTCAGATTTGACAGAGAAATCAAAAGCTTTACAGACAAGCAAAAGCAAAGAGAATTCAGCACCACCAAACCAGCTCTACAACAAATGCTAAAGGAACTTCTCTAAGTGGGAAACACAAGAGAAGGAAAGGACCTACAAAAACAAACCCTAAACAATTAAGAAAATGGTAATAGGAACATACATATCGATAATTACCTTAAATGTGAATGGTTTAAATGCTCCAGCCAAAAGACACAGGCTCACTGAATGGATACAAAAACAAGAACTGTATATATGCTGTCTACAGGAGACCCACTTCAGACCTACGGACACATACAGACTGAAAGTGAGGGGATGGAAAAAGATATTCCATGCAAATGGAAATCAAAAGAAAGCTGGAGTAGCAATACTCATATCAGATAAAATAGACTTTAAAATAAAGAATATTACAAGAGAGAAGGAAGGACACTACATAATGATGAAGGGATCAATCCAAGAAGAAGATACAACAATTATAAATATATATGCACCCAACATAGGAAGACCTCAATACGTAAAGCAAATGCTAACAGCTATAAAAGAGGAAATCAAAAAAAAAAAAAAAAAAGAGGAAATCGACAGTAACACAATAATAGTGGGGGACTTTAACACCTGACTTACACCAATGGACAGATCATCCAGACAGAAAATTAATAAGGAAACAAAAGCTTTAAATGACACAATAAACCAGATAGATTTAATTGATATTTATAGGACATTCCATCCAAAAACGGCAGATTTACACTTTCTTCTCAAGTGCACATGAAACATTCTCTAGGATAGATCACATCTTGGGTCACAAATCAAGCCTCAGTAAATTTAATAAAATTGAAATCATATTAAGCATCTTTTCCAACCACAACGCTATGAGATTAGAAATCAATTACAGGGAAAAAAACATAAAAAACACGTGGAGGATAAACAATACGTTACTAAATAACCAAGAGATCACTGAAGAAATCAAAGAGGAAATCAAAAAAACACCTAGAGACAAATGACAACGAAAACATGATGATCCAAAACCCATGGGATGTAGCAAAAGGAGTTCTAAGAGGGAAGCTTGTAGCAATACAATGCTACCTCAAGAAACAAGAAAAATCTCAAATAAACAATCTAAACTTTCACCTAAAGGAACTAGAGAAAGAAGAACAAACAAAACCCAGAGTTAGTAGAAGTAAAGAAATCATAAAGACCAGAGCAGAAGTAAATGAAATAGAAACAAAGAAAACAGTAGCAAAGATCAATAAAACTAAAAGCTGGTTCTTTGAGAAGATAAACAAAATTGATAAACCTTTAGCCAGACTTATCAAGAAAAAGAGGGAAAGGACTCAAATCAATAAAATTAGATGAGGGCTTCCCTGGTGGCGCAGTGGTTGAGAATCTGCCTGCCAATGCAGAGAGCGCGGGTTCGAGCCCTGGTCTGGGAGGATCCCACATGCCGCGGAGCAACTCGGCCCGTGAGCCACAATTACTGAGCCTGCGCGTCTGGAGCCTGTGCGCGGCAACGAGAGGCCGCGATAGTGAGAGGCCCACGCACCGCGATGAAGAGTGGCCCCCGCTTGCCACAACTAGAGAAAGCCCTCGCACAGAAACGAAGACCCAACACAGCCATACATACATACATACATACATAAAAAAAAAAAAAATTAGATGAAAAAGGAGAAGTTACAACAGACACCGCAGAAATGCAAAGCATCATAAGAGACTACTACAAGCAACTCTATGCCAATAAAATGGACAACCTGGAAGAAAGGGACAAATTCTTAGAAAGGTATAACCTTCCAAGAGTGAACCAGGAAGAAATAGAAAATATGAACAGACCAATCACAAGTAATGAAATTGAAACTGTAATTAAAAATCTTCCAACAAACAAAAGCCCAGGACCAGATGGCTTCACAGGTGAATTCTATCAAACATTTAGAGAAGAGCTAACACCCATCCTTCTCAAACTCTTCCAAAAAATTGCAGAGGAAGAAACACTCCCAAACTCATTCTATGAGGCCACCATCACCCTGATACCAAAACCAGACAAAGACACTACAAAAAAAGAAAATTACAGATCAATATCACTGATGAATATAGATGCAAAAATCCTCAACAAAATACTAGCAATCAGAATCCAACAACACATTAAAAGGATCATACAGCATGACCAACTGGGATCTATCCCAGAGACGCAAGGATTCTTCAGTATATGCAAATTAATCAATGTGATACACCATATTAACAAACTGAAGGATAAAAACCATATGATCATCTCAATAGATGCAGAAAAAGCTTTTGGCAAAATTCAACACTGATTTATGATAAAAACTCTCCAGAAAGTGGGCATAGAGGGAACCTACCTCAACATAATAAAGGCCATATATGACAAACCCATAGCCAACATCATTCTCAATGGTGAAAAACTGAAACCATTTCCTCTAAGATCAGGAACAAGACAAGGATGTCCACTCTCACCACTATTATTCCACAAGGTTTTGGAAGTCCTAGCCACAGCAATCAGAGAAGAAAAAGAAATAAAAGGAATACAAATTGGAAAAGAAGAAGTAAAACTGTCACTGTTTGTAGATGACATGATAGTATACAGAGATAATCCTAAAGATGCTACCAGAAAACTACTAGAGCTAATCAATGAATTCGTAAAGTTGCAGGATACAAAATTAATGCACAGAAATCTCTTGCATTCCTATACACTAACAATGAAAGATCAGAAAGAGAAATTAAGGAAAAAATTCCATTCTCCACTGCAACAAAAAGAACAAAATACCTAGAAATAAATCACCTAAGGAGGTAAAAGCCATGTACTCAGAAAACTATAAGACACTGATGAAAGAAATCAAAGATGACACAATCAGATGGAGAGATATACCATGTTCTTGGATTGGAAGAATCAATATTGTGAAAATGACCCTACTATTCAAAGCAATCTCCAGATTCAATGCAATCCCTATCAAATTACCAGTGGCATTTTTTACAGAACTAGAACAAAAAATCTTAAAATGTGTATGGAGACACAAAAGACCCCCAATAGCCAAAGCAATCTTGAGGGGAAAAAAACGGAGCTGGAGGAAGCAGACTCCCTGACTTCAGACTATACTAGAAAGCTACAGTAATCAAGACAATATGGTCCTGGCACAAAAACAGAAATATAGATCAATGGAACAGGATAGAAAGCCCAGAGACAAACCCACGCACATATGGTCACCTTATCTTTGATAAAGGAGGCAAGCATATACAGTGGAGAAAAGACAGTCTCTTCAATAAGTGGTGCTGGGAAAACTGGACAGCTATATGTAAAAGAATGAAATTAGAACACTCCCTAACACCATACACAAAAATAAACTCAAAATGGATTAAAGACCTAAATGTAAGACCGGACACTATGAAACTCTTAGAGGAAAACATAGGAAGATCACTCTTTGACAAAAATCACAGCAAGATCTTTTTTGACCTACCTCCTAGAGTAATGGAAATAAAAACAAAAATCAACAAATGGGACCTAATTAAACTTAAAAGCGTTTGCACAGCAAAGAAAACCATAAACAAGATGAAAAGACAAACCTCATAATGGGAGAAAATATTTGCAAATGAAGCAACTGACAAAGGATTAATCTCCAAAATTTACAAGCAGCTCATGCAGCTCAATATCAAAAAAACAAAAAACCCAATCCAAAAATGGGCAGAAGACCTAAATAGACATTTCTCCAAAGAAGATATACAGATTGCCAACAAACACATGAAAGGATGCTCAACATCACTAATCATTAGAGAAATGCAAATCAAAACTACAGTGAGGTATCACCTCACACCAGTCAGAATGGCCATCATCCAAAAATCTGGAAACAATAAATGCTGGAGAGGGTGTGGAGAAAAGGGAACCCTCTTGCACTGTTTGGTGGGAATGTAAATTGATACAGCCACTATGGAGAACAGTATGGAGGTTCCTTAAAAAACTAAAAATAGAATTACCATATGACCCAGCAATCCCACTACTGGGCATATACCCTGAGAAAACCATAATTCAAAAAGACACATGCACCCCAATGTTCATTGCAGCACTATTTACAATAGCCAGCTCATGGAAGCAACCTAAATGCCCATCAACAGACAAATGGATAAAGAAGAAGTGGTACATATATACAATGGAATATTACTCAGCCATAAAAAGGAACGAAATTGGATCATTTGTAGAGACGTGGGTGGACCTAGAGACTGTCATACAGAGTGAAGTAAGTCAGAAAGAGAAAAACAAATATCATATATTAACGCATATATGTGGAATCTAGAAAAATGGTACAGATGAACTGGTTTGCAGGGCAGAAATAGAGACAAAGATATAGAGAACAAACGTATGGATACCAAGCAGGGAAAGCACAGTGGGGAGTGGTGGTGGTGGTGTGATGAATTGGGAGATTGGGATTGACATATATACACTAATATGTATAAAATAGATAACTAATAAGAACCTGCTGTATAAAAAAATAAATTAAATTAAATTTAAATGATAAAAAAAAAATTTCCTATTAGGGCAACCAATAGTTCTTGCCTGTGATGGGTTGATGATAGAATTTTAGCATGTCAGTGCTGCAGGACCCTTATGGAAATCACTCCCCTCATTTACACAGAGGAGCAGACTGGGGCCCAGAGCAGGCAAAGAATTCACCCAAGAAAACCCAGCAAATTAGGCTGAGGCAGGACTAGAACGTAGTTCTCCTAAAGCTGCCCCACAAATATTTCACCCCTGCCCTGTTGTAGGCGCTAAATAACTGCCATTTGAGTGATTTCTCCTGGTTTGTGGAAGTCTCCCGTGGACTAGAACATGTTTCCCTGTTGGCAGAATATGGTCACCCTATAGCGGGCATCATACAGCGCCCAGCGGAGAGCTGGTCTGGACCCAGGGCATGCAGGAAATGGTCCTTTCCCAGGCCCATCAGCATATAGGCAGCTTCCTTCCTTGACTCAGGGCCTCCCAAAGGCCCCAGGAAGGGAAGAGGGTCAAGCCTCACCATACCTGGTCCTGGGAGACCTTGGTGAGCCTGAGAAGCTCCTACCTAACCCAGTGGATGCCCCTGTTAGTCTCCTACCAAACCCAGTGTCTTGAGTCTGGTGAGAATACTGCCCTAAACCTGCCAGTGCAAGACCTGGCCTGACCGCAGGAGACATCTCCTTGGTCAGCTCTGATTGAACTTCAAGAATTCTTCTCTCTCCTCGCCCCTCCCAGGTGCTCCCAAGACCCAGTGGCGGGGCAGAGGCTCTCAGAGCTCTTTACCAACAGAAAGGAGAACATTAATCTCAAGTTTTCTGAAGACTGTCTTTACCTAAATATTTACACTCCTGCTGACTTGAGGAAGAGAAGCAGGCTGCCGGTAAGCAGTGGGAAAAAATGGGCAAGGCTGGTGTAGACTGGAAGGGGATGAAGGCAGTGTTGGGTTGGGGCGTCTTGGACCAAGGCTGTTCCAGGGGCCCCAGGCTGTTCCCCAGGGGCCCCAGGGCTTTCTTTACCACCACAGCCAAACCTGGCATCAGGGAACACAGGTTTTCCACACCTCAGTTTCCCATAGTGACAGACATAGGGCCTCTGGGGGAGTTTGCTGTACATCTGTAATGCACATTTTAATTTTTCTAAGGTCTCTCATGCTAATAGATGGACAAGAAGGATTACTCTTAATTGTTAGATTAGGAATGTGATACCCAGGGTGGCTAAGACATAATTTCCAATAAAGTCAGAGCTGGAAGGAATCTTAGAGGTAAGCCAACAACCCAACCCTTCCGTTACAGATAGAGAAACTGAAGCCCAGTGAGGGGAAGGCGAGGTCACAGAGTAGGGTTGGCAGGACTAGAGCACGGGTCTCCTGATCTTCAAGTCACGCTCACACACTAGCAAGTGGAGCCTGTGTGTGGCCTTTCCTCAGCACACAAAGACCTTCTCTGACAAACTTTCAGTGTCTCAGTGTCACAGGTAGAGGATGCAGAGCCTGGAGCAACAGAGAAGCACTTTCCTTTGCCTTTGCCAACTATCAAGATTTTATTGTAGATAATTTCACTTCCTAATTGTCTTTGACACAAGCTGATGACCCAGTGAGTCAGCATTTCCAGAATAAATGGAAGCCCAGAGATGGGGCAGCCTTCCAGACTCAGGCTGGAGGATGACACTGGTCTGCTGGGAAAGGAGGGGTCAGTGGGGTAGAGACAGGAAGGGTGTGAGCACCCAGCCACCTCCCAGGAACACCCCTGGCATGGTGCCCAGATGTGGAAGAGGGCATCTGTGAACTTGTGACTAGAAGGTGGCCCTGCACATGCTTGGCTCAAAGAGGTGGGGACAATTGTTCATTCATTCATTCATGCATTCATTCTTTCCCCTAGTACATACTCAGTGCCCCCATATGCATAGCTAGAATTGGGGGTTAAGAGAAAGGAGGAACATAAAACCATGACCACACAGCCCCTGCCTTGGAGGATCTTAGCATCTGGGTTGCACAGAGCTGGACTAGCTTCTTCAGCAAATCACTGCTGACCAGCCCTTGGCTCAGCCTGGACTCAGAGATGACTGCACACTCAGTCCCTCCGCCCGGAGGTAGGCAGGGATCAGAGGTGTAGGAGGAGCAGGGGCTCCAGGAACCTGAAGCTGGAGAACCTCTACTATGGACACAGGCTCTGGAACTGCAGGGTCTGGGTGTAAATCCTGATTCCGCCTTTTACTAGCTGAGAGACCTGGCTCTGTTTCCTCAAATCAAGGATAATCGCACACAAGTGTTCAATGATGAATATCAAGATGTATGTCAGTGTCTGACACAGCACATGAGGCAAGTCTTGCTGATGCATTAGTTAGAGTTGAAGGGAAGAAATTCCTCCTGCCCCAACAGCCAGCCTACTGCACCGTGGCCATTGGCTGCCGTGTGCTGGGCAGCTCAACATGTGGACTCTGGAGCCAGACTGCCTGGGTTCAAGTCCTGCCTCCACCGCCTATTAGCTGTGTGACCTCAGGGTGGTTAAGTGCCTCAGTTTTCCTGTCTGTGAAATGGGACAATGGTAGTCCCTATCTCATGGATGGTTTATTTTTAAATGCTTAGAGCAGTACTTGACACATAGTTCATGTATGAGTTCTTTGATTTTTTTTATTAACAAAATCATTTTTTTAAATTTATTTATTTTATTTATTTATTATTTTTGGCTGCGTTGGGTCTTCATTGCTGCGCGCGGGCTTTCTCTAGTTGTGGCGAGCGGGGGGCTACTCTTTGTTGTGGTACATGGGCTTCTCATTGCGGTGGCCTCTCTTGTTACGGAGCACGGGCTCTAGGCACCTGGGCTTCAGTAGTTGTGGCACACGGGCTTAGCTGCTCCACGGCATGTGGGATCTTCCCGGACCAGGGCTCGAACCTGTGTCCCCTGCATTGGCAGGTGGATTCTTAACCACTGCACCACCAGGGAAGCCCTAACAAAATCATTATACTATTATTTTAGCCATTCTCACTTCTTTGCTGTGTGAACTCTTTAAATTCAGGGCCGTGCATTATGAATTGTCATGTCCACTCTCAGCCTCAATTCTTACCACAGTCCCTGGCACCTAGTAGGTTTTCAGATCATATTCATCAAATGATCGAAGACTTCTTAGAGGAGGTGGCTTTTAGGCTGGGATTTGGAGGATGGGTGAGATCTGGGGAGCAGAGGAGGCAGCGGGAAGGCCTATTAAGAAGAGGTACCACCCGGGGCGTGTGCTTCATGACATGATCATCATTCATGTGAGAAGTTTATTTCACCACACAAAAGGTAACTAAGGTGAAGCTGAAATAAGCTTCTAACCAAGGGCCGTTGCATGCAGATTGTGCTGAGCTGCGTGAGGGGTCCAGGAGTGAGGACGGGGGGAGTGTTGGGGAGAAGATGACGCTCTTAGCCTTGGCTGTTCCCATGATGATGTTCTCAGCATGAAGAGCCCTGGCAGGAGGTGGCACTGGGGCAGGGGAGACAGGCAGGGACAGCCAGGGCGCACTGAGTAGGGTGGTGGCCTGGGCCACAGCTGGGAGAACTGGGTAGGTGGGTAGGTGACCAAACCAGACCGCCTCTTGAGGTCTTTCCCGGCTCTGCTTCCTGTGACCTGTATGGTTGCTTCCTCCCCGTCCAGGTGATGGTGTGGATCCACGGAGGAGGTCTGATGTTGGGCGGGGCATCAACCTATGATGGGCTGGCCCTCTCTGCCCATGAAAACGTGGTGGTGGTGACCATTCAGTACCGCCTGGGCATCTGGGGATTCTTCAGGTAAGACACTGGCCTCTCCTCATGGCACACTGACCCTCAGTGTGGGAGTGCTAGGACCCCACTCTGGTCATGCAAGCCCTCAAAGGGTTCTTTGCTAGGTTCCCTACTAAGACGTGCAAGTCCCCTCATAATTGGGCTCTACCTACCTTCTCCTTCCCCAGCCACCCTGGTCCACTTACTTGCATGGAAAATGCCTAATCTGCCTGACAAGCTCCTATTATTCCTGCAAAGCCCAACCCAAATGTTACCTCGTCTGAAATACTCATCTCTTTTTCACCTGTGCTGCCCAGCATGTTGCATGCCTCTAAGATGACAGTTAACATGCAGCGCAGCAGTTAGAGGCTTATACATCTTACCTCATGGGGAAGTAAAGAAGGAGCAGACTCATGTGGGAGCTCCGTAAAGCCTTGTAGGTGGGGGAACGGGTGGCTGGAACTGGGAGGTTGTAACGAGCACCTGACTCCAGTGGACACATCTACTGGGAGGAGTGTAGGGCCCACTCACCCCATTTCCTTCGTGGAGCTTGGCACATGCGTGAGCGAAAGCTCGAGTCTCCTCCATGGAGTTTCCGTGGGGACAGGAACCGGACTTCCTGCAGGCACAGTTACTGAGCCTTTTCTGAATGCACCAGCCCCAGGACCTCTTACCCTCATGGCTGGTGGGTGGGCTGGGGGAGGGGTGGTCATCTCACTGGAAAGACCTATGGGCTGGAGGAGGGTTGTCCCTGGCGAGTCATGTCTCGGGATGTGTCACCTTCACCGAGACTCCTCATCTCCTTCCCCCACGGCCCACGGCTGCTCCCAGTTACAGTATAACTGCGTACACTCTCCCCCCTTCCTCTCCCCCAGGCTCTCCTCTGCCATGTCAGTCAGGGTTTCAGCCCAACCAGACACCAGACTGCTCTGGTCCAGGTCACCAGTGGCCCAGCCTTGGCAGCAACCGCACGTGATCCCTCAAATCTTCTTGAAAAATTTCCTTCTCTTGGCTCCTGGCCACCTCCTCCCTCATGGCTGCTCCTTCTCGGCCCCTCCCCGTCTCAGCCTCTGTGTGCATCTTCTTCTCTGTCCCACTGGTTCCCTGAGTGACCTTGGGGGCACTTCCAAGCTCCCTATTTTTAGCCCATTTCTCCTTTGAAACCCACAGGTACATCATTAACTACCTCCTGCCATCCCCACGGGACATCTGAGGGCACCTCTCCCTTCCACAGACAAACTTAACCCTTGACTCCCGATGCCCCTCCCCCCAAACACTCCTCCTTTCCCCACAGGGCCTCCTGCTCAGCTGCAGGCAGCTCCACCCTTCCAGTTACTCAGGATAAAAGCCTGTGGGCACTTGGATTCTTTTCTTTTTCTCACACCCCACATCCAGTCACCAACAAATCCTCTTGGCTCCACCTTTACAGTGTATTCAGGATCCAACCACTTCTCACCTCCTCCCTTGTGGTCACCCTGTTCAAAGCACTCTGTGTCTCTCCCCTGGATTGTTGTAATAACACCTACTTTGTTTAAAAATATTTTATTTCTTTATTTGGTCGTGCTGGTTCTTAGTTGTGGCAGGTGTGCTCCTTAGTCGCGGCATGCAGGCTCCTTAGCTGTGACATGTGAACTCTTGGTTGCAGCATGCATGTGGGATCTAGTTCCCTGACCAGGGATCGAACCCAGGCACCCTGCAATGGGCGCGTGAGTCTTAACCACTGTACCACCAGGAAAGTCCCATAACACCTACTTTTATAACCCTGCTATTTTACACCATGTCTGATCCACACAGTAGCCAAAGTGATCATTTAAGACATAAATGGAATCATGTCATCCCTGCAATGGCTTCCTAACTTACTCAAGATGACATTGACATCCTTTTTTTTTTTTTTTTTGGAAAAATTGATTTTTAATTCTGAGTCAATATAAGCAAATTTTTGCTTCATAATTCTTACTAATAATGGAAAATAGAAATATTTATCAGGGTATAGCAATTCTGCAAAGAAATTTCTCCCATGAAATTTGCCAGATGAAATTAGAGGAAGCACTTAAAAGTATTTTGACACTTTCACTGTGACTACTATTGAGCTAACTTTAAACTTTCGTTTTTAAAGATACGAGTTTGTATCAAAATTACAAAAATGTAGCATTATTAAGGTATGATTCATGCAAAATGCTATGTTTCTGAACTAAAATAAATGGATAAGGATAGACCCTAATAAGTATTAGACATGTAATTCAATACGTAAGACAATTATAAGTGATTCAGACCTGGCTTAATTTTTTAAAAAGATCATGAAATCCTTTTTGCAAGACTCTTGAAAATGACTCCTACAGAACAAAACGATAGAGAGAAAACATTTCAACAAAACATTTAACAACCACATTGCTGAAGTATTAAGGACAGAGATCTAGAAAGTAATGCATATTGATTTACTTTGCATCTCGTAATTACCTCTGATATCAGTGATTCTTAATATCATGGAACCTCTCCCACAATAAGCATACACCACAAACATTTTGTACATAATTTCATAAGTTCACAGCGCTCCTGAGAGCCTATTCATGGACTTCATTTTCAAAAGTGGTAACGATTTCCAGAAATTGACTAATTTTCTCAGGTACATCCTAGAAATGCCACCTTCTCACTATCTTCCACTTATTTTGTGAGCAAATCAATGTTACCAGTTAAAAACTACCTAGAGGGCTTCCCTGGTGGCGCAGTGGTTAGGAATCCGCCTGCCAATGCAGGGGACACGGGTTCGCGCCCTGGTCTGGGAAGATCCCACATACCGCGGAGCGGCTAGGCCCGTGAGCCACAACTACTGAGCCTGCGTGTCTGGAGCCTGTGCTCCGCAACGGGAGAGGCCGCGACAGTGAGAGGCCCGCGCACCGCGATGAGGAGTGGCCCCTGCTCTCCGCAACTGGAGAAAGCCCTTGCACAGAAACGAAGACCCAACACAGTCAAAAATAAATAAATAAATTTAAAAAAAAAAAAAAAAACTACCTAGAATACCAATGAGCACTAACATATCTGGCTTGAAAGTATTTCATTAAACATTTTTGGATGTTGCTTCCTATCTTTTAAGTATAAAAAAGGCATTTCAATAAAAACAAATATATAATAAAGTCATCTCCCTTTGTGTGAAGAAATATGAATGAACTGTGCATTAAAATTTAAAAGCAACGTAGTTCACTGCCAAAACTTTAAATGTCTCAAGAGCACAACAAATTCTGAATACACTAAGATCATGTTGCTACTTCAATATTCTTGGGAATGGTGAGTGATTAGTTGGTCTATGGTTTAGGATCAGTTTCCATGCTTGTTTCTTGAGCTTCTTCTACCTCTGAGAGCTTTTCACCATTTTCCAGTGTTTGCTGAAGTTCATGGATGGTACTAAGAAGAACATGAAACTGTTTCCTTCTCAATTCTAGCTTATCTTCAACACTTTCTTTAATATGTGAAAGATGCTCTAATTCTTTTCCCAGAGCCTCTAGTTCCTTTAACGTCTCATGCCTGTCTGGATGACGCTGGATCACTTTTGCCAATGCATCATATTCTTGGCGATTTTTTCGTATTCGTTTTGCTTGAAGAATTTGCTTTTTGCACTCAGCAATTTTTTCATGTGCTCCAGCAATGCTACATTCTATTTCTTTGTAAATTTTTTCATAATTTTCCATTTCTCTGAGATTCATATCATACACCAGCAAAGTTTTGCGCATTGAAAATTCACATTGGGACAGTGTGCTCAGCATACGTTGGTACTGGCTGTATCCCTCTTCCTGGGATCCAGAGTTGCACCATTTAATGAAACTTTTCACTAGTAGATTAATTCTCCGATCATCTCCAGCGCCATTTCCATCAATTAGGAGACGCTTCCGTATGACTTCGTCGTCAGTCACGGCTGCCATGGCGTGCGCGGCGGCGGCGGCGGCGGCGGCGCAAGCTGAGGCGGCGGTTGGCGGCGGCGGAGGTCAAACTCCCACAATGCAGCCGGGTAAACAGCCATGGAGGAGGAGGCGGCGGCGCCCGCGGCCGCCCGCTCCGCCGCCTGAGCCCCGCCGCGCCGCCGCCGCCGCCGCGGGACCTGGGCTCCGCGCGCTCCCCGAACTCCCCGGGGGCGGCCGCGGCCGGCGCGTGTGGGGCGAAGCCAGGCGGGCGGTGGCCGACATTGACATCCTTACCGAGGCCCTCAGGGCCCTCTGTAGCTGTATGTCCTAGACTCACTCTTTTGTTCACTGGACCCCGGGGCCTTTGCCTGTGCTGTTTCTTCTGCCTGGAATTCCCTTTGGAACTGTAGAATAGTAGATGCTCAATAAATAGATGTGGGATGGATGTGTAGAGCGCTACAGCGGAACAATGCTGCAGGATGGGAGGCAGGTGAAGACCCCAGTGTCAGTGCTGTGGAAGCCCAGCCTTTTCCAGAAGGCTCACCCAGACCCCCAGCCCCATCTGTGGTCCTGAGGGCCCTGCTGTGACATCTCTGCTCTCAACCCCACCCTGTTCTCTTACTCACAGCACAGGGGATGAACACAGCCGGGGGAACTGGGGTCACTTGGACCAGTTGGCCGCACTGCACTGGGTCCAGGAGAACATTGCCAACTTCGGAGGGGATCCAGGCTCTGTGACCATCTTTGGAGAGTCGGCAGGAGGGGAAAGTGTCTCTGTTCTTGTAAGTGTTCCTGGCCCTGATGTGGCTACCGATGGGACCCCTTGCAGACCAGCCAGTCTAGTCATGGGACCTTTACTTATAAGACCTGGATTCAAGGCTGACCCTAGTCTGTGCAGCGTCAGATGGTGGAAAGTTACGGCCAAACTCTCCTTGGCCCTCCAGAGCTCAGCTTAGCATCCTGGGGCCATATCTCCAGCCACGGCTGCAACTGAGACATTCCTCCTGTCCTGTGTTGGTTGAGCTCTTACTCTCCTTCCTAATCATTTTACCATTAGTACTCATCTCACTCCTCTTGGGAAGTAGGGGTGGGTGTAAATTCTGAATAAAAAGAGGCAACCATGAAGTTGGGTGCAATGTCATTATTTGCCTTGAAGCCAGATCTACAGTTCACGGGGACACGAGCACTAAGAACAGGTCAGAGGCCTCCTCTGAGGAGGTCTGATGGCTTGTTCATGCTCAGGAAGGAGGGCAGCAGTCTCTGGGACTGAGGATGGAGCTGGGCTGGGGGAGGAGGGGTAGAGAGAGGAAGGAGGATGGAAGGGGGGATGGGACCGGGGATATGGAACACAGACACAACCTGGGAGCCTGATGTGGGGAATGGGAATAAGGAGACACTGAGGGAAGCAAAGACGGAAAAGCAGACTAGAAGGCGCTGGGAGCTGTTAGAAACCCTCCAGCTGCCTCACAGTTGAGCAGAAGGTCAGTGCTGTTACTGCATTTTTAAAACATATGTTGGATTCATAGTTGAATATTCAGAGGAAAATGTTTTTATTTTATAAAATGGAGAAAAAAGAAAAGCATAGATAACTCCCCCAAAATAAAAATTCATCCACAATCCCATTAGCCAGGGATTGTCACCATGGACAGTTTTATTTTTCTAGTCTTTTTTCCATGAATCTATCTCTCTATCTATCTATCTATCATCTATCATCTATCTACCTATCTATCTGTATCTATGAATTTTTAAACAAAAAAACTTCCTTAATATTATAACACAAATATTTCCCTAACCATTAGTTATTCTTTTATATTTTTTGTGTGTATAGTCGAGTATAGTATTTCATTGTAAGAATGAAAAATACCTTATTTACCCAATGTCATATATTAGAACCTGTGTTATTTCCAATTTTTACTGTTATAAATAACACGAACATTTTAGAGATTTTTGTGTGCCTCCATGATCATTTTCCTTAAAATAAATCCTAAGTAATGGAAATGGGGCATCAGAACTGTGCCTTTAAAGTGTTGCTAGGAATTGCTGAGCTGCCTTTCAGATACTTTGATTGTTATAATCAGTGTGTGCCACACACTTCCTGTTTTGTCCTTCACTCTGCTCCTGGCTCCTTCCAGCTGAGGTTTTCTTGCAGAAGCCGGGCCCCAAGGTCTCCAGGGGAACAGCCCAGGACAGGGCTGTGGATGGGGGTGGCTCTTGAAGACCCCTTCCTGTGAGCATAAACTCCCTTTCTCGCCACCCTCCTCCCAGGTGTTATCTCCCCTGGCCAAGAATCTCTTCCACCGGGCCATCTCTGAGAGTGGTGTGGCCCTCACTTCTGTCCTGGTCCAGACGGACATGAAGGCTGCAGCTAAGGTAGGTCTCACACTGGCCTGTCCCCACACCCTTTGCTCTGCTCTCCTGGAGTTGTCAGGGTCTTTCTTGCTGTGGGAGCCAGCTGACATCCTCAAAGAATCACAGAAGTGAGGGTGGCTGAGCAGGGAGGACAAGGACACACCTCAGCCCACCTCCACCTTCTACCGCTGAGCAAACTGGGGCAGAGAGCGGAAGCACTTGCCAAGGTCAGCGAGTGATCAGGGCAGAGCCGGACTCAAGCTCATGACTCTGGGCTGCCAGCCCCATGCACGGTCCACTGACCATATTTCCTAAAGGAGGGGTGCTGGGCTGGATGTGTCTGGTGGACTGTCATTGTGTCTTGCCTCTCTCAGGATCTGAGGTCTGGTGAACTCATTTGTACCATGTGGGCCTGGAGTGGATTCTCCTTGGGGGCTTGTGACTGGGGTGGGTTCCTGAAGAATTCATTCATTGATTCATTCATTCACTCAACAAATAGTTTTGATATAATCTGACATCTCGCAACCTCATGAAGCTTCTGTTATAATTGAGGAGACAGATTAATAATTATATAATTGCACAACTTACAAAATGTCAACTGTGACTAGAGCAATAGAGGAGAGATACCTGATGTTATAACAGAATCCAAAAGGAGCACTTAGTCCAGTGGATAGGGGGAGGTTTTCAGGAAAGGCTTCATGAAAAAAAGTGATCAACGAGTTGAGATGAGAAAGATGAACAGTAAATTACTTGGTAAGAAAATAATATCCAGGAAGAGGGAACAGCCTGTGCAAATGTCCTGTGGCAGGAGCAGGTATCTCAAGTGAGAGAGAGTGAGAAAGGCTGCTGTGGCCAGAGCAGAAAGAGCAGACGGAACCTGGAGTGAAGTGAGGATGGGGCCATCAGCAGGGCCATGCTGCATAGGACCTGGTGAGGACTTTGTCTTTATTTGGAGAGTGTTAGGAAGCCAAGGAAGGGTGAGCCACAGGGAGGCTCTGCTGAGGAGTGTGCGCTGGAGTCATTGATGTGGAGCGTTTTCCTCGGGCTGTGAGCGCTGGTTAGGTGGCCGGGTGGGGGCAGCAGGCAGACGTAAAGGGACTGCCTGGTGAGCAGGAGGGGAGGAGATAAGACACCAAGAATTTAAACAATTGTTGAGACTGGTTTTCAGAATTCTTTGGCTATTAACAGCAGAAGCCCCTTGATCAGGCTTAAGTCAAGAAGGGGGAGTTTATTTAAAGGAAACAAAGGTGGCAGAAATGGTGCTGGATTTTGCTATCAAACAGGACCAGAAATTGGCAGAATGAAGAATCCAAGACTTTTATTCTCTCTCTCTCTCTCTCTCTCCCCCCCTCTCCCCTCTACTTCTTCATGTGCCTTTTTATTTAATTTTTCACCAAATACATACTGAGCATTGATTGTATGTCAGACACTGGACCAGGCTCTGGGCAGCCCATGTGTACTCTACACGGTCCCGCCATCATGGAGCCTGACTTCTCTCCTTCTGCATCTTCCCCTCTGGCTGCACTTTGCAAGGGTCTAGCCTGAGGCCAAAAGGCTATTAATTGGGTGAGCCGAGATTTGAAATTAGACAGTGGATTCTGGATTCCATGCTCTTAAGCCCCACTCCATGCTGCCTCTCTTTAGATGTTCAGCTTTGAGATCATTATGTCCACTTGAACAGAGATAAGGCAGCAGAGGCTGAGGAGTATAATTGGCACGTCTGGGATCCAGGACATACTCGTCGAGAGTATCTTCTGCTACCGTGTGTTGACTTTAGAAATTGAGGTTGGAGCAGAACACTTCGTTATTGATGGAGGGAAGACACA
This sequence comes from Balaenoptera acutorostrata, assembly GCF_949987535.1. Lineage (NCBI taxonomy): Eukaryota > Metazoa > Chordata > Mammalia > Artiodactyla > Balaenopteridae > Balaenoptera > Balaenoptera acutorostrata. The sequence continues at coordinate 29,663,964 of NC_080082.1, read as the reverse complement.
GGGCTCTTGAATTCTGCTGTCACCTGTGATCTCTGCAGAAAATTGCTGTCTTTGCTGGGTGTAAAACCACCACCTCGGCTGTCCTCATTCACTGCCTGCGCCAGAAGACAGAGGACGAGCTCTTGGAGATAACGCTGAAGATGGTAAGTACATCCACTCTCATGGCCACACAAGCTCCCCGTCCTGTAAACATGGCCTCAGGCTTCATCATTTCAGCTGTCCCCTTGCCCTGGAAAAACTACCTGGGACAGTTTCTCACCTCTCAAGAGCAGTGTCAGAGCTCTGGATCTGAATGGGGAGTTTCCTTCTTTCTTTTTTATTATGGAATATCTCAGATGTTAACAAAGACAAAAAATAACATAACGAACAACTGTGTAATAACTCCTCATATCTATCAAAACTTACTTTTTCCAATCTTGTTTTTCTGATAGATTTTTTTATATGTGACTGTTTTCTTTACTGTAAATATATATATATGTCACATACAATTTACCATTTTAATCATTTTAAGTGTACAATTCAATGGCATTAATTATACTCATAGTACTGTGCAGCCATCACCACTATTTCCAAAAATTTTCATCATCCCAAACAAAAAATCCCTACCTCTTTAAACAGTAACTCTACATTCTCCCCTTCCCCCCTGTCTCTGGAAACCTCTAATCTACTTTCTGTCTATGAATTTGCCCATCCTAGATTCATTCTCATAAGTGGAATCTGATAGATTTTTAAGAAATTAAACATTACATATTCTCAGAGGTGATTACCATCCTGAATTTGGGGAATGGGGTTATTTAGAACAAAGATTTTCAGAAAGGTTGTCACAATTGTCTTGGTTAATTTAGAAACCACCTCAATTATAACCCAGTGATGGCCCGATTTTCTGCATGTCTGCCTCTAGTGATTCTCACATAATCGTATATCTACCCATTCATCCATCCAACCATCCATCCACCTATTCATCCATCCATTCATTCATCATCTTATTATACATCTGTCCATCCACCAGTGAATCCAATTCATCAATATCTTTTCATCAATCTAATATCAATTTATCTATAGCATTCATTCATCTGTTATCAATCATTCATATATCTGTATTTCATCATCCATCTCTCTAACATCAATGATCCATCCATCACCTAATCTGCTAGCTATCGTCCATCTATCCGCTTATCCCCCCAATTCACCCATACTCCAAGTATGTCACAGAGAAGGTGACATTTCAGGATTGGTGGATGGCTATGGTAGTGGGTCATCACAGGAAGCTACAGCACAACAGATACCCAGAGAACACCACATTTAGAGCCAGTGGGAGCTATTGGAGTAGCCCGAGTGCCTGGCCTCTCTGTCTGGACCCTGGACCCCTGCGGATGCTCCTGGACCCCCAGCGGCCAGCCTCCAGCACTGGACTCTGCTCTGTTTCCATGGGTTAAGTCCAACGTAGCCTTGGATCCTGGTTTCTCAGGCTCAAATAAGGTGACCAATGTGTTCAAAGACAAAAACACAACTGTTTCCTGATGCCTGGAAAGAGGTAAATTTATTTCAGCAATTCTCCATGTGGCACAAGAGATCCGCTTATAAGGGGAGAGTCGGTGACTTTGGGAGAATCCAGAGAACCTAAGAGCCCATGTTATCGTTCTGAGATCTTCTGAGATCACGTGGAGGTGTTTCCGTGATTATCCTCTCTCCCCAATAACACATGCGGGCGCGCGCGCACACACACACACACACACCTGGATTGCGGGGGTACAACCCATAACGGAAGGACCCTTACTGGGACTTCCTGCATACTGGTCAGGCCTGTAAGCTACACTGTCACAATAAAATCAGCACAATCTTGGTGAACTCACAACAAAGAGAAGCGTGGGGTGGGGTGAATTTCAGTGAGCTTGTATGAGTCAGGATTTTCTAATGCAAGACGAGAAAACTAGAAAGGGGTATGTTGTAACAGAATCTTCAGGTTACTAACTGAAAAGTCCAGGAGTTGATGGCTTCAGGCATGTCCTGATCCAGATGCACATATGATATTATTAAGACTCTGTCTCTATCCCTCAGCTTTTTACCTCTCTGTGTTGGCTTCATTCTCAGGCAGATTTGTCCCCTGGGGAGGTTAGACAAGAACAGTATTCTAGACTTACATCCTATCTGCTTAGAAACCCTCTTTCCCAATAATTCCAGCAAAAGTTTTGGGGAAACTCTTGAACTGACATGGGCACATGTCCATCCCTGAAGTAATCCCTGTCTTCAGGGAGATGGTGCACCTCAGGTCACATATAGATGCCTGGAATCGTGGAGTGAGAGTGGGGAAGAGGAGGTTCCCCAAAGGAAAATTGGGGTGTTTTTGCCTGGAGGAACAAGAAGGGGAGATGGATGGAGGGCAGGGCAGGCACAAGCAACATTGCTCTCCAGAGCTCCCCTCCCCCGTCCCATACCTCCACCCTGTGCTCATGCCCAGGGGAGCTGGTGCCCTGCCCACTTCCTTTCAGCCCCGCCAGGGTGGCACCAGGAGGGAGGACTTGATACCTTTGACGCACAGCTCACAAGGATCAGCTTTTCTCCCAGGAAGCCTTCTCACCCACAACCTCTGCCTTTGTCTTCACAGAAATTTTTCGCTCTTGATTTACATGGAGACCCCAGAGAGGTAAGATGCTTACAAGAACTGACTATAGATGGAGAGATGCATGTAGATATACATACCCTTCAAATTAAATACACGTTATGTTATATAGTTTATACCAACTTGAGTGAAGATTTGCCCGCATCACCTAAGCACTGCCGGCCCTGGTCAGAGTTCTGCCCTCTGGGGTCCACAGACTTAGCCCCCTTTGTTAGGACCCTGAATATGTGGCCACCGCCCATGGGCACGCAGGTCTGCGATGCCGGCCGTGAGCTCAGGCAGGTGGAGAGGGGGACGCCGGTGTGACCTCGAAGGGGAAGCACAGACACGACGCTGCCCTCTTCCCCAGAGCTTTCCTTTCCTGCCCACCGTGCTTGACGGAGTGCTGCTGCCAAAGACGCCTGAAGAGATTCTGGCTGAAAAGAATTTCCACCCCGTTCCCTACATCGTGGGAATCAACAAGCAGGAGTGTGGCTGGATTCTGCCGATGGTGAGAAAGTGCAGGCCTCTTAGACTCGCCTCCCCTGCCCGTCACATCACCCCTCCCATCTCTGGTCACAGGACCCCTCCTTCTACGCACCCCCCTCTGGGGCCTTCATACACCTTGACGTTTCCGTGGAAACCTTCTCCACGATGGCCCAGCTGTCACCTGGGTGGTGCGGCCCTGGGGACCCACATCCCCACACACTCTCTGCTTGTCCTCGTATCCAAGAATCCTGAAATGTCAGTGCCAGGAGGGCTGGTAGAGATAATCATTGGGCAGATGAGAAACCCAAGGCCTGGAAAGGGGAAGGGGCTTGGGAGTTAAGGAGAGTGAGGCGTGGGACCTGCAGCCTCTCCCCTGGGCTTGGTGCTTTCATAGTTTCTCCATAAATTCCACCCACCCACACCCCACACTCTCAGTCGTCTAACTGGAAAGATTCAAAGGAGCCTGCTTCCTCCTGAGTTAAAATTGACTTCTAAAAGTTAGGAAGAGCTTTCCCTTCTGCCAAAGATAAACAAAGCCAGACACTAGTTGAAGTGGTAATGAGTTTGATTCAGTGACACTCTTGCTATAGGGAAAAGATCAGTTGTAAACTGAACCCAAATCTCTGAAACAAAAGGCTGGAGCCTGTTTAAGGCTGTGGGCACGGGGAGGGGGATTTGTCCATGAAACTGGGCCACCTGGATTTGTTAGCTGGCATTTGTCTGGAGAAGAAACAAACTTCTGTCTTTATGACAGGAGACCATGGTGTAAGTAGAAGCAAGTCTCCCACTGAAGTTAGGCATTATCTTTCCACAGGGACTGGGGGAGAGAGCAAGAATTATCCCCTGAATGTTTGCATTTCATAAAAGTTTGCTCTCAGGTCCTTGAGAAAACAGGTTGGAGCAGTGGTTTTACATCCCAAAGGGCAGAAAAAGGATTTATAATTACAAGGTTTCTAAAGTAACTGCACTAAGAAAGGGTTCAGGGACATACCTGCCTATCACCAGGTTTTGGCTAGAACAAACAGTAAAATCTCCTGGCAGCGCAGAGCTTTTTAAGGGGGCCTGGGGTCATCCTGGGGACATGGCCTTAAGCTGCTTGTAGCCGTGCTAGAGTTTGGTCAAGTCACTTAGTGCAGAGGTTTTTTTTTTTTATTTTTATTTATTTATTTATTTATTTATTTATGGCTGTGTTGGGTCTTCGTTTCTGTGCGAGGGCTTTCTCTAGTTGCAGCAAGTGGGGGCCACTCTTCATCGCGGTGCGCGGGCCTCTCACTATCGCGGACTCTCTTGTTGCGGAGCCCAGGCTCCAGACACGCAGGCTCAGTAATTGTGGCTCACGGGCCTAGTTGCTCCGTGGCATGTGGGATCTTCCCAGACCAGGGCTCGAACCCGTGTCCCCTGCATTGGCAGGCAGATTCTCAACCACTGCGCCACCAGGGAAGCCCAGTGCAGAGTTTTGATGGAGTCATTATGTGCAGGGTTCTGCAGTTCTTCAGAATGATTTCAGAGGTTATACCAAAGGACCAAAACCATAATGGCAGAATTTGGGGCTTTCTCTGCTATCTAACACAGGCGGGGTATTTGTGAGGTCTGTGTCATCTGCCCCAGAGCCCTCCACTTCAGCACCTGGCTGGCTGAAACCTTCCCTCTCTGTCTTGATGACCACTGTGGAGACTCTAGCCTAAATATATATATATATATATATATATATATGCACGCATACACACACACACACATATATATATATACATATATATACATACATACACACACACACACAAAGACTGGGACAGCTTCCCTTAACAATTACTTTATCTTCTTTGCATTCCTTGATTTCTAGATATAAAAGTCCATTTGATTCATTGATTTTGCCCAACTCATCAAAGACCCCTGCCCTACAGAGTGAAGTAAGTCAGAAAGAGAAAAACAAATACCGTATGCTAACACATATATATGGAATCTAAAAAACAAACAAAAAAATGGTCATGAAGAACCTAGGGGCAAGATGGGAACAAAGACACAGACCTACTAGAAAATGGACTTGAGGATATGGGGAGGGGGAAGGGTAAGCTGGGACGAAGTGAGAGAGTGGCATGGACATATATACACTACCAAACGTAAAATAGATAGCTAGTGGGAAGCAGCTGCATAGCACAGGGAGATCAGCTCGGTGCTTTGTGACCACCTAGAGGGGTGGGATAGAGAGGGTGGGAGGGAGACGCAAGCGGGAAGAGAGATGGGGATGTATGTATATGTATAACTGATTCACTTTGTTATAAAGCAGAAACTAACACACCATTGTAAAGCAACTATACTCCAATAAAGATGTTAAATAAATAAATAAATAAATAAACAATAAAAGACTCAAAAAAAAAGACCCATGCCCATCAAGATATGACAGTGACCTTCAGCCTGCATTGGTTTGGTTTGTTGGTCACTTCGGTTTTTCTTGCCATTACCGGATGATTCATAATTGCTTAACCTTTGTTTTAACAGTTCATGGGCTACTCATTCTCTGAAGGCAAGCTGGACCAGAAGACGGCCACATCACTCATGTGGAAGTCCTACCCCATCCTTGTAAGAGTCTAGGAATCACAGGAACTGGCTGAGCCCTAAAGAGAGGAAGAGGCTTGTCCCCAGTTGCAAAGCAACTAATGGCAGAATGAAGACTGGGGCTGGGGGGTTCTGCCCCACTTTTTCTGCTTTTCTTAATCACTACCCAGGGTTGAGGGAGTGGGAAAGTTTGCACTGGGCTCAAAAAGTTCACCATTAACACAAGAAGAGAAACTGTGTCACTCACCAGGGGTGGTGAAGTCAAAAATCCAGAAATAGCAAAATTAAAACCACCAAATGAATGAAGAGTATTTGGTAAGAGTTTATGGTACATAAAAAATAGTTCACGCCCTGGGGTTCACGCCCTGGGGGCTTCCACCTTCGAAGACTGGTGGGCAGCTCGGGGGCCTGAAGTTACAGGATGGCTTATAAAGTGAAACTGAGGAAGTTGTTAACATTTTCAGTGATTGCTTATTACAATAGAGGTTTTCAGGTGGCAAGGGATTGGTTAAAAGTGATTATCTCATACTATTTTAGGGAGATGACTTAAGTTTATTTTGTGATTGTCAGAGGGATTTACAAAAAATAACCTAAGTTAGGTTTTGCTTATGTGCATGAAATGAGCTAGAGTTAGTTTTGCTAACATGGCTTAAATGGTTTTGTCTGCACAGATAATTCATAAGTCTGGTCTCCACTTTATATTTAACAGTGGTCACTTTCACTCGATCTATTTCAGAGCATCCCTGAGGAACTGACCGCGGTGGCCGCTGACAAGTATTTAGGAGGAACAGATGACCCTGCCAGAAAGAAAGACCTGTTCCTGGACTTGATTGCAGATGCGATGTTTGGTGTCCCATCTGTGAATATGGCCCGTCACCACAGAGGTGAGTCCCAGACATTGGACGGGAGAGGGACACTGACTGCTCCAGCTTCACTGACTGTCCTGCCCAGCCCTCAGCACAAACACATGTGGAAATTGCTGAGGGTCGTACATCCAAGGCTGATTGCATTTGGCCTGGGGTGGGGCACTGTCCTATTTTGGTTTCCACCAGAAGCAGACTCCGAGAAAAGGATCCAAATGCAAAGAGTTTATTTGTGGGGTGATCCCAGAAAACACCAGTAGAGGAGTGGAGAAGTGACATGACTGGAGAGGAAGCCAGTCCACACTGCACTGTCAAGAAAGCATCCACTGTGGACACCTGGACCTGGGGAGCTCTGGGAAACCAGCAGAACACATGTCTCAGGGTTATCCCTAGTGAGTGGCAAGAGAGCTGGGATATTTATCCTCCAACTTTGATGAGTCATTGGTTGAAGGCTGTTCCCAAGGGCAGTTAATTCCCTGGTGCTTTGACCTGTTGCACACATGGGCAGAGTGGTCTCTGGCTGCCAGAGACCTCAGGCAAAGAGCTACGGATGCAGGAGGTGGAACTCAGGCTGGCATGCCCGGAAGCAGGGGATATGGGGAGGCACCGACAGCATCTGCCACAGGGCTCCTCACCTGAATTGCGGTGGTCTGTGGGGCTAGAGGGGAAATCTTGGAAGATAGGTCTTGGAAAGTTTCCAAGGTCAGAGCTACCTGCAAACCAGTTTGTTAACCAGTGGAGCTGGGGGTAGAGTGAGGCCAAGCATAGGATCAGGAGTGTTGTCTGGGACCAAGAAAGCTGAAAGGAGTGAGTATTGGAAGAGTGGGGCCACGTGGTCTAAAGAACGTCAATGTCTGTGGCTGGCTGTTGTTTCTCCCAGTGTGTGCTGTGTCTACCACAGGACCTTCCAACATTGACCCAAGACTGTGTGTAGGGTGTGAGGTCAGGGATGGATGAGCTCACCTGGAGAGGAGGTGTCCCTTTTGGGTACCTTTTGAGTTACTCACAGGGCCCTTCATTTCTTGGAGACCTCATTCACCTAGTCTGCAAGCCAGGAGATGGTTCTGTGGTCCAGACCTCTCTGCCTAACGGTGCTAGAAGGGTTTTAAACTTTGAGACTTTATAAGCATGATAAAACGTAGCTGTGGCTGACTCACTCTGTCCCCAAGCACTCAGTACAGTAATTTGGAGGCGCTAGTTACCATTTCTTCCTCCCTAGGGTCCTGATGACCAGCGAGGGGCTGCCTGGGGTCAAATCTGTTCTTTCATAAATTTGGTCTTGCCTCTTGCTACGTGTCTGACTTGTAGTATCCCCTTCAGCATCCATGCTGCTCCCAGCCATACTGGACTTGAGTTTTTTATCTGACATCCCGTGACTTTGAATTCAGTGTCTTATTGCCAGCACTTCCCAGAGTTTATCAATGTCATTTTTTCATTGTTGTATTTCTCTCAATTTCTTTTTGATAAAGTAGTTTTCTGAGTATAAAATTAATCTTACCATTGCAGAAAGTTTTGAAAATATGGGAACATGTTAAAGAAGCAACTATATATTACTCATAATTCCTTCATCTAGAAGTATCAGCTATAAAGTTTTGACATTTTTTTTCTGTTAGCCTTTCCATGTCTTACACATAGTTTTAAAATTAATTTTATGTTCATAGACAACTATATTATAGGCATTTCCTCAATGTCAATAAAAATTCATGGAAAATATCAATTATTTCATGGTATGATGGATTAAAATTTACTTTAGTATTCCTGTCCTATTGGGTATTTAGCCTGGCTGCTCATTTTGATGCTACAGAAAACATCATACTCAGCCTTATGTGCATAAATCTTTAACCAAGTCTCAAATAATTTTCTTAGAGTTGGTTTTTAGAAGTGAAATTATTAAGCTGAGCTGTAGGAGAATTTTAAAGTTCTTGATACATTTTGTGAAATTGCTTTCTGATGTATGAGAGTGTGGATTTCTTAGTTCTCTCACTTGGGATAGTCAGATTAAAAGAATAAAAATAATGCTGCCAATTTTATATAAGTCCTTCCTCACCAAAAAAAAGAACATCACACTGTTTTAATTTGCATATTTTTATTACTAGCTCTCTCCTTCCCTCTGCTTCTCTTGTTGCTCCTAATTGTTATTATTGAAATCTCTGCCCTACTTTCCTTTGAAGACGTGTGTTGTGATTGTAGGACTTTTTAAAAAATATTTATTTATTTGGCTAAGCCGGGTCTTAGTTGTGGCACACAGGATCTTCACTTATGGCATGCGGGATCTTTAGTTATGGCATGTGGGATCTTTAGTTGCGGCATGTGGGATCTAGTTCCCTGATCAGGGATTGAACCCGGACCGCCTGCACTGGGAGCATGGAGTCTTAACCACCGGACCACCAGAAAAGTCCCCCCGTAGGAATTTTTTTATAAATCTCAGTGGCTTAAGGCAAAACACTGAAAAAAAAAAAAGAAGAGGAATGAAAAGAAGAATATCTTTTGGGCAGCATGCTGCCATAATTAAGTTCTCTCACTCACACTAGGTCTTTCTTTGTATGGTTGGGTTCTGAGTTCCTTTCTAACACTTCTGAGTAGCAGAGGCAAGGGTAAACACCCTCCTTTCAGTGAGTTCTGCTTGACCCTGAAGCAGCTGTTTAGCAAGTGGATTATGGAACCAGAGACGGATTGCTTCTTCCAAACAACGCCTCTTGCTAAACCAAGAGTGCAGTGAGCGGGGGGAAGGGAGGCAATTAAATAAATTATTCTACATCCTCCTGTGAGGATGGCATATATTGTTACACTATGTAGTGGACAAACATTTAATGATATGAAGAAATTATTATAGTCATTACAAAACTACACATCCAATAGTATCCTTATTTTATATACATAAGCGGGGTAAGTGCTAAAATATTAACAGAGGTTCCTCTGAGCGGTGGGATTAGATATGATCTTTTTGTTCTTGTTCCTTTTTTCTGCATTTTCCAAATGTGATTCTGTCCCCAAGAAGGGAAAAAGTGTGATATTTCCCCACCAGTCTGACTTGGGGCCTGACCCTTCCCCGGTAGAGTCACTCGCTCTGGGCATAATGATCAATGCAAAGCACAGAGCTCCCCAGGCGGGTGGCCTGTGAGTTGGCCCTGAAGGAGCAAGATGGGCAACTCTGCTGAAGCATCAGCAGGAAAACTGACATCTTCTTGGGGCTTAGAGAGGGGGTGGTGAGAGCAGGGGCAGGGGAGAGGGGTAAGGAGGAACTTTACCCTTCCTCGGCCCCTTCTTCCTTCTACCACCACCTTAACACTCCCTGGGCCAAGCAGGAAGCAAGACCTGTGAGATGACAGAGAAAAAGGAAACGCTGAATTGTGGTTTCCTGAGACACAAGGAATAGACTGTCCACTTTCTGCATAGGCTTGTATTTAAATATCTGCACTTTCAGACCAGCAATTTGGATTTACTTCACTC